>NC_091282.1:1202957686-1203296436 GCF_032444005.1 Ranitomeya imitator | reverse complement strand
CCTATTACTGGGGTTAGCGGTGGTGTATAGGACGTACCGCTTCTTACACCGTGACGTCTCCTCGTTCTCCCTATTACCGGGGATAGCGGTGGTGTATAGGACGTGCCGCTTCTTACACCGTGACGTCTCCTCGTTCTCCCTATTACCGGGGTTAGCGGAGGTGTATAGGATGTGCCTCTTCTTACACCGTGACGTCTCCTCGTTCTCCCTATTACCGGGGATAGCGGTGGTGTATAGGACGTGCCGCTTCTTACACCGTGACGTCTCCTCGTTCTCCCTATTACCGGGGATAGCGGTGGTGTATAGGATGTGCCTCTTCTTACACCGTGACGTCTCCTCGTTCTCCCTATTACCGGGGATAGCGGTGGTGTATAGGATGTGCCTCTTCTTACACCGTGACTTCTCCTCGTTCTCCCTATTACCGGGGATAGCGGTGATGTATAGGACGTGCCTCTTCTTACACCGTGACGTCTCCTCGTTCTCCCTATTACCGGGGTTAGCGGTGGTGTATAGGATGTACCGCTTCTTACACCGTGACGTCTCCTCGTTCTCCCTATTACCGGGGATAGCGGTGGTGTATAGGACGTGCCGCTTCTTACACCGTGACGTCTCCTCGTTCTCCCTATTACTGGGGATAGCGGTGGTGTATAGGACGTGCCGCTTCTTACACCGTGACGTCTCCTCGTTCTCCCTATTACCGGGGTTAGCGGAGGTGTATAGGACGTGCCGCTTCTTACACCGTGATGTCTCCTCGTTCTCCCTATTACCGGGGATAGCGGTGGTGTATAGGATGTACCGCTTCTTACACCGTGACGTCTCCTCGTTCTCCCTATTACCGGGGTTAGCGGAGGTGTATAGGATGTGCCTCTTCTTACACCGTGATGTCTCCTCGTTCTCCCTATTACCGGGGATAGCGGTGGTGTATAGGACGTGCCGCTTCTTACACCGTGACGTCTCCTCGTTCTCCCTATTACCGGGGTTAGCGGAGGTGTATAGGACGTGCCGCTTCTTACATCGTGATGTCTCCTCGTTCTCCCTATTACCAGGGTTAGCGGTGGTGTATAGGACGTGCCTCTTCTTTCATTGTGATGTCTCATCATTCCCGCTATTACCGGGGTTAGCGGTGGTGTATAGGACGTGCCTCTTCTTTCATTGTGATGTCTCATCGTTTCCACTATTACCGGGGTTTGCGGTGGCGTATAGGACATTCTGTTTCTTACATTGTGATATCTCATCGTTCTAGCTGTTACTTGTAGTGTATCGTTATTTTTACGCCGTATTGTGATTTGGGCAGCTGGTTCTGCTGTTTTTTTGGAAAGGAGACCTGCCACAGACACAGCCCCTGTGCGAGGAGATAGAGGACAGTGTGATGTTTTCTTAAAGGGGGTTTCCAGTGTCAGAAAATCCTTGTACCCGGCTGCAGTTTCTTATAAACAAAAGGAAACAAAACCTCTGCCTTGCCCCCTCTCCCTGGGTCCAGCGCTGCCTCTGCTTCCTTGGTCCCATTCTCTGCAGCTCTGATTTAGCATTGATCGTAGTTTGACAGCAGCCAGAAACTGTCCCTGCACGAACCACTATGAACCGTCAAGTTCAGTGATTGTCTGCAGCGCTGCGGTCCCCTCTTCCCTCACTGATTGCTATAAATCTGCCTAGATAAGATGGTAACGAGCTCTCACCAGTGAGAAGTCCTCACAATGACACAGTTCCAGCGTTCTGCTGTTTCCAGTAAGGTTCCCTCTGTTGATGCCTGATCCTTCTCCCCAGATATGTGAGGATGGAGCCGACACTAGAGGAGCTGGTGGAGTCACTGACCACGTCCGGGGAGCCACAGCCCAACCCAGAGAAGCTCAAGCAGCTGAAGAAGATCTGCAGGTGAGTGTAATGTGAGGCTGCGTTATATGCAGGGCGTAATATGCCCACTATAAGGACCATCTGTATACCCCAGATTACCCTCTCCTCCTCTACTGTGTAACTGCTGACTGCCTTAATGTGTTCAGTGTCTCCACAAGCAGAATAGTGAGTGCAGCTCTGGGGTATAATACAGGATGTAACTCAGGATCAGTAATGTAATGTATGTACACAGTGACTGCATCAGCAGAATAGTGAGATAAGCTCTGGGGTATAATACAGGATGTAACTCAGGATCAGGAATGTAATGTATGTACACGGTGACTGCACCAGCAGAATAGTGAGTGCAGCTCTGGAGTATAATACAGGATGTAACTCAGGATCAGTAATGTATGTACACAGTGACTGCATCAGCAGAATAGTGAGATAAGCTCTGGGGTATAATACAGGATGTAACTCAGGATCAGGAATGTAATGTATGTACACGGTGACTGCACCAGCAGAATAGTGAGTGCAGCTCTGGAGTATAATACAGGATGTAACTCAGGATCAGTAATGTATGTACACAGTGACTGCATCAGCAGAATAGTGAGATAAGCTCTGGGGTATAATACAGGATGTAACTCAGGATCAGTAATGTAATGTATGTACACAGTGACTGCACCAGCAGAATAGTGAGTGCAGCTCTGGAGTATAATACAGGATGTAACTCAGGATCAGTAATGTAATGTATGTACACAGTGACTGCATCAGCAGAATAGTGAGATAAGCTCTGGAGTATAATACAGGATGTAACTCGGGATCAGTAATGTAATGTATGTACACAGTGACTGCACCAGCAGAATAGTGAGTGCAGCTCTGGGGTATAATACAGGATGTAACTCAGGATCAGTAATGTAATGTATGTACACAGTGACTGCATCAGCAGAATAGTGAGATAAGCTCTGGAGTATAATACAGGATGTAACTCGGGATCAGTAATGTAATGTATGTACACAGTTACTGCACCAGCAGAATAGTGAGTGCAGCTCTGGAGTATAATGCAGGATGTAACTCAGGATCAGTAATGTAATGTATATACACAGTGACTGCACCAGCAGAATAGTGAATTCAGCTCTGGAGTATAATACAGGATGTAACTCAGGATCAGTAATGTATATACAGTGACTGCACCAGCAGAATAGTGAATTCAGCTCTGGAGTATAATACAGGATGTAACTCAGGATCAGTAATGTAATGTATATACAGTGACTGCACCAGCAGAATAGTGAATTCAGCTCTGGAGTATAATACAGGATGTAACTCAGGATCAGTAATGTAATGTATGTACGCAGTGACTGCACCAGCAGAATAGTGAGTGCAGCTCTGGAGTATAATACAGGATGTAACTCAGGATCAGTAATGTAATGTATGTACAAAGTGACTGCACCAGCAGAATAGTGAGTGCAGCTCTGGGGTATAATACAGGATGTAACTCAGGATCAGTAATGTAATGTATGTACACAGTGACTGCACCAGCAGAAAAGTGAGTGCAGCTCTGGAGTATAATACAGGATGTAACTCAGGATCAGTAATGTATGTACACAGTGACTGCACCAGCAGAATAGTGAGTGCAGCTCTGGAGTATAATACAGGATATAACTCAGGATCAGTAATGTAATGTGTGCACACAGTGACTGCACCAGCAGAAAAGTGAGTGCAGCTCTGGAGTATAATACAGGATGTAACTCAGGATCAGTAATGTATGTACACAGTGACTGCACCAGCAGAATAGTGAGTGCAGCTCTGGGATATAATACAGGATGTAACTCAGGATCAGTAATGTAATGTATGTACACAGTGACTGCACCAGCAGAATAGTGAGTGCAGCTCTGGAGTATAATACAGGATGTAACTCAGGATCAGTAATGTAATGTATGTACACAGTGACTGCACCAGCAGAATAGTGAGTGCAGCTCTGGGGTATAATACAGGATGTAACTCAGGATCAGTAATGTAATGTATGTACACAGTGACTGCACCAGCAGAATAGTGAGTGCAGCTCTGGGGTATAATACAGGATGTAACTCAGGATCAGTAATGTATGTACACAGTGACTGCACCAGCAGAATAGTGAGTGCAGCTCTGGGATATAATACAGGATGTAACTCAGGATCATTTTAGAATAAGTTATGTAACTTATTTTTTTTCTATTTTTCAGATCTTCAGATGAGGAGATTAAACACGTCTACCACCTGCTGATGATCCAGCTGAATCAGGAGCATGCAGAAATCCGCCTGTCCGCCTTTCAGATAGTCAGCGAGCTGTTCAGTCGGTCGCACTTGTTCAGGACTCTGCTCATCTCCAACTTTCAGGAGTTCTTGGAGCTCACTGTGGAGACAGACTATGAGCAGCCACTGCCGCCTCCTAAGGAAGTGGCACAGAAACTCAAAATCTTGGCCATTAAGGCTGTGCAGGAATGGAACGAGAAGTTTGGGGAAGCCTACAAGAAACTCTCCTTGGGATATCACTTTTTGAAACAGAACAAAAAGGTGAGTATCAGTGTGTGGCTCTGATGTAGTTATTGTCGTATTTCCACTTTCGCTCCCCCTTTTCTACCGTACTTGTTTTTTACATGTCCATTATGATCCACAAATGACACCAGGGGGCGCTCAGGAGCCACCTGTTCTGTAAGTGCGTCCAATGTAGTAACCGTTTGCATTGAGCTTCTAGCTGAGACATCTCTTCAGCCATAGAAAATTAGTTCTTGGATTCATCTCTGTCTGGAAAAGTAATAGACATGTCTCCCAGACCCGATATTACCACCTCGGGTCTCATCCTGCAGCTGTAAGGAGAGGGGCCGGTGCATGACCCTAACACATGGCGGCAGTTTCAATACTGGTGTTATACTCCGATTTGTGACTTGGTTTGAGGATCAAGTCTTGAAAAAATCAGCTGTGCTGTTCCTTCAATCAGATCAGTCAATGTTTGTATATCCCCAGCTTCACCCTGGGATTTAGAACAGTTATTGTACCTGTCTCTTCTGCGAGATGTTGAAAATTGCATTCCCAAAAGGCTACAATATAGTGCAGTAATGCTAAATCAGGGCTCAGCCACGCAAATACGGTATTATACCTAAAATACACCAGTTAAAGTCCATCATATCATTTTACATGACTACCCAGATTGGCGTTTCACCAATATCTGCTTCTTCTGGGGCCAGTAGATTTTTACCATTACCGGCTTCTTCTGGAGACACTCGAGTTTCATGTCACCATTATTGGCTTATTCCAAGGCCACTCAAGTGTTACCGTTACCAATTTCTTTTGGAGACACTCTTGTTTCACTATTACCAGCTTCTTCCACTGTGTCTCGTGTTTCACCATTACTGGCTTCTTCTGGGGCCACTCGAGTGTTAATGTTACCAATGTCTTTTGGAGGCGCTCTTGCTTCAACATTACCAGCTTCTTCCACTGTGTCTTGTGTTTCACCATTATTCGCTTCTTCTGGGGCCACTCGAGTGTTACTGTTAACAATGTCTTTTGAGGACACTCTTGTTTCACCATTACTAACTTCTTCCACGGTGTCTCATGTTTCACCATTACCAATTTCTACCGGGGCCGCTTGAGTTTCACCATTATGGACTCCTTTTGGGGCCAATCGAGATTCGCCATACTGGTTTCTTCCGTGGCCAATCGAGTTTCACCATACTGGTTTCTTCTGGGGCATTACACCCTGGGAGAAGCCACTGGTTGTTCATTTTCTATTTATTAAGTTACACTAGTTTGCATAAAAACTGCGTACACAAAACGGTGAGAAAGCAAATACTGTTTATTGCAGAGTTTTGTTTTATTTTCGTGTATTGAAGGAGCACAACGCTCTGTGTATTATCAAGGATTATTATTGCCTCTCGTACAGCACGAGCATCTTAAGTACTTAAATTCTATGTGGATACACTTCAGGTGGATTTCCAGGATGTTAGCTCCAGGACGGTAGCAGAGAGGAAACGGGAAGAGGAAAAGCAGAAACGTTTAGAAAATATTTATCGGGAGAAAGCCAAAAAAGCAAAGACTGAGATGGAAGGTAAGACCCCAAATTTACATTGCGTGTGTGTGTAAATAATATATTTGAAAAAATATCCCCCACGACCTTTTCCCACTTTTTTTTTTTTTTTCACGTTTTTCACTTTTTTTTTTATACCCATAAACTTAAGTGTATTTTATTTGGATTTAATGTGATATGCTATCACAAAGTAGAAAGTATTTGTGAGGTGATAAAGAAATCTGAAGATTGTGACGTGTATTTGTATTCAGCCCCCAGTAGTTTGATAGCCCTAAATAAAATCTGGAGTGACCCATTGCCTCCAGAAGTCACAGAATTGGTACATTGAATCCACCTGTGTGTAATTTCTTCTCAGTATAATTGCAGCTGTTCTGTGAAGGCCTCAGAGGGTTGTTTGAGAACATTAGGGATCCAACAGGATCATGAAAATCAAGGAACACACCAGACAGGTCAGGGATAAAGTTATGGAAATGAGTAAAGCTGAGTTAGGTTATAAAATAAATAAATAAAAAAAAAATAATAATTTGTCTCTGAACATCTCACTGAGCACTTTTCAGTCCATCATCCAAAAATGGAAGGAGTATGACACAACTGAAAACGTACCAAGACATGGCCGCCAACCTACGCAGACATCCCAAGCAGGGAGAGCACTAATTAGATTAACAGCCAAGAGGCCCATGGTCACTGTGGAAGAGCTGCAGAGATCCACAGCTCAAGTGGGAGAACCTACCCACAGGCCGACTATTAGTTGTCTTCTCCACAAATCTGGCCTTTATGAGGGAGTGGCAAGAAGAAAGCCATTTTTGAAAGCAAGCCATAAGAAGTCCCGTCTGAAGTGTTCAAAAAGCCATGGGGCCATTAGGGGGAAAATGTGTGTAAATGGGTTAGTAACTGGCTTAGTGATAGAAAGCAGAGGGTGGTTATAAATGGTATAGTCTCTAACTGAGTCGCTGTGACCAGTGGGGTACCGCAGGGGTCGGTATTGGGACCTGTTCTCTTCAACATATTCATTAATGATCTGGTAGAAGGTTTACACAGTAAAATATCGATATTTGCAGATGATACAAAACTATGTAAAGCAGTTAATACAAGAGAAGATAGTATTCTGCTACAGATGGATCTGGATAAGTTGGAAACTTGGGCTGAAAGGTGGCAGATGAGGTTTAACAATGATAAATGTAAGGTTATACACATGGGAAGAAGGAATCAATATCACCATTACACACTGAATGGGAAACCACTGGGTAAATCTGACAGGGAGAAGGACTTGGGGATCCTAGTTAATGATAAACTTACCTGGAGCAGCCAGTGCCAGGCAGCAGCTGCCAAGGCAAACAGGATCATGGGGTGCATTAAAAGAGGTCTGGATACACATGATGAGAGCATTATACTGCCTCTGTACAAATCCCTAGTTAGACCGCACATGGAGTACTGTGTCCAGTTTTGGGCACCGGTGCTCAGGAAGGATATAATGGAACTAGAGAGAGTACACAGGAGGGCAACAAAATTAATAAAGGGGATGGGAGAACTACAATACCCAGATAGATTAGCGAAATTAGGATTATTTAGTCTAGAAAAAAGACGACTGAGGGGCGATGTAATAACCATGTATAAGTATATAAGGGGACAATACAAATATCTCGCTGAGGATCTGTTTATACCAAGGAAGGCGACGGGCACAAGGGGGCATTCTTTGCGTCTGGAGGAGAGAAGGTTTTTCCACCAACATAGAAGAGGATTCTTTACTGTTAGGGCAGTGAGAATCTGGAATTGCTTGCCTGAGGAGGTGGTGATGGCGAACTCAGTTGAGGGGTTCAAGAGAGGCCTGGATGTCTTCCTGGAGCAGAACAATATTGTATCATACAATTATTAGGTTCTGTAGAAGGACGTAGATCTGGGGATTTATTATGATGGAATATAGGCTGAACTGGATGGACAAATGTCTTTTTTCGGCCTTACTAACTTTGTTACTATGTTACTATGTAGAGGACACAGTGAACATGTGAAAGAAGGTGATCTGGTCAGATGAAATCAAAGCAGAACCTTTTGGGCTAAATGCAGTACGCTATGTGTGCTGCAAAACTAACAACAAAATCACCCTGAAAACACCATGCCTACCGTCACACATGGTGGTGGCAGCACCATGCTGTAGGTAGGGGATGTTTTCTTTAGGAGCCGTTTAGAGTTGATGGGAGGATGGATGGAGCTAAATACATGGCAATTCTGGAGAACAACTTGTTAAAGGCTGCAAAAGACTTGAAACTGGGGCGTAGATTCACCTTCCAGCAGGACATCGACCCTAAACATCCTGCCAGAGCTACAATGGAGGGTTTAGACCAGAGCATATTAATGTGTGTGACGGGCCCAGTCACAGTCGAGACCTAAATCGCATTGAGAATCTGTGAAAAAAATTGGAATTGCTGCTCAGAAGTCTCCATCCAATCTCACTGAGCGAATGTGCAAAGAAGAGGCACAAATGTCACCTCTAGATGTTCAAAGCTGGTAGAGGCAGACCCCCAAAGACTGCAGCAGCAACTGCAGTGAAAGGTGGTCCTGCAAAGTAGTGTTTGTAATGGGTTTCATATAACATTACGGCCACACTGTATGTACCCCAAAATGGTACCATTGAGACAGTCAGCTCAGCACGCAAAAGACTAAGCCCTCACTCTCCTCCATCGACAGAAAACTAAACAATTTACGGTTACGCGAGCTACTTTTTTTTTTCTTTTTCCCACTGTTCTGAATTTTTTTTTTAGCCACTAAAATATAAAAAAAATTAACTTTACCGTCTGTTTTCCAGAGATGTTAGAGGACATCCAATCCTGCCTCACGGAGATGGAGAACTGCTTCATCTTGTTACTGCCCGACCCTGAAGACTTCAGTCTGGTCAGTGGTGGAGGAGATGAAAGAGGCGACGTACCGATGGGCAGTGGTTCTCCTAAACCGAAGGCCCGATTACACGAGGCCGATGACGAGGAACCCTGCTGCAGCAAAGACCTGCCCAACCTCAACCATGTATCTAAGGGAGAGGAAAAGGTGGAAAGTTCTCTGAAGGAATCCAGCTCGGATGAGTCAGACAATGACTTTGAGCCTGTGGAAGAGTCGTTCATCAGGGAACATGGGCTGGGCTCTCACAAGTACACGCTGGACATCGAAATCTCAACAGGTGACAGCTCTGCGGGATAGGGAAACCGTTTGTGAATCTGTAATCTGGCAAATGATATGATTATCTCTATTTTTATTTTTTTGCTCGCTACCCCTTTCTGTAGCGCACTTTCCTCTTGGTTTTTGCTCGCTCTCGCTTTCCCTTTGGTTTTTTGCTCGCTCTCACTTTCCCTTTGGTTTTTTGCTCGCTCTCACTTTCCCTTTGGTTTTTTGCTCGCTCTCGCTTTCCCTTTGGTTTTTTGCTCGCTCTCGCTTTCCCCTTGGTCCTTGCTCGCTCTCGCTTTCCCCTTGGTTTTTGCTCGCTCTCGCTTTCCCCTTGGTCCTTGCTCGCTCTCATCATTGTCTTTTTGTCATGCGCTGAAAAGAACTTTCTCCATTTTGCATAGACGTGAAAGTTAATGAGAATGAAGATAATACCGACGTCCTCAACAGCTTAAAGGATGCCTGTAAAGTGGCGAAGAACAAGTACTGGCCAGCAGTTCAGTCCTGGATACAGGTACCAGTGGGAAAACAGTCTTATCCTCCACTTTGTGTTCATGTTTTCATGTCGTCAAATCTATTAATGCAAATTTAGTAAATTAGTATTTTTTTTTTCTTGGTCTTGTGCTTTTCCATTGTTATACCTCCTGGCAATAAATTAATGAAGGAATTAATTGATAACTAGCTGTCTCTATTCCCCTTCCTGACAAGGTTTAACCCTGTACCGTCTGCACTGGTTAGACAGCGTATGTAATGATCACGCCTTAACACCATTAAAAATTGTATACACCCAATTTTTAGTTAGCTTGTACCTTTCCAGGAGTAATATTAAAGGAACTGCACTGGGCTAAATTCTTTCAGAAGCATTATTTTATGGAAATTTAGTTATTTTAACTTTTTTACTTTTTCAATGAAGGTTTTCACAAAAGCTGGAATCAATGACGACAGCCTAAAATGTGCAATTGACCTGAAGACTAAACTAGAAGCCGCGCTGAAGAAGCAAAAGGAGCTGAATATCGAGTGCACGTCCCGAAACAGAGGAGAGGTGAGTGACATGACCCTTTATGTGGTGCAATTGTGACCGCCTTAGTCCCGTGAAGCAAAAAACTGCAATAAAAGATCTCCCTCCTTCTTTTTTTTTTATTTTTTATTCCAAGACCAATTACTTTTTTTCTCGCCTCATTGGGGGACACAGGTAACCACGGGTGTATGCGGCTGACACTATGCAAATAAAGAAGAAGTAGCTCCTCCGCGGCAGTATACCTCCGCCAGGCACCAGGCAACTCAGTTTTTGCTTAGTGTCTGTAGGAGGCGGACCTGGATCTAACCCCAGATCCGCATTTCTTTTACAGGGATTTGTTTTGTTCATTAACCTTTTCCCCTTTCTTTTTCAGACTCTTTTCTTCAGGGTAACAAGGTGCAGTTTTCTCACCCTGTTTTCCCCACTTTGAGCGACTGAGAGAGCAGTGTGGTATTACCCACATCGCACCCTCTCGGACCCGCTGGGCAGGACTTGTCCCCTGTCACCCATTTGGGTGTTCAGGGTGACCTCTTCTCGGTGGCCAGTCCTGCCCCATTCCCCTCCTCATCCCTCTCTTCGGAGTGGGCTGAGAGGAAGACGGCGGTCACTTCCAGTGACCCTCTCCCCCTGGTTAGGGGTCGATGCCGTCTTCTGCGCCGGAGAGTTCGTGGCGCGGGAAGGAGGACTTCTTCCAGGACCCTCTCCTACCAGGGATCCTGATGGTTCCTCATCTCCAGGTAGGAAGTCTTCAATCAACAACCCCCCCACCTTCCTTCCCCCACCCTGCTCGGCAGTGATCTCCAGATCTTACCAGGCTTTCTTTTGATAGGGGAGAGGGCCGCATTTTCAGACGCCGGGATGCGCTAAACCGAGGGGTAAGGGATCGCATAACGCTGGCATTTTTCCCTCCTTTTTATTTAAACTTGCAGGCGCGCGCCCACAATTCTTTTCTGTCTCTCCCGGCTTTTCTCCTTTTTGGTGCTTGAGCGCCCTCTTGTGGCGGCCTGCATTATTGCGGCCGAGAATTTTTCAGCGCTGTTGGGGGCGTTTCTTCTGCTTCCCCCTTCAGCGCTTGTGCCCGCCCACAGCGTTGCGCTATCTCAGCGCTCTTTCTACGACTTCCTGCTCCCTGTCAGCGTCTGCTCACCGCGTGGGACAGAAGAATCTCGGGGGAACACGGGCACCTGCGGCTACCACTGTCGCTGTTTGTCAGCAGGCTCAGCGCTACTGCTCTCTCGGGCTCAACTCCTCCCGGCAGTACTTCTCCGCTCCAGGACAAGGTAATATCCACCTATGTCCGACCCTACCCCAGCCTTTGCCACTACGGCCATCCATTACACCTGCGCTCACTGTAAGAAAAAGTGGGCCTCAGGTCAGCCTTCACCTTTCTGCCGATCCTGCATTCCTCCCACCATGTCCGTCCCTCAGGAAGTTCCTAGGTCCCGGGATGAGTGCACCCCCCTCCTCCCCCAGAGTGGGCTGTTGCTATGTCTCAATCAGTGTCCAACCTGACTAAGGTTTCTCAGTCCCTGGTCCAGGCACTTGAACGTATCCCGCTTCTCTCGAATGCCACCAGTGCCACGAACGCCTCACACGGCGATTCGCTTGCACCTGTCCTAGACCCTCACAGAGGCAGACCGGACAAAAGAGACAGAAAACGGACCTTATCTAGATCCTCGTCCACTTCCCTGGACGGGATTCCCCTATCTGCCCGTTCCCCCTCCTCGCAGGCGGACGTCGGGTCTGACCTATCCTCTGTCAGAATCTGACTCGGATGCAGATCACACTTCCGGGACACAGGAGATAGTTGATAGCCTTATTTCGGCTATCATTCAGACGCTTGATCTTAAGGAGGATGAAGCGAGCTCTCAGGACGTCTCCGTTGCATTTAAACGGATTAAACGTCCCTCTAGGTTCTTTCCTAATCACAGGGAGTTTGACAACACTACGTCTACACACTGGGAAAACCCTGGCAAGCGTTTCGCTGGCAGGAAACGGCTTGACGTGCTCTACCCTTTTCACTCCGACCTTGTCTCCAAATGGTCCGAGTCTCCTAAGGTCGACCCTCCCGTCTCCAGGCTATCCTCGCAGACGGTTCTGTCTATCCTGGACGCAGCTTCCCTTAAGGACCCCACGGACAGGCAAATCGAGGCTTTAGCAAAATTGGCATTTGAGGCTTCCGGAGCCTCCCTCTATCCTAGTTTCGCCTCGTCCTGGGTAGCCAAGGCTGTGTCAGCCTGGGCCAAGACCCTGCGCAAGGGCATTTTGGCCTCTGCTCCTGCTGAGGAACTGTCTTGGTGGATCAGATTTCTCTTGAGGGTAAATACCTCATGAATGCCTCCCTTGATGCAGCGGCCTGCTCTACCAGGCTAACAGCAACATTGTGGCCATTCGCCGGATTCTCTGGCTAAAGGCGTGGAACGCTGACCCCGCTTCTAAAAAAAAATCTCTCACTGGTCTGCCCTTCCAGGGTTCTATACTCCTCGGCACGCAGCTGGATCAAATGATCTCGGACGCTACGGGTGGTAAGAGTACCTCCTTACCCAATCCAAGCCGAAACGTCCCTTCAACTAGAGGGGCCCTCAGTCCTTTCGTCCCTTTCGGTCCTTCACCTCATCAGGAAACCCCAACCTGGACCGTTCTTCCTCACAAGGAGACCGAAGAAAACCTTCTTTCAGGCCTCCACCGCGCTGGAGGGCTAAGGGCCACCCCGCAAGACCATCTGGATCTCGGTGCCCAGGTTCTCTAATAAATGACGGGTCGCCCCCACCTGGAAATCCATCCAGGGTGGGAGGCCGGCTTCTTCTGTTCTCAGAGGTTTGGCTATCGGTAGTCGACGATGCCTGGGTCAGGGAGATCGTCACTTCAGGCTACAAGATAGAATTTTCTTCGCCCCCAGGAAGATTTTTCCTGCTCTCTCGTCCTCCCAAACAGCTCTCCCACCTCTCAGGACTTCTCCAGGCCGTCGATTCGCTCCTCGCCTCAGGAGTCGTAGTTCCGGTGCCTCGTCGCAAGCGGTTTTGGGGTTTTTACTCAAACCTGTTCGTGGTTCCAAAAAAGGATGGCTCTCTCCGTCCAATTTTGTATCTCAAGCAGCTGAACCACCATCTCCGGATTCGGCGTTTCAGGGTGGAATCTCTATGCTCGGTGATCGCGTCCATGGAACCGGGATAGTTTCTGTGTTTCGTGGATATCCGAGATGCGTACCTTCACGTCCATATTTGCGTATGACATCAGAGATTCCTCCGGTTCGCGATCCAGGGTCATCACTATCAGTTCACGGCCCTCCCTTTCGGTCTGGCGTCTGGGCCCAGGGTCTTTACGAAGGTCATGGTAGCTGTCATGGCCTCTTAATCAAGGGTCCGTCCCGTCGGGATTGCAGCCAGAGCCTCCAGCTTACTCTGGACACGCTTCTTCGCCTCGGCTGGATAATCAATTACCAGAAGTCTTCCCTGATTCCAACTCAGCGGCTGAAGTTCCTGGGCATGGAATTTGACACCTCTCAGGCTCAGGTCTTTCTTCCCAAGAAGTTCTTTTCTCTTCGTCGGGGGGTCAGAGCTCTAAAGAGCCCGAAGCCTCCGTCTCTCCACCTCGCCATGAGGGTTCTGGGAAAGATGGTCGTCTCCATGGTAGCGGTCCCCTGTGCCCAGTTCCACTCTCGTCCCCTCCAGCTGGCCCTTCTGTCTGCCTGGGACAGGAATCCACTTTCCCTGGATCGCCCGTTTCGCCTCTCTCCCAGAGTGAAACAGTCTCTCTTGGTGGACACTGTCCACCTCCATTCTGCGCGGGAGGTCATTTCTCCCTCCCCGCTGGCAGGTGATCACCACCAACGCCAGCCTCCAAGGTTGGGGAGCAGTTTTTCTCCACCTCACGGCCCAGGGCCACTGGACTGCTCAGGAGGCGCGCCTCCCTATCAACCTCTTGGAAATCAGAGCCATCTTCCTAGCCCTCATCCGCTGGGAGTCTCTCCTTTCAGGAAAACCGATCCGCATTCAGTCGGACAACGCTATGGCCGTGGCTTACATAAACCAACAGGGAGGGACTCGCAGCACACAAGTCATGGTGGAAGTGGCATAAATCCTGCGTTGGGGGGAAGGTCACGTTCCCTCTGTCAGCCGTCCACATCCCAGGGGTGGACAATTGGGAAGCCGACTTTCTCAGTCGCCAGGGCATCGTGGCGGGCGAGTGATCTCTCCTCCCCGCTATCTTCAGCCAGATTTGCCAGCGGTGGGGCGTCCCAGACGTCGACTTGATGGCTTCCGGGGCAAACTACAAGGTTCCCCAGTACGTCTCCAGATCTCGGGATCCGATGGCCGTCGGATGCGACGCTCTCGTGATCCCGTGGACCCAGTTCCAGATGCCCTATCTGTTTCCACCTCTCCCCTTCATCCCAAGGGTCGTAAAAAAGATCAAGACAGAAGGGGTCCCCGTAATCTTAGTAGCTCCAGATTGGCCTCGCAGGGCCTGGTATGCGGAACTGGTGAACATGCTATCGGATGTTCCGTGGAGGCTTCCGGATCGTCCGGACCTTCTTTCGCAGGGCCCCCTCTTCCACCCGAATGCTCGGTCTCTGAGTTTAACGGTATGGCCGTTGAGGCCGCCGTCCTGAAGGACGTGGGTTTTTCTCATAGCGTCATCCAGACTATAAGGGTGAGAAAACCGGCTTCCTCGCGTATTTACCACAGGTGTTGGAAGGCTTTTTTATGGTGGTGTCAGGACAACAGTCTGTTTCCTATGACTTTTTCCCTTCCATCCCTTCTCAGTTTTCTTCAAGCTGGTCTAGATTCGGATCTTTCCCTTAGCACCTTGAAGGGTCAGATTTCTGCTCTGTCCATTCTTTTTCAAAGAGACCTGGCCTCCCTGCCTCAGGTGAGGACCTTCATCCAGGGGGTTGGTCATATAGCTCCCCCTTATCGTCCTCCTGTTGAGCCTTGGGACCTCTACCTCGTTTTGGACGTCCTCCAGCGTACGCCCTTTGAACCGATTCAGGACATTTCCTTCTCGCTTCTATCCTGGAAGGTGGCCTTTTTGGTCGCCATCACCTCCATTAGAAGAGTGTCGGAACTGGCGGCATTATCCTGTCGTTCTCCCTTCCTAGTCCTGCATCAGGACAAGGTGGTTCTTCGTCCAGTTCCTTCCCTTCTACCAAAGGTGTTTTCGGCTTTTCACATCAATGAGGACATTGTCCTCCCTTCCTTGTGCCCTTCCCCGGTTCATCCCTTGGAGAAATCTCTTCACAAGTTGGATGTGGTCAGGGCTATCCGAATTTATCTGACCAGAACTGCTTCTTTTCGCCAGGCCGATTCTCTGTTCATCGTCTCGAAAGGGCGGCGAAAGGGGCTCCCCGCCTCCAAGTCCACAATTGCTCGTTGGATCCGTTCGGCGGTTCTGGAGGCATACCGTGTTCAAGACAAATGGCCTCCATCGGATGTGAAGGCTCACTCTATCCGGGCTGTGGGAGCTTCCTGGGCAGTTCGTCACCAAGCTACGGCCTCGCAGGTTTGCAAGGCCGCAACGTGGTCATCCATGCATACCTTTGTTAACCCCTTAAGCCCCGAGGGTGGTTTGCACGTTAATGACCGGGCCAATTTTTACAATTCTGACCACTGTCCCTTTATGAGATTATAACTCTGGAACGCTTCAACGGATCTTGGCGATTCTGACATTGTTTTCTCATGACGTATTGTACTTCATGTTAGTGGTAAAATTTATTCGATATAACTTGCGTTTATTTGAGAAAAAAACGGAAATTTGGCGAAAATTTTGAAAATTTCGCAATTTTCCAACTTTGAATTTTTATACCCTTAAATCACAGAGATGTGTCACACAAAATACTTAATAAGTAACATTTCCCACATGTCTACTTTACATCAGCACAATTTTGGAACCAAAATTTTGTTTTGTTAGGGAGTTATAAGGGTTAAAAGTTGACCAGCAATTTCTCATTTTTACAACACCATTTTTTTTTTAGGGACCACATCTCATTTGAAGTCATTTTGAGTCTATATGATAGAAAATACCCAAGTGTGACACCATTCTAAAAACTGCACCCCTCAAGGTGCTCAAAACCACATTCAAGAAGTTTATTAACCCTTCAGGTGTTTTACAGGAATTTTTGGAATATTTAAATAAAAATGAACATTTAACATTTTTCACACACAATTTATTTCGGCTCCAATTTGTTTTATTTTACCAAGGGTAACATGAGACAATGTACCCCAAAAGTTGTTGTACAATTTGTCCTGAGTACGTTGATACCCCATATGTGGGGATAAACCACTGTTTGGGCGCATGGCAGAGCTCGGAAGGGAAGGAGCGCCATTTGACTTTTCAATGCAAAATTGACTGGAATTGAGATGGGACACCATGTTGCGTTTGGAGAGCCACTGATGTGCCTAAACATTGAAACCCCCCACAAGTGACACCATTTTGGAAAGTAGACCCCTTGAGGAACTTATCTAGAGGTGTGGTGAGCACTTTGACCCAACAAGTGCTTCATAGAAGTTTATAATGCAGAGCCATAAAAATAAAAAATCATATTTTTTTCACAAAAATGATCTTTTTGCCCCCAATTTTTTATTTTCCCAAGGGTAAGAGAAGAAATTAGACACACAAAAGTTGTTGTGCAATTTGTCCTGAGTACGCTGATACCCCATATGTGGGTGTAAACCATTGTTTGGGCGCATGGCAGAGCTCGGAAGGGAAGGAGCGCCATTTGGAATACAGACTTGGATGGATTGGTCTGCAGGCGTCACGTTGCATTTGCAGAGCCCCTGATGTACCCAAACAGTAGAAACCCCCCACAAGTGACCCCATATTGGAAACTAGACCCCCCAAGGAACTTATCTAGATGTGTTGTGAGAACTTTGAACCCCCAAGTGTTTCACTGCAGTTTACAACGCAGAGCCGCGAAAATAAAAAAATCTTATTTTTCCCACAAAAATGATTTTTAGCCCCCCACATATTTATTTTCCCAAGGATAACAAGAGAACTTGGACCCCAAAATATGTTGTCCAATTTGTCCTGAGTACGCTGATACCCCATATGTTGAGGTAAACCCCTGTTTGGGCGCACCGGAGAACTCGGAAGGGAAGGAGCACTGTTTTACTTTTTCAACACAGAATTGGCTGGAATTGAGATGGGACGCCATGTTGCGTTTGGAGAGCCACTGATGTGCCTAAACATTGAAACCCCCCACAAGTGACACCATTTTGGAAAGTAGACCCCCTAAGGAACTTATATGGATGTGTGGTGAGCACTTTGACCCACCAAGGGCTTCACAGAAGTGTATAATGCAGAGCCATAAAAATAAAACAAAATTTTTATCCCACAAAAATTATTTTTTAGCCCCCAGTTTTGTATTTTCCCTAGGGTAACAGGAGAAATTGGACCCCAAAAGTTGTTGTCCAATTTGTCCTGAGTACGCTGATACCCCATATGTGAGGGGGAACCACCGTTTGGGCGCATGGGAGGGCTCGGAAGGGAAGGAGCGCCATTTGGAATGCAGACCTAGATGGAATGGTCTGCAGGCGTCACATTGCGTTTGCAGAGCCCCTAATGTACCTAAACAGTAGAAACCCCCCACAAGTGACACCATTTTGGAAAGTAGACCCCCTAAGGAACTCATCTTGATGTGTTGTGAGAGCTTTGAACCCCCAAGTATTTCACTACAGTTTATAACGCAGAGCCGTGCAAATAAAAAAAAATTTTTTCCACAAAAATTATTTTAGCCCCCAGTTTTGTATTTTTCCAAGGTTAGCAGGAGAAATTGGACCCTAAATGTTGTTGTCCAATTTGTCCTGAGTACGCTGATACCTGATATGTGGGGGGGAACCACCGTTTGGGAGCATGGGAGGGCTCGGAAGGGAAGGAGCATCATTTGGAATGCAGACTTAGATGGATTGGTCTGCAGGCGTCACATTGCGTTTGCAGAGCCCCTAATGTACCTAAACAGTAGAAACCCCCCACAAGTGACCCCATATTGGAAACTAGACCCCTCAATGAACTTATCTAGATGTGTTGTGAGAACTTTGAACCCCCAAGTGTTTCACTACAGTTTATAACGCAGAGCCGTGAAAATAAAAAATCTTTTTGTTTTCCCACAAAAATTATTTTTAGCCCCCAGTTTTGTATTTTCCCAAGGGTAACAGGAGAAATTGGTCCACAAAAGTTGTTGTCCAATTTGTCCTGAGTACGCTGATACCCCATATGTTGGGGTAAACCCCTGTTTGGGCACACGGGAGAGCTCGGAAGGGAAGGAGCACTGTTTTACTTTTTCAACGCAGAATTGGCTGGAATTGAGATCGGACGCCATGTCGTGTTTGGAGAGCCCCTGATGTGCCTAAACAGTGGAAACCCCCCAATTATAACTGAAACCCTAATCTAAACACACCCCTAACCCTAATTCCAACGGTAACCCTAACCACACCTCTAACCCTGACACACCCCTAACCCTAATCCCAACCCTATTCCCAACTGTAAATGTAATCTAAACCCTAACCCTAACTTTAGCCCCCAACCCTAGCCCTAACCCTAGCCCTAACCCTAGCCCTAATGGGAAAATGGAAATAAATACATTTTTTTTTATTTTTCCCTAACTAAGGGGGTGATGAAGGGGGGTTTGATTTACTTTTATAGCGAGTTTTTTAGCGGATTTTTATGATTGGCAGCCGTCACACACTGAAAGACGCTTTTTATTGCAAAAAATATTTTTTGCAATACCACATTTTGAGAGCTATAATTTTTCCATATTTTGGTCCACAGAGTCATGTGAGGTCTTGTTTTTTGCGGGACGAGTTGACGTTTTTACTGAAAACATTTTCGGGCACGTGACATTTTTTGATCGCTTTTTATTCCGATTTTTGTGAGGAAGAATGACCAAAAACCAGCTATTCATGAATTTCTATTGGGGGAGGCGTTTATACCGTTCCGCGTTTGGTAAAATTGATAAATCAGTTTTATTCTTCGGGTCAGTACGATTACAGCGATACCTCATTTATATCATTTTTTTATGGTTTGGCGCTTTTATACGATAAAAACTATTTTACAGAAAAAATAATTATTTTTGCATCGCTTTATTCTCAGGACTATAACTTTTTTATTTTTTTGCTGATGATGCTGTATGGCGGCTCGTTTTTTGCGGGACAATATTATGACGTTTTCAGCGGTACCATGGTTATTTATATCTGTCCTTTTGATCGCGTGTTATTCCACTTTTTGTTCGGCGGTATGATAATAAAGCGGTTTTTTGCCTCGTTTTTTTTTTTTTCTTACGGTGTTTACTGAAGGGGTTAACTAGTGGGACAGTTTTATAGGTCGGGCCGTTACGGACGCGGCGATACTAAATATGTGTACTTTTATTGGGTTTTTTTTTTATTTAGATGAAGAAATGTATTTATGGGAATAATATTTTTTATTCTTTATTTAGTAATTTTTTTTAATTTTTTTTTTACACATGTGGAAATTTTTTTTTTTTCACTTTGTCCCAGGGGGGGACATTACAGATCGCCGATCTCACAGTTTGCATAGCACTCTGTGAGATCGGCGGTCTCACTTGTCGCTGCAGCCTGCTCCTGACCCGGAAGTGCTCCCTGCAGGACCCGGATGCAGCCCCGCGGCCATTTTGGATCCGGGGCCTGCAGGGAGAAGACGCTCGGTACAAGGTGAGCACATCACCTTGTACCGATCGTCTCAGGGAAGCACGCAGGGAGCCCCCTCCCTGCGCGATGCTTTCCTGTACCGCCGGCACACCGCGATCATGTTTGATCGTGGTGTGCCGGGGGTTAATGTGCCGGGAGCGGTCCGTGACCGCTCCTGGCACATAGTGCCGGATGTCAGCTGCGATAGTCAGCTGACTCGGCCGCGCTCCCCCCGTGAGCGCGGCCGATCGCCTATGACGTACTATCACGTCGGTGGGAATTAAGGCCCACCCCACCTCGACGGGATAGTACGACATATGGGATTAAGGGGTTAAATTCTACAAGGTGCATACTCAGGCTTCCGCGGACACGAGCCTGGGTAGGAGGATACTGCAGTTGGTGGTTTCTGACCGGCAGACCTAACTCCTCTTTTTCTGCAGAATATCCTGCCCTAGGGACTGCTTTTGGACGTCCCATGGTTACCTGTGTCCCCCAATGAGGCGAGAAAGAAAGAGGGATTTTTGGTTCTTACCGTAAAATCTCTTTCTTGGAGCCTTCATTGGGGGACACAGCGCCCTCCCTTGAAGTTGTACCGTGTTGGCCAACGTGCCGTTGTTGTGGGTTGGTACATAGGTTGAGTTTTATATTACCTGTTCCTACTACTGCTTTTGCACCAACTGAGTTGCCTGGTGCCTGTCGGAGGGTGTGTACTGCTGGGGAGGAGCTACTTCTTTTTTATTTGCATAGTGTCAGCCTCTTAGTAACAACAGCATACACCCATGGTTACCTGTGTCCCCCCCCCCCCCCAATGAAGGCTCCAAGAAAGTAAGAACCAAAAATCCCTCTTCTCCCCCCTCCGTAGTTATAGCTGTATGAGGGCTTGTTCTTGTTTGTTTTATTTATTTATTTTTTTTGGGTGTTTGTGGGGGGGCGGGGGATTGGATAAGTTTTTGTTTTGAATGGCAGCATACACTTTACCATACAAATATACTGAAAAACTTACAGAAAGAGATATATATATACACACGTACGTGTGTGTGTATGTTTGTATGCATGTATATATGTGTGTGTGTATGTATGTATGTGTGTGTGTGTATATATATATATATATATATATATATATATATATATATATATATATATATATATATATATATATATATATATATATATATCTATCTCTGCAACAAAATGGTATCATTAAAAACGGCAGCTCAGCACTCAAAAAATAAGCCCTCACCCAACCCCAGATCATGGAAAATGGAGACGCTACGGGTATCGGAAAATGGCGCAATTTTTTTTTTTTTTTTTAGCAAAGTTTGGAAATTTTGTCACCACTTAGATAAAATAGAACCTAGACATGTTTGGTGCCTATGAACTCATAATGACCTGGAGAATCATAATATCAGCTCAGTTTTAGCATTTAGTGAACCGAGCAAAAAAGCCAAACAGAAAACTAGTGTGGGATTGCACTTTTTTTGCAATTTCACCGCACTTTAGAATTTTTTTCCCCGTTTTTTTAGTACACGACATGGTAAAACCAATGATGTCGTTCAAAAGTACAACTTGTTTCCCAAAAAATAAGCCCTCACATGGCCATATTGACGGAAAAATAAAGTTATGGCTCTGGGAGGGAGGGGAGCGAAAAACGAACACGGAAAAACGGAAAATCCCAAGGTCATGAAGGGGTTAAGGAATGTTTTGTTGTGTTTTTTTTTTTTTTTTACTTCCAGAAACTTGATCATAAGCCCTTAGGAGAATGGAGGGAAACCATAGTGTCACATGCTGCAAAAAAAAAAAAAATTAGAAGCTGTGTATGAATCGGTTGGGGAGGCAAAAGTGGATATTCTTAGAACTAAGCCATTGAGCACTAAGCAATAAAAAAAAAAAAAATATGCAAAGGTGCTTATAATACTGTGCGTGGCAATGCTTTAGGTATATAATTGAGCCCCTTCACATGCTTGTCCCATCTGTAAGGCCCCGCCATCCCGGAGTGTTTGTCTCTAGAGCGCATTTTATGTGGTGACCACCAGAGGGCGCACCTTGCACACACAATTTCTTTCCGGCCAGATAAATGGAGCCGGTGCGTCGTCACTTACAGGGTGACAGATCGGGGATTGTATTCATCACCTTTTATATAAAGTGTATTTCCTCTTCAGCTTAGCACTTTCATTGATGAAGACTTCATAATTATTTTTTTTAACCCATTGGTGTGTGTCAATCAGCACATGCTATGCTCAAAAAAGCAAAATAAAAGTATCTATAACCGTATCGAAGACCTTTATATCTTTGAAAAGTCATGAAATCGATGTCCGCTGCTCTTCTCTTCCTATGTTCTTACGACAACACTTCCTGTCTGGCATCGATCCGTATGTCTTAAGGCCCCTTCACATTTAGCGACGCTGCAGCGATACCGACAACGATCCGGATCGCTGCAGCGTCGCTGTTTGGTCGCTGGAGAGCTGTCACACAGACCGCTCTCCAGCGACCAACGATGCCGGTAACCAGGGTAAACATCGGGTAACTAAGCGCAGGGCCGCGCTTAGTATTCCGATGTTTACCCTGGTTACCATCCTAAAAGTAAAAAAAAACAAACAGTACATACTTACCTACCGCTGTCTGTCCTCCAGCGCTGTGCTCTGCACTCCTCCTGTACTGGCTGTGAGCACAGCGGCCGGAAAGCAGAGCGGTGACGTCACCGCTCTGCTTTCCGGCTGACCGACGCTCACAGCCAGTGCAGGAGGAGTGCAGAGCACAGCGCCGGGGGACAGACAGCGGTAGGTAAGTATGTAGTGTTTGTTTTTTTACTTTTAGAATGGTAACCAGGGTAAACATCGGGTTACTAAGCGCGGCCCTGCGCTTAGTTACCCGATGTTTACCCTGGTTACCAGTGAAGACATCGCTGGATCGGTGTCACACACTCCGATCCAGCGATGTCCACGGGAGATCCAGCGACGAAATAAAGTTCTGGACTTTGTTCAGCGACCAACGATCTCCCAGCAGGGGCCTGATCGTTGGTCGCTGTCACACATAACGATTTCCTTAACGATATTGTTGCTACGTCACAAAATGCAACGATATCGTTAACAATATCGGATCAAAGCTAAAAAAAACAAAACCTCGTTGCCCAAAGTAAAGGATTGCAGCTGCGGTTTCTTCCATTACTGTGAATAAAATAATGAATTCTGTGCTTGGATAGGTTGCATGGGGCTTCGATGATGAGTTTTATTACAGATTTTCGATAATCACCGTCCACATCGCTGGTGGCAAAGTGGTGCGCAGAGCAGGAAGTGTTGCCATAGGGGCAGTGATGTGACAAGGAGGTAAAAAAAAAAAATAGAAAACTGCTTTTTTCTATATAAAGTATTAATAAAAGTGAATGTCTTTTTATTTATTTTTTTTTCCTCCTCATTCTTTTTTTATTTTTTAAATTCTACAGTTTACTTCTTGTTATCTAGGTTACCGGCCACCACTGTGGTTTATCAGCAGAGGCCGGTCTCCTAGGCAGTGCTTTCGAGCTCTTTTTTTTTTTTTTTTTTAAAGTTTGTAGAAGTTGACGATCGCTGAATGCAGGCAATATGCTGTCTAATATAGCGGCATGGGGGGGGGCACAGTTGGGGAGAGTGGTGTGACTATGCTGCTAGTCAGAACTGTCAGTCTTCAGGAGCGCACTGCTCCCCCATCAGGTGCAGGAAGCCGAGAGGCCGGGGAGCGGTGCGCTCCTGAAGAGGAGACAACCCATGGAGCACAGATTTTTCTACATAAATCGGGCCGTCTTTTGTGACTTCTACCATATTTATCATGCCCATAAGGCCGCGTTCACACATCCGCGTTTTATGCTCTGCTCACGGGTTGTGATTCATGGAGTGGACGCTGTCAAGTTCAGGTCAAAAGACCCATGAGGCGTGGCTTTGCATAAAAACGGTGTGGCTTGTAGAGGAAGGGGTGTGGCTTGTAGAGGAAGGGGTGTGGCTTGTAGAGGAAGGGGTGTGGCTTGTAGAGGAAGGGGTGCGGCTTGTAGAGGAAGGGGTGCGGCTTAATGCGCCAAAAAAAAGCACCAAAATTTTGTCTTGATTCTGGCACAATATAAGTGTAAAGTTGGACTACGCTGTCTTAAAATTTAGACAGATTTATCAACCTGCGTGAAACGCTATGATACAAATACGAAATAATAATTTGCAGCAGAATACATAATACAGTTATGATATAATGTGGGTACATTTTACACTTTTATCTCCCCCTGTATTTTTTATTTTTAATAATAATAATAATTTCTGAGCTCCCTCGTATTTTCCGTGAGGCTTCTCTTTCCATTTGATTACAGCCCGGTGATGTGCCGCGCTATAAAGCAATCAGAAATCCTGTTAAAGACCGAAAACAAAGGGTTGTGGGTTTTTTGTCCCCAGAGAGAAATTAGCATCTCGGTACCTGATAGATTTTTTTTCTCCCCCTCCGTGTAGGGCTAATGCAGTTGGGCGCCATATCAAATTCAGTGAAATTGGCCATGAAATTCATTGCCCTGTAAATAAAGATAATTCAGATGAAAACCAAACTGCGCCACAATATCCCGGGGTAATGAGAATGAATGTCCACCTAAGGGCCCCGATATACACTTTTTGTTTTTTTTTTTCTCTTCCCTTCCCTTTTGCCATACTGTACTATACTATGCCTACTATAGGTGTTTAGTTTATTATTATTTTTCACCTTTTATATTATTTGTAATGTACTGATTTTTGAGTGACGGGGGCACAGAGATTCTCCGAAACACTTTATCCCTCAATGAAAACAGTCTATTAAAAAAATAAATAGCTGAAAAAATTCTATTTATCAATGTTTTTTGTTTTATTGTAAATATTACATTTTGCATGTTTTTTTTTAAAAAACTGTTTTTTTTAAATTTAAAAACATATTTATATTTTTTTACATTTCAGAATATTAGTCTTTTTTTATCTGTATTTTATATTTATCACCTACAATAAAATATATTTAAAATCATCCTATGGTACGTGTTTGTTTGTTTTTTTTATATATTTTTATACTCTACCTGTCTTTGGGGAATAAATGTATATTGTGGATTGCCTGTGGCTTTGTCGTTACTTTTGCATGGACTTAGGAGGAGTTGATATGTCTGCCATGGCGCCTCTCAATTGAGGTCTCGTGCCGGCCGTGCAGTAGACAAGCAGAGGCGGCAGCTGGCCATGCAGTAGTTGGGCAGAGTTGGGTGCTGGCCATGCAGTAGTTGGGCAGAGCCGGGTGCTGGCCGGGCAGTAGTGGGGCAGAGGCGGCAGCTGGCCATGCAGTAGTTGGGCAGAGTTGGGTGCTGGCCATGCAGTAGTTTGGCAGAGCCGGGTGCTGGCCGTGCTGTAGTTGGGCAGAGCCGGGTGCTGGCCGTGCTGTAGTTGGGCAGAGCCGGGTGCTGGCCGTGCTGTAGTTGGGCAGAGCCGGGTGTTGGCCGTGCTGTAATTGGGCAGAGCCGGGTGCTGGCCGTGCTGTAGTTGGGCAGAGCCGGGTGCTGGCCGTGCTGTAGTTGGGCAGAGCCGGGTGTTGGCCGTGCTGTAATTGGGCAGAGCCGGGTGCTGGCCGTGCTGTAGTTGGGCAGAGCCGGGTGCTGGCCGTGCTGTAGTTGGGCAGAGCCGGGTGCTGGCCGTGCTGTAGTTGGGCAGAGCCGGGTGCTGGCCGTGCTGTAGTTTGGCAGAGCCGGGTGCTGGCCGTGCTGTAGTTGGGCAGAGCCGGGTGCTGGCCGTGCTGTAGTTGGGCAGAGCCGGGTGCTGGCCGTGCTGTAGTTGGGCAGAGCCGGGTGCTGGCCGTGCTGTAGTTGGGCAGAGCCGGGTGTTGGCCGTGCTGTAATTGGGCAGAGCCGGGTGCTGGCCGTGCTGTAGTTGGGCAGAGCCGGGTGCTGGCCGTGCTGTAGTTGGGCAGAGCCGGGTGCTGGCCGTGCTGTAGTTGGGCAGAGCCGGGTGCTGGCCGTGCTGTAGTTTGGCAGAGCCGGGTGCTGGCCGTGCTGTAGTTGGGCAGAGCCGGGTGCTGGCCGTGCTGTAGTTGGGCAGAGCCGGGTGCTGGCCGTGCTGTAGTTGGGCAGAGCCGGGTGCTGGCCGTGCTGTAGTTGGGCAGAGCCGGGTGCTGGCCGTGCTGTAGTTGGGCAGAGCCGGGTGCTGGCCGTGCTGTAGTTGGGCAGAGCCGGGTGCTGGCCGTGCTGTAGTTGGGCAGAGCCGGGTGCTGGCCGTGCTGTAGTTGGGCAGAGCCGGGTGCTGGCCGTGCTGTAGTTGGGCAGAGCCGGGTGCTGGCCGTGCTGTAGTTGGGCAGAGTCGGGTGCTGGCCGTGCTGTAGTTGGGCAGAGCCGGGTGCTGGCCGTGCTGTAGTTGGGCAGAGCCGGGTGCTGGCCGTGCAGTAGTTGGGCAGAGCCGGGTGCTGGCCGTGCTGTAGTTGGGCAGAGCCGGGTGCTGGCCGTGCAGTAGTGGAGCAGAGCCGGGTGCTGGCCGTGCAGTAGTTGGGCAGAGCCGGGTGCTGGCCGGGCAGTAGTGGAGCAGTTCCATCCGCCGGCCATGACCTCCTTCTGGTAGAGACCTCCCGTCTCCTCGCTGAGTAGATGCACATGAGATCTTGGCATGGCAGAATAATTTTCAGGCTTCCACCTGTATTAGCATATAAATAGCAGAGGCGATGGTCGCCATCACAGCTGAGCACACTTAATTTTTACTTTATAAGACCGAATGGGTTTTTAAATGCGCAGCCATCAAGCTCGCTGAAAGACAAATGAAGTTTAGAGTTCTCGTGTCTGAGGACGGCTTCCGCTGCCTTCACTTATTTATTTCAGGCAAAAGGCGTAAAAAGCGGGCGAGAAATAATTGAGGTCGCAAAACAGATTAATTGGCAAATGTATTTAATGGGTGGACACCGAGGATTATATGTGATGGCTTCTGGCCGTACCCCCCTCCCTGTATAATTACTTTACATCGGTTTATTAGGGCTGATTACCGAGATCTATCAGATTATTTAGTTTTTTTTTTATTAAATGAAAAATCAATATGTTTAGCCGGGTTTATTAGAGGGGTTGTCACCTTTAAAAAAATAAATAAATAAATAAAATCTTAGGCTCTGTTAGCAGAAAAAAAAGTGAGCCTTGCTCACCCTCCCCAGGCTCGGCGCTGGTGTCTGTTTTATGCAGCACTGATGTCCTGACGACAGCGCTGCAGCCAGTCGGTGAGCTCAGCGGCTTTGATCGTCTTTTGCCGTCCACGTCATTGGCTGCAGACACCTGGAGACTCTGCCCCGGACACATGGAGGGTGAATAAAGCACAGGTTATTTATGGAGTTTATATGAAAAACTTTTCAGAAAGGGGGCGACTCCTTTTAATGTTGTAACTTATGATTGTGGGACCTCCAAAGAAAAGAGGCGCTGCAGTGCAGTCAGTAGCCTGTTACCCCTTTGCCGCACTAGACCCATATAAATGTGACTGTGCCTGGTGCCGCGGATCAGCCCTGTCTATGAGAAAGGGCTGCAGTACTGGGAACGGGCGCACATTGCAGAAACTTTCCTCTTCGCCTTTGATTTATGGATCTTGCCTGATCCCAGGATACTGACATTGTACTGAATGTCGATCCTAAGACCTAGGACTTATTCCCCATCCATGGGATAGTGGATATTTTGTAAATTGCTGGGGATCCGACTGCCAGGACCACCACAATCCCGGAAATTGGAACTTTTGGAACTCCGAGCCTCCTTTTGACTGTTGCAGCAGTGCGCATGCTCAACCTCTGCTTCATTCATTGTCTATGGGGGTGCACTATACGCCTGCTTTCTCTGGCAGCCCCATTAAAGAAGCATTCCTCCTCCCATCAAAGTTTTTATCCTGCACTGTGTACATACAATTGCTCATTCTGCCTTTCTACCCAGCTAATTCTTCTCTTTTCTCCAGTCACCTTCCACGACAGCGGTACTGGAGGATGTCTCCCCGCCCTAATGGGGGACAGGAAACACAAAGAGGTTAAATACCCTCCCCTTCCTGCCATCTCCAGTGTTTTTCCTGTCCCCTATTGGGGCATGAAGAGGTCCTGCGGTAGTGCTGCCGTGGCCGGCGATCGGAGCACTCAGGTCTTACCTAGCCGGGCAGCCTGGGTCGGGATGTGTCTCCTCCCTGCGGCGCTGCTCCCGTCTCCCCACATGGTGCGGACTCGGGACCCTTTCTCCGCTCCTCCCGCACTCCTTCGGGAGTAAAGCGGTGTGGTGCGGCCGGGGTCCCCGCGCGGCTCCCCGGCATTTCCTCCTCTCCTCATGGTCGGAAACAGTGGACGCGCGAACCGGAAGTACCCGAACTTCCGGTTCTCGGCATGTGCGTTCCAGCGGTGGAACGCACGCGCGTCGGACTGCAGTTTCTGTTGGCGGCATAGCGGTCTTTCCCCTACGCCTGGGACCGGGAGGAGGAGCACAACATGGGACGCAACTTCCACGGTATTTAACCCTGGTAGTCACCTCCAGGTAAGGCCCCCTGTCTGACTGACTGGACTACAGTGCTGACTGACCATGGAGGGTGACAGATCTATCTCTGCTTCTGCCGAGCCATGCGTCCTCCCTCCTACTGTGAGTAGTGGGTTAAGGTCCCTTTATCCCTGTATTCCTTAGGGTGCCATATACTTAGTCCCCTTCTCTCTCTTTTTTAGGGAGACAAGGCCTCTGCCCCTAGGAAGGACAGATCTTCCAAGACAAAATCGGAAGATCGTAAATGTGGTGTTTGTGCATCAAAACTACCTTCTTCTTACAAGAAGAGACTATGCCAGCCCTGCACCGATGAAATAATTCGCTCAGCACAGCCATCCTTGTTTGAGAGCATTAAATCCCTCATTAAACAGGAAGTGCAATCCTCGGTATCGGCCCTTTCCCAGTCTCTGTTACCTCCGCCACCTCCTCCTAAAAAAAGGAAGACGGCGGCGGTTACTTCTGATTCAGATTCTGGTGAAGTTCATTCCTCGGGCTCGGAGGATTTGTGGGAGAATGAGGGCTCCACTTCCACCCCCAGAGAGGAGAGTAAAAAATATTATTTTTCCTCAGAGGACATACAGGAGTTAATCAGTATGGTCAGGGGGACAATGGGTGTTGAGGAGGAGGAGGAGAAGCCATCGGTGCAGGATGAGATGTTCGGTGGGTTGAAACCTAAAAAATTAAAAGGGTTCCCTATACATGAGAATGTACAGAGTCTCATCCTTCATGAATGGGAATCGCCTGAAAAAGGTCTTTCTGTTCCCTCTGAACTTAAAAATCGTTTTTCTCTCGATGGAGATGTCTCTCTGTGGGATACCCCTAAGGTAGACGTGCAGGTCTCTAGAGTGTCAAAAAAGACAACCCTCCCTTTCGAGGATTCTTCCCAACTCAGAGACCCTATGGACCGCAAAATGGAGAGTTTACTAAGAAGATCGTGGGAGACTTCTACCAATCTCCTTAAAACAAACATTGCGTCCACCTGCGTGGCTAGATCCCTATTTCGTTGGCTCCGCACGCTGGAAGACCACCTTACCCGGGGAACATCTAGGGAAATAATCTTAGATTCTCTCCCGCTTCTCCAGAAAGCTACGGGCTTCCTGGCCGATGCTTCGGCAGAGTCCGTAAGAGTGGCTGCCAAATCAGCAGTTCTCTCTAACTCAGCCAGAAGAGCTCTATGGCTCAAGTCTTGGAGTGGGGATATAACGTCCAAAACAAAACTATGTGCCATTCCCTTTCAGGGCCGCTATCTGTTCGGGCAGGCCCTGGATGATATTCTAGATAAAGCAACGGACAAAAAGAAAGCGCTTCCGGAACAGAGAAATCCGAAGAAACGTTTTTTTCGTCCCTCAAAAGAGCAACCCTTCCAACGGGAATTCAAAGGGAAAGGCAAATCAGGACGCTGGAGCTATCCTAAAGGGGGGAAAGGTAGGAACATCCTGGTTCCCCAGTCCCAGCAGACCCCAGAAAAGCAGTGACTACGCCCAGGGCGTTGGGGGGCGTCTCTCGAACTTTATCAACCAGTGGAGGTCCATTTCGTCGAACCAGTGGGTACTCGACACTATTCAGAATGGACTAAAATTAGAGTTCGAGAGCCCTCCCCCTCATCACATGAGGATAACCTCATTACAGAGTCTCAGCCCTCAGGGCGCATTCCTTTCCGGCCTACAGAACTTACTCCAGGAAGGAGTAATTTCCCCAGTACCTCAGCAAGAAATTGGCAGAGGAAACTATTCCCATCTGTTTCTGATCAAGAAGCCTTCGGGGAAGCACCGAATAATAATCAACTTGAAGCCCCTGAATCAAGTAATAACCTACAGGAGGTTCAAGATGGAGTCGGTCAAGACAGCGATCCCTCTGATAGGACAGGACTGGGCGATGGCTACAGTAGATCTGAGGGACGCTTATTACCACGTCCCAATCCATCCAGAATTCCGGAAGTTCCTAAGATTTGCAATATCTCAGGATCGGGAGATAGTACACTATCAGTTCAACTCCCTTCCCTTCGGAATCGCCTCAGCACCCAGAGTCTTTACAAAAATCATGACAGAAGCCATTATATTCATCCGTCTTCAGGGGATCTGCATAGTACCCTATCTAGACGATCTTCTCATTGTCGCTCCCTCAGTCTCCCGCCTCAGTGCCGACTTAACAAGGTCTCTAGAAATCCTAAAATCATTGGGTTGGATCCCAAATCTAGAAAAATCGGACCTTCATCCCTCCAGGAGGAAGGAGTTCCTAGGAGTCCTTCTGGGCTCGGAGGCGAGGAGATCCTTTCTGCCCAGAGAACGTCAACTCGATCTGGTACAGAAGATAACGGCATTCAGAACCCTGAAGGTTCCTACGCTACGACATTCCATGTCTGTGCTGGGATCTCTAACATCTTGTATCCAGATGGTACCTTGGGCACAAGCCCACACGAGAATCCTCCAAACCCATGTCCTATCATCCTGGGACGGTCAGCAGAGTTCTCTCTCCAAGAGAGTTTGCCTTCCCAATCATGTCAAGGCATCCCTGGCATGGTGGCTACGGGTTCGAAACCTCCAAAAGGGGGTCAGTTGGGATCAGATCCCACTAAAGACACTAACATCGGATGCCAGTCAAAGGGGATGGGGAGCTATAGTCGAGGGAAACCATTTCCAGGGCACCTGGGGCCCAGACATCAGAGCAAGCTCTTCAAACTTCAGAGAACTGAAAGCAGTAGAAGAAGCATTAAGAGCTGCATCCTCCCTTGTTCAAGGACACCATGTCAGAATATATTCCGACAACATGACCACGGTAGCATACCTTCGTCATCAAGTAGGCACAAGATTCAGGAAACTAAAGACCTTAGCCTCAAACATTTTTTTCTGGGCAGAGAGACACGTTCTCTCTATCTCAGCAATTCACCTGAAGGGGTCAGCCAATACCCAGGCAGATTTCTTGAGCAGAAGGGATGTGCATCCAGGAGAATGGTGTCTGGACCAGGAGGTCTTTCTCTCCCTGATTTCCAGATGGGGGATCCCAGAGGTGGACCTTTTTGCCAACAGTCAGAATGCCAAGCTGCGAACTTATTTCTCCTTAAATATGACAGACAGAGTACTGGGCATGGATGCGTTCTCTCACCCATGGAGGTTCGACCTTGTTTATGCATTCCCTCCGATCCCATTAATATCGAAAACTCTACAGAAGATCCGATCGGAACGAGTTACGGCGATTTTGATAGCGCCAACATGGCCAGGGAGGAGTTGGTACAGCGCCCTGTTAGACATGGCTCAGGAAGGTCCAGTGTGTCTACCTCAGAAGGAAAATCTTCGTCAGGGTCCATTGCTGCATCCAAACCTTCACAGATTGAATCTTTCAGCATGGCTTCTGAGGCCGAGATACTAAGGGCAAGAGGTCTCTCGGATGGAGTAATTCATACTCTCCAGAACAGTAGAAAACCCATAACAAATGCCATTTATGCCAAAATCTGGAAGAGGTTTTCATCGTGGTATCTTCCAGACATTCCTGATCCATTTCATCCAAATATTGCCAAAATTCTGGACTTCTTGCAAAAGGGTCTAGAATTGGGTCTTAAGCCTAACACCTTAAAGGTACAAATTTCAGCACTTGGCTCCTATTTCGATCAGGATCTAGCCAAACATCGGTGGATCAGGCGCTTTGTTACTTCAGCAACTAGAATCCGTCCCAGAGTTCTCAACAATACTCCTCCTTGGGACCTTAATCTGGTCCTTAAGAGTCTAACTCGAGATCCTTTTGAGCCTTTATCTCAGATTTCATTAAAGGTTCTTACCCTAAAAACGGTCTTTTTAGTGGCTATTACCTCGGCCAGACGGATAGGAGAACTACATGCCCTATCCATACAAGAGCCTTACTTAAGGGTAACATCTGATAGTATAATCCTGCGTCTAGATCCTACCTTCCTACCTAAAGTAACATCAGACTTTCATAGAGGTCAGGACATAGTGTTGCCCTCATTCTACCCGGATCCTTCTAATGTGAAGGAAGAGTCCTTCCACACTCTGGATGTCCGCAGAGTGGTGTTACATTATCTTTCACAAACAGAGAGTTGGAGGATTGACCAAAATCTCTTCATTCAACTCTCCGGGAAGAACAAAGGCAGAAAGGCTACGAAAAATACTATCGCCAACTGGATTAAACAAGCCATATCTCTGGCATACTCATCCCAATCCCACCTCCTCCATCACTGAAGGCCCATTCTACACGGTCGGTGTCAACATCATGGGCAGAGAGGGGTGACGCTTCTACGGAGCAGATTTGCAGAGCTGCCACCTGGTCATCAGTACATACGTTCACCAGGCACTACAGGCTTGATTTCAACCGGGATTTAACTTTCGGCAGAACAGTTCTGCAGGCGGTTGTCTCCCCCTAGAAATTATTTGTTGGTACTACTCCAGTACCGCTGTCGTGGAAGGTGACTGGAGAAAATAGAATTATTCTTACCGTTAATTCGGTTTCTAGGAACCTTCCACGACAGCACTAATTTCCCTCCCTATCTGATGATTTTATTGGATGATTCCTGCACTTAAGTGGTAACTATACATACTACTGTGTCCAGAAAAAACACTGGAGATGGCAGGAAGGGGAGGGTATTTAACCTCTTTGTGTTTCCTGTCCCCCATTAGGGCGGGGAGACATCCTCCAGTACCGCTGTCGTGGAAGGTTCCTAGAAACCGAATTAACGGTAAGAATAATTCTATTTTCTCTGCTCCTATGTAGAAACAGGAAGTCTCTTGTCCTAGTATGACTCATTTCCCTCTTCAACCTCCAACCCCCTCCTCCCTTCCAGGGACTTTTGCAGTGACTCATGACTTGTGTTTGAGAAAATTGACCTCCCCTTTCTACATAGAGCTTAGACCGATTCCGCTAGTCAGTTTTTGGTCATGTGATGTCATAGATCCAATTGAAAAGAGAAGTATTAGCTGGGAAGAAAGGCAAAATGAGCAATTGTAAGTAAACAGGTCCTGCCTCCCTGTAGCACCCCCTTCTCTGAAGAAGCATTGTTTAGTAGGGCTGTGGAGTTGGTGTGAAGGAAATTGAGGAGTCGGAGGTTTGGCTTAGCGACTCCACGGCCTTGGCAGGGCTGTGGAGTCGTGGAGTTAGTGTTGGGGCCCATTTTGGTGGAGTCGGTGTCATGGAAATTTTGGAGTCGGAGGTTTGGTTTATCGACTCCACAGCCTTGTTTAGCAGTGCAGATTAGATGATATAAAACACTTACTAGAAAGCTGCAGCACCGTCTGTATTTCTCTGCTTCTGTCCCTCTCTGCAGCTGCTCCTTTCTGACTCCTCTTTCCATAGTCTTCTATAGGCAGCAGTTAGCCTGATTCCTCAGTGAGCTGCTAACCCGCCTTTTCTTGGAAATTTGACTTTTACCAGTGAGTGAAAAAGACGTTGCAGGGGAAGAAGACTGTTACACTTTTAGAAAAACCTGTGAAAAAAAATTCTGATAAGGAAAATTATCAGCAATGTTATGTTAAACACCAGTGATGTGGATATTTTAATCCGTTCATGACTGCGCTTAATTTCCCCCCTACGTCCTGACTAGGTTTTATCATGTGTTTTTTTTAACGGCTCTTTAAAAATGTTGTCGTTTAAAAAAAAAAAAAATTAATAATTTCTACCAGGTTCTCTTATGGACCAGTAATTTAGGCAGGAACGGCACTAATGGTGGTCACCAGGAATATTGCAGTTTGAGGATGAGATGATGATGTAGTCAATGGTTGGAAATAGACGCATGATCAATCCCAAAAGCGAGAGCGGGGCCAAAGTCAAGAAACGGGGCCAAAGTCAAGTTTAAGTGCAAATATTGGGCCAGTCAAACAGCCCACCAGGGCCAATGTCAGCAGGAGGGACAGGGTGAGGTGGTGGCTATTGGTTTAATCACATTTTTTAGTTCCGAAAAATGGTAAACTATGTACAAAAATATCTGTAGCGGTGTAAGATTGTCTGTCTGACTGGAACTGCTTTTTTATGGTTCTAAAGTCCAATTTCAAATGGACTGTAGAACCAAATGCGCCTTCATTTATTAGAGAGATGAGGATCTAAAAATAAATAAATAAAATTAAAAAAAGTTTTGGAAGAACCCCAAGTGCCAGCTCATTAATTTCAGTGAGAATTGTGTAATTCCTCATTTCTCCTGTGGGAGTGCTGTGTGGAAATGTAACACTTGTTGATTTCTTATCGATCACTAGTGATCACAGTAGTTTTAGTAAAATCCTAATGAAAAGAGATTACTTTTGGTCAGCACATTTTTGTGATTAGGGATTATGTAATGGAACTAGTAGGACTTTAAGGTCTTGTGTATCAGAGGTCAGCGTCAAGGAGCTACTTCTATATTTAAGAAAGTCCTAAATAAGGATAACGTTCCTCCTGTGGAGGCTTGGCACTATATGTTATGCATTGTAGAGCCAGACTCGCATCTACCTTTTTAGGAAATTAAAATCCATAAATTGTGTTTAGTGTTTGATATGCGCGGCTGTCACTGAAAGCGGTAATGCCCCCTAAAACCTTGGGTTGCTTTTCACCTTTCATAAATTCCCGGGGAGATTCTATACAAAAAATAATTTTCAGCTCCGCAGCTCATTGTTATTCAGAGTTGATTGATCGTCGTCATTTGCTCAGCGAGGAAGTTAAGTGCTCCTGTCATTTCCAGGAGTATAATTGGGACGTTTCACAGGTCAGCGATAGTGGCAGGGTTTCCCTTTTGATTAGTGTTAGACTGATAACAAAAATTACAGTTTCCCGTGATGGATGGGACCCATAGTGTCTAAATGCATCGCTCATGCATCGTACCTAAACAAAATGAATTTGCATCTGATTATGTCGGCGGGTTATGGGAGAAGAGAGGACTAAGGGGAAAGTATGTTCTTTTTATCAGTACACAGATTCTCCAGCGTGAAGATTGGCCCCCACCCGTACATTAGACAGGACTCACAGAGGGCTATTGTAGCGGCAAACAGGAGATGGGAATATTCGAAGAGGCGCAATGTTTTCCAGACTATTTGTAATTTATACATATTTAACAGCAAATGTGAAAGGTGACCAGCTTTTGTTCTTATCTTGTTCCCACCAGTCCCCTGAGTATACCGATAGTTTATTTTTTAAAATCCGCCATACGGATCCTGAGATATGGACCTTTTTATTGAGTGCACATTTTTATGGCGTAAAGCAAGGGGGCGTGGCTCACATGGTAATGCGGCGCAGCCTAGAGACACGCCCCAGAGGATCCTATTGATAAAGCACGAAATAAAAAGATCCATATCTCAAGATCCGTATGGTGGATTTTAAAAAATAAAAAAAATGGAAAACTCAGAAGAGAAGTGGGAATAAAATGAGAACAAATAAATGGACAATTTTGATCCTTATTTTTTTGACCAGGCCCTTAGATTTCTGGAGATGGAGAGTAAGGACAACTGAAATCTTTAAGAATCATTTTTAAGAACATATTGTAACAAAAGAGATCTTTAATCATAATAACTCTTTGGATCAATAAGTATTATGTCCACTGCTGTGTCATGGTGACCTCTTCAAGCCTCATGTAGGAAGGTGTATGTGTCGTCAATAAGTCATGAAAAAGTGATGAAAGCGGCAGCAAACCGGGCATCCAACAAGATCCATGCTGCTGGGCTCTGGGTCACACCACCAAACTGTCTTGCTGTTGGTGCCTTGTGGTGTTGTGGCACAGAGCCGCCAGGTCTTTGCCTGGTAGCATGGGCACTGTGGGGCACTGAGTGGCTCCCTCTGCAGGTACGATGATGCATTGCTGCATAGTGCAGGCTCATCCTTTTTTCACACCTAGAACTTCTTTCTAGCCAAGCATTCAAGTGGGCTGTGAGATATTGAGGTTCTGTGCAATATAAAACCAAGGTCCTTAATAATCGGCAATGGATGAAGTACTGATACACAAGCCAGTGGAGGCAGTTTGATGGTGGGGGCAATGCTCTGTGACTATGGCTTTCATGTGGATATACCAAAGCCAGTACACTGCTTTACGGCATCAATATTTCCTAATGGCAGGGCCCTCTTTCTACAGGGTAATGTGCATGCCAATCTGCAAAAACTGCCCATAAATTATTTAAAAGGAATCTGTCAGCAGATTTTTGTTATGAAAACTGAGAACAGCATGATGTAGAGGCAAAGAGCCTGAATCCAGCGATGTATCACTTGATGGGCTGCATGCTGCCATTTTGATACAAACACGCTTCTCTGCTGCATTTCTAGCAGAGCGCTGAATGCTGAACCCTGTGCAACCCCGCCTACACCACTGATTGGCTGCTTTCTCTCTTTATAACCCCACCCACACCACTGATTGTCAGCTTTCTCTGTGTAACCCCGCCTACACCACTGATTGGCTGCTTTCTCTCTTTATAACCCCACCCACACCACTGATTGTCAGCTTTCTCTGTGTAACCCCGCCTACACCACTGATTGGCTGCTTTCTCTCGCTGTATAACCCCACCCACACCACTGATTGACAGCTTTCTCTGTGTAACACTCCCCACAGCACTGATTGGCTGCTTTCTCTCTGTATAACCCCACCCACACCACTGATTGGCAGCTTTCTCGTGTAACCCCGCCTACACCACTGATTGGCTGCTTTCTCTCTCTGTATAACACCACCCACACCACTGTCAGCTTTCTCTGTGTAACCCCGCCTACACCACTGATTGGCTGCTTTCTCTCGCTGTATAACCCCACCCACACCACTGATTGACAGCTTTCTCTGTGTGACACTCCCCACAGCACTGATTGGCTGCTTTCTCTCTGTATAACCCCACCCACACCACTGATTGGCAGCTTTCTCGTGTAACCCCGCCTACACCACTGATTGGCTGCTTTCTCTCTCTGTACAACACCACCCACACCACTGATTGGCAGCTTTCTCTGTGTAACCCCGCCTACACCACTGGCTGCTTTCTCTCGCTGTATAACCCCACCCACACCACTGATTGGCAGCTTTCTCTCTGTATAAACCCACCCACACCAGTGATTGACAACTTTCTGTGTACACTGTGTATTGACAGAAAGCTGCTAATCAGTGGTGGGGGATGTGGTTGGACCAGGAGGCACGAGACACCTAGTCCTCTACTGATAATCTCCTGCTGTTAAAACACTGATGTTCTTGAAACAGCAACACACAGCCCAGTAAGTGACACATCGCTGGAATCTGGGTCTCTGCCCCTATAACATGCTGCTCTAAGATTACATAGCCAAAATCTGCTGAGGTATTACCTTTTTAAGGAATATTTTAGAGAGGTCAAGGTGATGACTAGATTTCACAGCTCTGCTCTAATGTCCTTGTGTAAATTCGACAGGACTTCTTCAAAGATCTTGATTTACCATAAATTTACAATAAAATGTACAATTTCCCCGTCCATGGATGGCTAGGAGTCTTTTTGGTCTTTGGCTATTTTTCGTATGTAGGGTGAAGTGAGCCTGGCGGGTAAATGGGTACTGGGTGGTTATTCCATATTGGATTTGTTTTTATTGTTTTTTATTTATTTTTTTTATCTCGACCCACTGAATACAGGGCTTCTTTGTGTGTGTGTGTGTGTTTTTTTTGTTTTTTGTTTTTTTTTCCTTTTTTTTGCGTAATACTTTAAATATTCTTTGACTTCTGTAGGAAATTCATAACTGTAAACGGACATCTGATGATGCAAGCAGTGTTTTTATTTCTATTGCATCTATCTGTGCCGGAACTTTTCTTCATGCTATCATCCCACTTACCAATCGCAGCATGTAACGGTCTTCTCTTCTTCTTGTACATTCTCCACTAACCTTTTTTAGCTATCATAGCCAAATATTATAAACTCTGCTCTTGTCGCCTCGTAGATACAGGATCCTTTCTTCATGTTATCATCCCTCATACCAATCACAGCATGTTATTGTCTTCACTACTACTTGTACAACCGTCACTGAGCCCAGATGGATGAAGGAACTTTTTTCATGTTATCACCTCTTTTTTTTTTTTTTTTTTTTCGCTTTTAACCTAACAGCCTGTTATTGTGATCTCTTCCCTGTATTGCTTTTTATCATCTCGGTGGTGGTTGGGGAGGCGGGGAGGGGTGTATGGGATCCTTCTCCATATTATCATCCCTCTTACCAATCATAGCATGTTTCTGTCTTCTCTTGTACGACCCTTTTTACTTAGCATAGCCTGTTACTGTGATATCTCCTCTGTCTTGTTGCCCAGGGGAGTACAGGATCCTTTTTTTTTTTTTTTTTTTTTTTTTTTTTTTAATGTTATCATCCCTCTTACCAATCATAGCCTGTTACTCTATTTTATTCCCTCTGCACTACCTTTACTGAGAGAGAAACATTTTTCATGTTCTCACCTGTTACCGATCACAGACTGTTAACTTTTTCTCTTCCCCCAGTACATTCTGCAATGACTCCAGGAGGTGGGGTTGGGAACTCAGGAACCACATCCTCCATTGACCCCAGGGGACTGGGGTTGGGAACTCGGGAACCACATCCTCCATTGACCCCAGGGGACTGGGGTTGGGAACTCGGGAACCACATTCTCCAATGACCTCAGGGGTGGGGTTGGGAACTCAGGAACCACATCCTCCATTGACCCCAGGGGACTGGGGTTGGGAACTCGGGAACCACATCCTCCATTGACCCCAGGGGACTGGGGTTGGGAACTCGGGAACCACATTCTCCAATGACCTCAGGGGTGGGGCTGGGAACTCAGGAACCACATCCTCCATTGACCCCAGGGGACTGGGGTTGGGAACTCGGGAACCACATTCTCCAATAACCTCAGGGGTGGGGTTAGGAACTCAGGAACCACATCCTCCAATGACCCCAGGGGGTGGGGTTGGGAAATCAGGAACCACATCCTCCAATGACCCAAAGGGGTGGGGTTAGGAACTCGGAACCACATCCTTCAATGACCCAAAGGGGTGGGGTTAGGAACTCGGAACCACATCCTTCAATGACCCCAGGGGGTTGAGAACGGGAACTCAGGAACCACATCCTTCAATGACCCCAGGGGGTTGGGAACGGGAACTCAGGAACCACATCCTTCAATGACCCAAGGGGGTGGGGTTAGGAACTCGGGAACCATATCCTCCAATGATCTCAGGGGGTGGGGGTGGGAATTCAGGAACCATATCCTCCAGTGACCTCAGGGGTTGGGGTTGGCAACTCTGGAACCACATCCTCCAATGACCTCAAGGGGTGGGGTTGGGAACTCAGGAACCACATCCTCCAGTGACCTCAGCGTGTGGGGTTTGGGAACTCAGGATCCACATCCTCCAATGAAGTCGTGGGGTTGGGAACTCAGGAACCACATCCTCCAATGACGTCAGGGGGTGGGGTTGGGAACTCAGATACCACATCCTCCAATAACCTCAGCGGGTGGGGTTGGGAACTCAGGAACCACATCCTCCAATGTCCCCAGGAGGTGGAGTTGGGAACTATTGAACCTTTCCTTATGTTATCACCCCTTCTATAGCATTAGCAGAGGATACAGGTTCTCTGAGTGTCAGGAGTGTAGGTCTTCTTATTTCTAGTAGTTAGAAGATGAGCAATTGCACATCTAATTAGATAAAAGTTATGGGAATATTCTGGTTGCCCACAGTCACCACTAGGAGAAACTTACTAAAAACTGAATCTATACTGACCCTGTTCTCCATAATAAGTTTGGTTTCAGTAATTATGGTGAAGACCATAATCCTACTGTTTCAATTTTGCTACCTTGCCTGATGGTACTTCTGGTGGGGTCCGATTGTGTTTACATATGGGTTTTGCATTTCCTTGGTTTGTTATGGAAAAAAAGGCAAAATTAGCTTTATCGCCCTTCATTTTTTAATATCCTCCTCAGGTGACAGACAGTGAAGAAGAGGACAACGATTTCGAAGAAGTCCCCGAGAAGGAAGGTTACGAGCCTCGCATTCCGGACCACCTTCGCTCCGAGTACGGTGAGTTTGTCCAGCTGTGAAAATCTCCGTGCTGGCGTGTAACTGCAGCAGTAAACTAAATAAACAGCCATTATGAAGTAATAAAGAGATCATTGTTGTGGGTAATCTCTCCGACTGCCGGCCGAGGAAGTCATTACAGAGATAGGGACGCCACGATTGGTTGCAGACAAACAAATACTTTGTAGGGGAAGTATCTTCTGAGACTGCGGGTTTATTTCATTCCGTCATGTAGCCTTGTAGTTTAAAGCCCAGCGCTGCTATGCGGACTACAAAGGAATATTTATAAAAGGATATTTATTTGCCGTGGAAGAAAAATATCCAGCCTCACACGCCGCTCTTGTAAACTGCTTCCCGGGGAGCTCTCGAATTACAGTAAATCTGTTTAATTAAATCCCATTACGCTGAGCCATCTGACACTTCCGCGCACTGTACAATTACACTCTATAGGAGGTTTGTATAAAAGAGCGTCGGCCGCACACCTCGCCTGTGTAAAGACATGCACATTTGCCATATTTTGCAAGTTCCCCGCCGACGTACCTGTAATAAAATTTGCTAAATATTTTGAGTCTAGCTAAGTCGGTAAACTCTGCGCAAAATCGAGTCGACAGTGGGGATCTTAATGCCGTGCCTGAGAGATCGAAGGCAGAAAAGGCGGAAGATTAAATTTTTTTTTCCTTTTGCCCCTCCCTTTCCGCTTTTTATTTTGTGATTTGGGTTGTCGTCTATGTAATGTAAGCTTTCCATAAAATAGCCAGGAGCCAAATTCTATTTCAGAATTTCTACAAGGGATTGTCCACCTAAAATAGGTTTTCATTAAAATAAAAAATGTTACTTCCCTTACCGTTCCCCCGATCTTCCTCTGGTCTCCCCACTGGTTTAGGTGCTTCCTCTTCCTGCTGGGACTGACGTGTGGTTGCAGGTCTCACAGGTCCACCCATGATGGTTATGAAAACAGTCTAAGTGGCGGACAACCCCTTTTAATATAGGTTATAGTTTGACTTATAGAATTCTTAGTGCCTCTTTAACTACCTGTTGAAGTGCCTTGTGCACGAAACGGCTGTCGTCCATCTGCATCTACATCCCTCCCTGCTGCACTACGTTATGTCCGAATAAAGTTTGACGCCTGAATACCGGTGAGTGCGCTCGAGTTTTTTTTTTATCTTTGGACAGAATATTTGGTTGACTTGATTCATTTAAAGGGAATCTGTCACCCCAAAATTGGCCTATAAACTAAGGCCACCGGCATCAGGGGCTTATCTACAGCATTCTGTAATGCTGTAGATAAGCCCCTGATGTATCCTGAAAGATAAGAAAAACAGGTTAGATTATACTCACCCAGGGGCGGTCCCGTCTGATGTGCGTCGCGGGCCGGCTACAGCGCCTCCAATCTTCATACGATGACGTCCTCTTCTTTCCTTCTTGCTGCAGCAGTGTTGAGCAGAGTGAAGTGTGCTGAAGCTGGTGAGTGACCAGCCAAAATGTCCGCTATAGCTGGGAGAGAGAAGCCAGGATCTCTCTCTGAGTGGAGACTGCACGGGCTAGCTAGGAAAGCTGAGCAGTCTGTGTGTTAGAGCCGCAGAGGACTGTGTGGCAGCTGCAGCCTGTTCAGTCTGAGCAGTGTATGGAGTTGAACACTTCTGTTTGGAGTTGGAGCTCAGGCTTAAGGCGATACTGGTAGGACCGTACCTCTCCTGTGTGTAAAGTTTGATTTGGGAGAAAGAACTGTTGTCTGTCCGGGTGAGCTCACACTTATATATGCCCCTACTGTTTATTTGCTGTGATACTTATGTGCCCAGAAGAGGCCATTTTTGGGTTTGGATCCCTTGGAGCTTTATGAAAGCAAACCGCATTGCCTGTGTGAACGCTACCTAATACCCACCTGATCACTTGAACCTCTACACTAAAAATATATATAATTTAAAAAAAAAAATCATGGTAAAATTCCTTATATTGCAATTACGTATGTGGTTTTCCATTCTCTCTCTCTTGCTGAGGGCTTTTCCTATTGTGTTCTCAGCCAATCAGCTGTCTCCTGCCAGCTCATCCCTTTCCTCTCTTACACTAAAGGAACATCTGCAGCTGCATCTCCCTCCCACCCCAACTTTACACCAATTTTTTTTATTATTATTACATTAACATCGCCGTTTGAGGGCCTATTTTTTTGTTGTTGTAGCTTTGAACGACACCTTTCATTTTACCATATAATGCACTGAAAAAAAAACCCGTAAGTCTGGCGTTTACATTTTTTTTTTTTCCTGGCATATGTCAGACAGGATAATAATATATTTTCATAGATCGGACATTTACGGACACAGCAATACTAAATATGCTTTTTTAAAATATTATTTTTTTTTATCATGTTGAAAAGAGTTGATTCAAATTTTTATTTCTTTTTGTGCTTTAGCAACTTTTATCAATTATTAACTTTACTTTTTAATCTCCTTTAAATAAAATGACAAAAGAAATGTTGCATGTTCTGCCATTTATTTATTTTTTAAGCTACGGTTTTACCTAAAAAAAAAATCTCGAGCGAAGCTACAAAATAAATGTATTTCACGTGCTCACCTTCTGTTTCTTGCAAGGTCAAAAGCCTCTCCAAGTACTTGACATTGCTGATCTTTTACTTGCGGCCCGGAGATAATATCTGATGAGTGGATTAAATTGATCCCGTGATAACGGACAGTCGGGAAGGGTTTTGGATCTTTGTGTGCACCACAATAATAAAGTGTGAGAATATTATTCTCCGTGTTCTTGCGTTCTGAGCTACAGCTGCTCGTGGAAACATGTTGGATGTAAAGGATGAACGCTCGTAAATCCAGATCTAATCACGAAGAAGAAAGCATCTTGTATATATTTATTTGTGCCAAGCTCCGGACGTTTAATATAAGAGAGTTGTGTCATTAGCATATCTCCCAGATATAGCTATAGTTTTGAGATTGACCCAAATTTTAGTTTTCACATTTTCTGCTAAAGTTTCTATAGTGGCAATTTGCATTAAATCTAGAATATGAAGAGCAATCCGATGAATTATAAAGTTATTCCTTGCCTTGAGCATAAGCCTAATAACAAAAAAACATTTCCACTGAATTTCAGCTCTGCCACAATGCTTCCATCATTTCAGTGATCATATTGTTGGCTCAGGAGGAAGTGTTAATGGGGACAAGGCAGCTGATATCACTCCGTCAGTCTGATTGAAATAAAAGAGCAGACTGGTTGCTGTGAAAAGGGGGCTTGTGTTTGAAATCATTGTCTTTTTCTGTTATTTATGGTTAAGTAAACGTGCTGTCATATGATGGCTTTGCATCAAAAAGGCTTTACAGTAAAGGACATTGCCGCTTTTAAGATTGCTCCTATTTCAATCATTTATCAGATCATATAAGAAGGTTTTATTTCTGAGAAGTAGACTTCAATGCATCCAAGAAAGTCAAGCAAGTGACAGGACCATCTCCTAAAGAGGATTCAGCTACAGGCGTTGTTTAACACCAGTGCAGAGCTTGCTCAGGAATGGCAGCAGGCAGGTGTCACAGTGAGGTGAAGGCTGTTTGAGTCTGGCTTGGTGTTAAGAAAGGCAGCAAAGAATCCACTTCTCTCCAAGAATAACATCAAGGACAAACTGACCTTCTGCAGGAAGTATATGGATTGGGCTGCAGAGGACTGGGTTAAAGTTCTTTTCTCTGATGAAGCTCCCTTGGACTTTTTGGGACATCTGGAAGAAGGATTGTCCAGAGAAGAGAAGGTGAGCTCTACCATGAGTCCCGTGTCTGCCAACAGTCAAGCCTCCTGAGATTATTCATTCGTGGGGGGCTTTTTCATCCATGGAGGGGGCTCGATCACAATTTTGGCTAAGATCGCGGCCATGACTAAAGAATGAGATCAAAACATTCTCCAAGAGCAACTTCTCCCAACACTCTAAGAGCAATTTGGTGATGACCAATGGTTTCTCATGCATGATGGAGACCGTGTCAGAAGACAAAAGTGATAACTCAGTGGCTCGAACAAAACATTTACATTTTGAGTCCACGACCAGGAAGAAGTCTTGAAAAATTAGTGTCAACACTATGAATATTGAGTCTTTCCTTAACCTTGATGTATTTCTCCGTAAACGCTTATGAAATGCTGATAAATTTACTTTAGTAGCTATAGAAACAATTGGCTAAAGATTGAATAACACTGAAGCATCAAACTGTATGAAAACCAGAATTTCAGTCTGAGAACTTTGGGCTATGATTGTAGGAGATGTGAGATAGTTTTCTTCCTTCTGGAGGAGCGCTAATGACGTACACTGGAAATTGGCTTTATGGTGCCGCTATGCTTTCGTTACGGCAATGGGTTAGTGTGTCAGTTGCTGCAAATTTTGCAGATGTTCTGTCTATTGGACATTTGGGCGACAGCTGTATGGGAAGGAACTGCCAATTCTTAAAGGGTTCAACATAAACAATCATCACCCATCCATTAGTGATATGATCACTGGGACCCCCACAGCTGACCAGACTGGGGTTGACCCCAAGTCCATGTGTAACTATAGCAGAAGTGTGCATGTGTGACCGCCTCTGCATTATTTTTATGATGTCTGATCACCACTGATCTCCAGTGATCCACATAGCGCTCAGACTCCTTTTGACGCGGCACAGATCATTGATCAGTCCAATCACTAGATTTATCTGAGATCACGGACTTTGCCGATCTGATCTCATGACTGACAATTAGAAGATCATAACGACTACATTTTCCCTTTCATTATGTACATAAAAAGCTGTGAAGCCGTCAGCCATCACCAAGTGCCAAAAGCAAACGATGACGTCCAGTGTTTTTAATCACTTTCATTAATAAAGTCTCTGTACATTTACAACCCGTCCCCAACGTTGGCAGCCGGCTCCTATGAGCTGAGGACATATGGCAGGACTGAAATGCACATGTCCTGGGGTGTATATGTATGAAGTCATTATTGGATCCCTAGTCTATTGGCATCATACAGACAAAGGCATCCTGCTGGAAATCTTACTAGGTCAACGGCTAGAGAAAGGTGCTGAGTGCAAGTGGCAGATAGTGTCATCAGTCGCCCGTTCTCTCCCATTATACAGTGTCCTCGGTCGCCCCTTCTCACCCACATACAGTGGCCTCGGTCGCCCCTTCTCTCCCACATACAGTGGCCTCGGTCGCCCCTTCTCTCCCACATACAGTGTCCTCGGTCGCCCCTTCTCTCCCACATACAGTGGCCTCGGTCGCCCCTTCTCTCCCACATACAGTGGCCTCGGTCGCCCCTTCTCTCCCACATACAGTGGCCTCGGTCGCCCCTTCTCTCCCACATACAGTGGCCTCGGTCGCCCCTTCTCTCCCACATACAGTGGCCTCGGTCGCCCCTTCTCTCCCATATACAGTGGCCTCAGTTGTCCCTTCTCTCCCACATACAGTGGCCTCAGTCGCCCCTTCTCTCCCATATACAGTGGCCTCGGTCGCCCCTTCTCTCCCATATACAGTGGCCTCAGTCGCCTGTTCTCTCCCACATACAGTGGTCTCAGTCGCCTGTTCTCTCCCATTATACAGTGGCCTCAGTAGCCTGTTCTCTCAAACATACAGTGGCCTCAGTCGCCCGTTCTCTCCCATATACAGTGGCCTCAGTCGCCTGTTCTCTCCCACATACAGTGGTCTCAGTCGCCTGTTCTCTCCCATTATACAGTGGCCTCGGTCGCCCCTTCTCTGCCATACACAGTGGCCTCAGTCGCCCCTTCTCTCCCATATACAGTGGCCTCAGTCGCCTGTTCTCTCCCACATACAGTGGTCTCAGTCGCCTGTTCTCTCACATACAGTGGCCTCGGTCGCCCGTTCTCTCCCACATACAGTGGCCTCAGTCGCCTGTTCTCTCCCACATACAGTGGCCTCAGTCGCCCGTTCTCTGCCATACACAGTGGCCTCAGTTGCCCGTTCTCTCCCATATACAGTGGCCTCAGTAGCCTGTTCTCTCCCACATACAGTGGCCTCAGTCGCCTGTTCTCTCTCACATACAGTGGCCTCAGTCGCCCGTTCTCTGCCATACACAGTGGCCTCAGTTGCCCGTTCTCTCCCATATACAGTGGCCTCAGTAGCCTGTTCTCTCCCACATACAGTGGTCTCAGTCGCCTGTTCTCTCACATACAGTGGCCTCGGTCGCCCGTTCTCTCCCACATACAGTGGCCTCAGTCGCCTGTTCTCTCCCACATACAGTGGCCTCAGTCGCCCGTTCTCTGCCATACACAGTGGCTTCAGTCGCCTGTTCTCTCTCACATACAGTGGCCTCAGTCGCCCGTTCTCTGCCATACACAGTGGCCTCAGTAATTAACATAACCCGACATATTAGATATCCGTACAACTATTAAACTTGCATAAAGCAAGAAGAGTCAGTCCCAAAGACGACATAAATCCTACATGAGAAAAGGGAACACCAGACCCATACAAAATCTGAGATCTAATAACCACATATAGAGAATAAAATCCAATCAAAAAATCATTTTATTAAATATATTACAAACTCAGAAACACTTAATGTACACATAGTAACAATTGGACGAGTATACAGATAGGAAAGAGCAAAAAGACCGAATACACGGTGACACAAAGCGGATCATCCCTATAGAAACAGGCCTGAGAAAGTACTTAGCCACTGAAGTGCGTAGGCTCAAAAACCTGTCACACTGAACCAAAAGGCAGGGGTCACACTAGTGTAACAGGCCGAAAAAAATCAATCCGGATGCCTGCTGACAACAAGCCAATGCTGCTTGTTGCATACCATCTGTTATATACATAAAGGTGCCAGTGCAAAAAGGTGCAAAAAGTGCAAGAATAGCAGCAATCGGTTCTAATTATAGCTTACCCATGTGGGGAGATGATAACGCTATCCACCGTGTGTCCGCACTGCCCCGACGCGCGTTTCGCGTTGCGGGCTTCTTCGGGGGGCCGTGTGGATACACCAGACATGTCTCAGCCTTTTATGTGTGCCCTGAGAGCCAGCCCGTATGAAAGCATGCAGGGCGGGATCCAAGTTGCCATGCGACGCGTCCGTACATCCGGTTTGCGGTGCGGGTCAAAGGAAAAGCTTCCTGTGACGTCACTGGCCCGGACCGCAGCCATAAGGATTACTTTGGAGACGCAGGCAAGTCTGGGATCACACGGCGCATGCGTGTCTGGGAGCGCTCAGTGGCACAATATAACAAAGGGAAGATACTTCCATGGCTGAGGATGGACATCAAGTCATGGTGCAATAGCTTAATACAGTATGTATACATAACTAGGGTCCAAAGAATAAAAACACAAACAGTACAAAAACCTGATTAACATACATATGCACTAGGAATCTATATGTTATAGGAGTGCCGAATATCAATTGTTGAAACGAAGCTTGATTGTCAACAGTTCTTTGTTATAGGTGAAGAGCTTAGTAACGTAATTATTCCCGCATCCTCCATATGTAATTACAGCCTCATTTTTCCGGGATCAACTCCAAGGCGAATCCAAGTGTATCCATAGGGCAGTTGCCAACTATAGTAGTGGGTTTATACAGGCAAAGACAAGGACAACCAAATATACAGGACACTGTGAGTGAAAAGAATAAAAGAATAAAACACATGATCTGAAAACATACTATATTAAAACCGAAAGGAAGCAGGAAGGAGGGAGGGCATCATTGGAACGAAATTAAAGAAATGGGGCAAAAGAAAGCTTTTCATTCAGACTGTGGGGAGACATGGTGCCTAAGGAGACTATCCATCGACACTCAAGCTGCGACAGAACACGTTTAGGATCACCACCACGGGTACCACAATGTACCCTATCTATGCCCCGTACCCGTAAACCGGTGGGGTCACAGTTGTGGCGCAGCCTGAAGTGTCCAGGGATCGTCTTAAGGTCAGATGGATCAGTGCAATTTTTTGCAGCCTGGATGTCCCTCACATGTTCCCTCGTCCGTATCCGTAACTCACGTGAGGTAAGTCCCACGTAAATGAGCTTACAGGGACATACAACATAGTAAACCACATATGTGGTGCTACAAGATATGTAGTTCACAATCCAGTAGTCCCTACCCCCATCTGCTGAAGTGAAAGATGTGGCCCGATCGATATTACGGCAAGCCAAACAAGATCCACAAGGATAACAACCCCATCTCTGTTTAGATGTCCCAAAAATATTTGGGGGGGTGGCTACATAATGGCTCCTCACAAGTATATCTTTAAGATTTCTCCCTCGTCTAGCCGTCAGCAACGGTCGATTCGGAATAATACGCTTTAGGCTGGGATCTGTTCTAAGCACTGCCCAGTGCTTCTGCAGCACTTGTCTCATAGTATCCCACTGGTTATTATACATTGATATAAACCTTAAGGGCGGATCCTTCCTAGGCCTAAATGGAACTCTGCACAGTAGCCCATCACGTTCCCTTTTTGCACGGGAGTATCCATTTTTGATGCTCCTGTTGCTGTATCCCCGGTCCCGGAATCTCCTGGAAAGGTCCCGAGCCTGGTCCTCAAACAAAACATCCGAAGAGCAGATTCTTTTCATCCTTAAAAATTGCCCAATTGGGACTGCTTTTATAGTTGAGGACAGGTGTGCAGAGGTGGCATGTAAGAGTGAGTTTACCGAAGTCGCCTTACGGAAAACATCACTCTGGATATTGCCCATACTGTCCACCAGAATTTTTATATCTAAAAAGTCAATCTCTTCGGCATTGATTTTATACGTTAATTTGATGTTGTAGGGATTTGAATTCAGCTCCTGGATGAAGTTTCGAAAACCAGGCTCGGTACCCTGCCACACGACGAAAATATCGTCTATGTAACGATACCAGCACTGCGCATGGGAGGCGGCCCGCACGCCCTCCCCGAAAATCTCCCTCTCCCAAAAGAGATTAGCGTACGAGGGCGCACAGGCCGCGCCCATCGCAGTGCCACGCTGTTGAAGAAAAAAACGATCTTTAAAAGTAAAATAATTGTGTGTCAGTATAAATTCCAGGAGCTCCAGGACCAGGGAACACAGATCAACATCCAAATTGCTATTGTGCAGAAAGAAAGATACGGCCCTCAGGCCATCAACTTGTCCTATGCTTGTGTAAAGCGATTCCACATCGATCGCCGCCATCAGCATATCTGGTTCGAGGGAGAGGCCATTTATTTTCCCCAGGATGTCCGTTGTGTCTCTGACATAGGAGGGTAGGGTCTCCACAAGTGGGTGAAGATAATATTCAATAAATTTGCAAGTCGCATCACACAGCCCTCCAATGCCAGAGACAATGGGACGACCCGGGGGAACTAAAGGATCCTTGTGGATCTTGGGCAACAGATAGAAGGTAGGGACCACCGGATTCCTTGTGCTTAAACCATCACGGATTTTCTTAGGGATGATACCCTGCGTAAAAGCCCTATCCAAGATTTCCTCCAAAATTGCTGTGTATTTCACAGTAGGATTCTGAGGTAGCATACTATACGCTTCCTTATCCTTCAATTGTCGGAACGATTCCCTCTCGTACATCTGTCGGCCACAGCACCACATTCCCCCCCTTGTCTGCTGATTTAATCACAATGTCCCTCATAGCTTTTAATTCCCTAAGGGCCTAACGTTGCACCCAAGTGAGATTATCTCCCTTCTTTTTTTCGGAGATAGTTCTAAAATCTTCCAAAACCAGTTTGTTGAAAATTTCAACTTGTGGGTACAATGACAAGGGGGGGAAAGCGGTGGATCTGGGGACGACAGAGGTGGGGAATGTACCTGAAGTAGTGGGAGCACTTTCCCGTTCCAACTCCTCCAGTATGGACAGTGGCCTCATTAGCCTGTTCTCTCCCGCATACAGTGGCCTCAGTCGCCCGTTCTCTGCCATACACAGTGGCCTCAGTAGCCTGTTCTCTCCCATATACAGCGGCCTCAGTCGCCCGTTCTCTCCCACATACAGTGGCCTCAGTCGCCCGTTCTCTCCCATATACAGTGGCCTCAGTCGCCCGTTCTCTCCCACATACAGTGGCCTCAGTTGCCCGTTCTCTGCCATATACAGTGGCCTCAGTCGCCTGTTCTCTCTCTCATACAGTGGCCTCAGTCGCCCGTTCTCCCGTATACAGTGGCCTCAGTCGCCTGTTCTCTCCCACATACAGTGGCCTCAGTCGCCCGTTCTCTCCCATTATACAGTGGCCTCAGTCGCCCGTTCTCTCCCATTATACAGTGGCCTCAGTCGCCCGTTCTCTCCCATTATACAGTGGCCTCAGTCGCCCGTTCTCTCTCTCATACAGTGGCCTCAGTCGCCCGTTCTCCCGCATACAGTGGCCTCAGTCGCCCGTTCTCTCCCATTATACAGTGGCCTCAGTCGCCTGTTCTCTCCCACATACAGTGGCCTCAGTCGCCCGTTCTCTCCCATTATACAGTGGCCTCAGTCGCCCGTTCTCTCCCATTATACAGTGGCCTCAGTCGCCTGTTCTCTCCCACATACAGTGGCCTCAGTCGCCCGTTCTCTCCCATTATACAGTGGCCTCAGTCGCCCGTTCTCTCCCATTATACAGTGGCCTCAGTCGCCCGTTCTCTCCCATTATACAGTGGCCTCAGTCGCCCGTTCTCTCCCATTATACAGTGGCCTCAGTCGCCCCTTCTCTCCCATTATACAGTGGCCTCAGTCGCCCGTTCTCCCGCATACAGTGGCCTCAGTCGCCCATTCTCTGCCATACACAGTGGCCTCAGTCACCCCTTCTCTGCCATACACAGTGGCCTAAGTCGCCCGTTCTCTCCCATTATACAGTGGCCTCAGTCACCCCTTCTCTCTCACATACAGTGGCCTCGGTCGCCCCTTCTCTCCCACATACAGTGGCCTCAGTCGCCCGTTCTCTCCCATATACAGTGGCCTCAGTCGCCCGTTCTCTCCCACATACAGTGGCCTCAGTTGCCCGTTCTCTGCCATATACAGTGGCCTCAGTCGCCCGTTCTCTCTCTCATACAGTGGCCTCAGTCGCCCGTTCTCCCGCATACAGTGGCCTCAGTCGCCCGTTCTCTCCCACATACAGTGGCCTCAGTCGCCCGTTCTCTCCCATTATACAGTGGCCTCAGTCGCCCGTTCTCTCCCATTATACAGTGGCCTCAGTCGCCCGTTCTCTCCCATTATACAGTGGCCTCAGTCGCCCGTTCTCTCCCATTATACAGTGGCCTCAGTCGCCCGTTCTCCCGCATACAGTGGCCTCAGTCGCCCATTCTCTGCCATACACAGTGGCCTCAGTCGCCTGTTCTCTCTCACATACAGTGGCCTCAGTCGCCCGTTCTCTGCCATACACAGTGGCCTCAGTCGCCTGTTCTCTCCCACACACAGTGGCCTCAGTCGCCCGTTCTCTCCCATATACAGTGGCCTCAGTCGCCCGTTCTCTCCCATATACAGTGGCCTCAGTCGCCCGTTCTCTGCCATACACAGTGGCCTCAGTCGCCCGTTCTCTCCCACATACAGTGGCCTCAGTCGCCCGTTCTCTCCCATATTCAGTGGCCTCAGTCGCCCGTTCTCTCCCATATACTGTGGCCTCAGTCGCCCGTTCTCTCCTATATACAGTGGCCTCAGTCGCCTGTTCTCTCCCATTATACAGTGGCCTCAGTCGCCCGTTCTCTGCCATACACAGTGGCCTCAGTCACCCCTTCTCTGCCATACACAGTGGCCTCAGTCACCCCTTCTCTGCCATACACAGTGGCCTCAGTCGCCCGTTCTCTGCCATACACAGTGGCCTCAGTCGCCCGTTCTCTCCCATTATACAGTGGCCTCAGTCGCCCGTTCTCTCCCATTTTACAGTGGCCTCAGTCACCCCTTCTCTCTCACATACAGTGGCCTCGGTCGCCCCTTCTCTCCCACATACAGTGGCCTCAGTCGCCCGTTCTCTCCCATATACAGTGGCCTCAGTCGCCCGTTCTCTCCCACATACAGTGGCCTCAGTTGCCCGTTCTCTGCCATATACAGTGGCCTCAGTCGCCCGTTCTCTCTCTCATACAGTGGCCTCAGTCGCCCGTTCTCCCGCATACAGTGGCCTCAGTCGCCCGTTCTCTCCCACATACAGTGGCCTCAGTCGCCCGTTCTCTCCCATTATACAGTGGCCTCAGTCGCCCGTTCTCTCCCATTATACAGTGGCCTCAGTCGCCCGTTCTCTCCCATTATACAGTGGCCTCAGTCGCCCGTTCTCCCGCATACAGTGGCCTCAGTCGCCCATTCTCTGCCATACACAGTGGCCTCAGTCGCCTGTTCTCTCTCACATACAGTGGCCTCAGTCGCCCGTTCTCTGCCATACACAGTGGCCTCAGTCGCCTGTTCTCTCTCACATACAGTGGCCTGCCACCCCTTCTCTCCCACACACAGTGGCCTCAGTCGCCCGTTCTCTCCCATATACAGTGGCCTCAGTCGCCCGTTCTCTCCCACATACAGTGGCCTCAGTCGCCCGTTCTCTCCCATATTCAGTGGCCTCAGTCGCCCGTTCTCTCCCATATACTGTGGCCTCAGTCGCCCGTTCTCTCCTACATACAGTGGCCTCAGTCGCCTGTTCTCTCCCATTATACAGTGGCCTCAGTCGCCCATTCTCTGCCATACACAGTGGCCTCAGTCACCCCTTCTCTGCCATACACAGTGGCCTCAGTCACCCCTTCTCTGCCATACACAGTGGCCTCAGTCGCCCGTTCTCTGCCATACACAGTGGCCTCAGTCGCCCGTTCTCTCCCATTATACAGTGGCCTCAGTCGCCCGTTCTCTCCCATTATACAGTGGCCTCAGTCACCCCTTCTCTGCCATACACAGTGGCCTCAGTCGCCCGTTCTCTGCCATACACAGTGGCCTCAGTCGCCCGTTCTCTGCCATTATACAGTGGCCTCAGTCGCCCGTTCTCTCCCATTATACAGTGGCCTCAGTCGCCCGTTCTCTCCCATTATAGAGTGGCCTCAATCGCCCGTTCTCTCCCATTATACAGTGGCCTCAGTCGCCCCTTCTCTGCCATACACAGTGGCCTCAGTCGCCCGTTCTCTGCCATACACAGTGGCCTCAGTCGCCCGTTCTCTCCCATTATACAGTGGCCTCAGTCGCCCGTTCTCTCCCATTATACAGTGGCCTCAGTCGCCCGTTCTCTCCCATTATACAGTGGCCTCAGTCGCCCGTTCTCTCCCATTATACAGTGGCCTCAGTCACCCCTTCTCTCTCACATACAGTGGCCTCAGTCACCCCTTCTCTGCCATACACAGTGGCCTCAGTCGCCCGTTCTCTCCCATTATACAGTGGCCTCAGTCACCCGTTCTCTCCCATTATACAGTGGCCTCAGTCGCCCGTTCTCTCCCATTATACAGTGGCCTCGGTCGCCCCTTCTCTCTCACATACAGTGGCCTCGGTCGCCCGTTCTCTCCCACATACAGTGGCCTCAGTCGCCCCTTCTCTGCCATACACAGTGGCCTCAGTCGCCCCTTCTCTGCCATACACAGTGGCCTCAGTCGCCCGTTCTCTGCCATACACAGTGGCCTCAGTCGCCCGTTCTCTCCCATTATACAGTGGCCTCAGTCACCCCTTCTCTGCCATACACAGTGGCCTCAGTCACCCCTTCTCTCCCATTATACAGTGGCCTCAGTTGCCCATTCTCTCTCACATACAGTGGCCTCAGTCACCCCTTCTCTGCCATACACAGTGGCCTCAGTCGCCCGTTCTCTGCCATACACAGTGGCCTCAGTCGCCTTTTCTCTCCCATTATACAGTGGCCTCAGTCGCCTGTTCTCTCCCATTATACAGTGGCCTCAGTTGCCCATTCTCTCTCACATACAGTGGCCTCAGTCGCCCGTTCTCTCCCATTATACAGTGGCCTCAGTCACCCCTTCTCTGCCATACACAGTGGCCTCAGTTGCCTGTTCTCTCCCACATAGTGACATCAGTCGCCCGTTGTCTCTCATATACAGTGGCAACCGTACACCACTATGTACCATATCCAGTGGCCTCCGTCACCCATAGGGCTCCCATTTTAAAAGCAACAAAACCACAGCATATGCTGCATAGGATTTTCTTATGTTTTTTCTTTTTCTGTGAAGCCTCTAGAATTTGTCTACCCAACTACTGTACAGTATAGTTGAGAATAATTAGACTAACATAAATCATCCCAACAGATGCCAGAAGGACTCTTCCATGGTGTCTGCCTGGTGTATAGGACCCTGTGGGTATGTGTGACGAGACGAGAGTTCTCGGATCACAATCTGACCAAAGTGTGGATGCATCAATAATCCAGTGATGAACGCATGTGCTGGTTGCATCAAGATATGGAAAAATGGTACAATTACTTGACCAGATCGATGTTTATTCCTGTTCCGAAGAAGGTAGATGGTACCAACTGTGGAAACTATTGGACTATTGCACTCACACTTCACACCAGCAAAATACTACTGAAGATCCTACAAAGACTGCTTAAGCCTTACTTTGACAAAGAGCTGCCAGAGGAACAAGCAGGATTCAGAAAAGTGCAGAGGAACAAAAGATGTGATTTACCAACATTAGATGGATAATGGAAAAGACCAAAGAATGAAAGGACATCTGTTTTTGGTTCAACAGCAAAGCCTTCAACTGTTGATCACTAGAAAGTTTGGAATATCATGAAGGATATGGGTGTACCGAACCACATCATCAGCCTCATTAGGAACCTTTATATCGACAAGCAACAGTCCGAACAGAACATGGTGACACTGCATGGTTCAAAGTAGAGCAAGACGTCCGATAAGGCTGCATCCTGTCACCATTTCTGTTCAATTTATATGCAGGACCTATTATCAGGACGGCTGGAAAAAGAGAATAAAAATTGCTGGTCGAATCATTAACAATCTTAAATACGCAGATAATACAAATCTGATAGAAATGAGCATAGATGGAATAAAGGACTTATGTGGTGTCAAGATAGAAAGCTCAAACATGGGACTGCTACTCCGTACAAAGACCATAATAGTAACTATTGCCAGGTAAGACTGGGACACATTTGAGATGGACGGTGACGAACTGGAAGTTGTAAAGGACTTCAACCAATGATCACTCAAGATGCAGCGACAAAACAGGAAGTCGATAGGAGAATACCTATGATCAAATCAACAATGAAGTCACTGGGCAAGATCTTCAAATCGAGGAACATTTCACTGGTGACGAAGACACGGGTTGTACATAGTTTGGACTTTTCTGTGGTAACATACGGATGCAAAACCTGAACGATATTGATACAAGACAGAAGAATAATCGACTCCTTTTGAAGTGTGGTGCTGGAGAATGATGTTATCAATACTGTGGATGGCAGGAAGAAGAAACAGATCAATCTTGGAACAAATCAAGCCAGACATGTTACTCGAAGCAAGGATCATCAAGCTACGACTTGCCTACTTTGGACACGACATAGGAAGAGAACAATCAGTGGAGAAGGACATCATGGTCGGAAGAATGGAAGGAACAAGGCGAAGAGGAAGACCAGCAACCCAATGGCTCGATACTATCAAGATAATGGCGGAGAAGAATCTGGTGGACCTATCAAGGCTTGCACAAGATCAATCTTCCTAATTCCAACAGCGTTCATCCATTAAGTCGCCAAGGCTTGAGATCGAGCCGAAGGCTGTTGTATAATAATACAGTTCTCACCTTTGTCCTGATTGATGATGCCTTCTGTCAATGAATCTAAGGAAAAGCATCGAATTTGGGCATCCTTCAGTCAAATTGGCTCGTAATTGAGAGCAAAAATTAACACACTTTTTAAATTACAATGAAAAAATTATTTACTGCCACAGAAACAATTAAGAATAATATAATGTGTTCCCCGCTTGGTATGTAATTTTGTGATGGATACGAACTCCTGTGTATCTGTGAGATGGCAGAAGGTCATTTGTGATCATGATTGGATTGGCCATGCATTCGGGCTACGTGCTCGGCTGCACAGTTTTGTTCCATACTCATGCGGCCATTGGCGGCGGCAGGCAGACGGAGTTTCGGCCGCACAACAAGGCGCATTTTGTGGTGTCACCCTTGAAGCAAAATTCAATTTACAACCAACTCGTAAATCAGTAAGTACTTAATAAGATGCGCCTGTATGTGATCTATCCATTAGCACAGTGGAGCCACAGAATAAAAAATATATCCTATAGTTCCAGCTTTTCTGTGACTTAATGTGAGTATGTCATGAGAAAATTATTTATTGGTTAAATCCCGTTATGATAAACTTGCTTTTTTTTTTTTTTTTACATTTTTGATAAATTTTATTTTTAGATTACTATGTACGGTATGTGTGTGTATATGTATATGTGTGTATGTATATGTGTGTGTATATATATATATATATATATATATATATATATATATATATATATATACATATATACATATATATATATATATATATATATACATACATACATACTACTACCAGAATCCTTGAATTTTTCCCACTATTAGGCCTAATGTTGGACTTCTATTTCCTCCTCTCTATTTTATAATCCATTTGTCACCGCTCACCTCTGACACAGGATCCACAATGTCACAACTCACCTCCCCTCCTGTACAAGGACTGATAACTCCTGTTTATACAGTAAATACGGGCTCCACCATTCACAATAGGTGATGTCACAGCTCACCTCCTCCTCCTATACAATGACCAATAACCTCTGTATACAGTGGATAACACAGGATCCACCATTCACAATAGGTGATGTCACAGCTCACCTCCTCCTCCTGTACAATGACTGATAACACCTCTATATACAGTAGATAACACAGGATCCACCATTCACAATAGGTGATGTCACAGCTCACCTCCTCCTGCACAATAAATAATAATAATCTTTATTTTTATATAGCGCTAACATATTCCGCAGCGCTTTACAGTTTTGTACACATTATCATCTCTGTCCCTGATGGGGCTCACAATCTAGAATCCCTATCAGTATGTCTTTGGAATGACTGATAACACTTCTATATACAGCAGATAACACAGGATCCACCATTCACTACAGGTGATGTCACAGCTCACCTCCTCCTCCTGTACAATGACTGCTAACATCTCTATATACAGTAGATTACACAGGATCCACCATTCACAATAGGTGATGTCACAGCTCACCTCCTCCTGTATAATGACTGATAACATCTCTATATACAGTAGATAACACAGGATCCACCATTCACAATAGGGGATGTCACAACTCACCTCCTCTGCCTCCGTTCACAATGATCTTTGCCCAGAATAGAACATTCTTAGATCATTTTTCTATACAAGGTGTGAGTCAGTCTGTTGCCGCTACAGTCCATGTGGCTAATAAAGGGAACGGGAAGTTTGAGTCTAATATTGGGCCAATTGCAAATGTTAGATTTGCAGGATTATTTTTTTTGTAATATAGTAATATGAAAAATAAAAAAAAAGTTTCTTAAAATACATCTAACTTTTAAAGACTAGGTCTGTTTCTGATGACACATTCCCTTTAATGCTGAATCACATGACTTTGCCGGGGTGGGGTAAAAAACCCACCAACAAAGTATAAGACTTGTAGGATGAATGTGTAGAGGCGGAAGGATGCAGATGGCTGTGGGAGTGGAGTGGCGCGTCCATCCATCAGGCTGCCTCTTGCAGGAGCTGCTTTTATGCCTTTTGATACGAGGCATCGGGGAAGTGATCATTTCCTCTTTGTAATTAAACGAGAATAAAACATGATTAAAACAAAGAAGTAATTGCTTTTTGTAGATACTGGTTTTCCCGGTCGCTGATTAAAAAAATGTTGTTTACACAGTCTGGAGCCTAATAGAGTCATAAATTCATCACTAGGAACGGACTGTGCCACTGCCGGCCATGGAAGGCGCTTCTCCTTATAGGTAAGAAGTGATGCAGTCTGGCGGGATCTGTCGACAGTCAAAGGGTAGGCTGTAAGCAGCGCACGGGGTGATCTCCCCCTTACTGTGCACTGGTGTAGGATGGCTAAGGATCCACCCTGGAGGAACACAATGAGCCAATGAGCACACTCGCCTTCACGTAACCCTGTGGATCCACCCCCAAGCTGCAGCCGAGGTCTTTGGCGGATCCATAAGTGGTCAGATCGCTAGAAGAGTGTGTCATAAGAGACACCGCCAATGACGTGCTCTTCAAGTCGCTTTACCGCTGCAACCAATCTCTGGCTGCAGTGGTAATGTTGACTTCTTATTGAAGTGGTGGCGCTGCAGGAAAAATGCCTCCTTGTCAGGAAAAGGATAGAGATTTCTGCAGGCGCATGGCAGAATAACTGAAAAGAATTCCTCGCTATATTGTCAGATGCCAGAAGGGGAAGGAGACTGATTTTGTCCAGAGCTCACCCCAAGCAACACAGATTAGCAGCATAACCAAAAGCAAAAAAAAACAGCTCAAATTAGAGGGAACCTGTTACGTTGAACTAGGTGTCGGAGTCGCAGGCAGCATGGGGATAGATAATGTAACACTTGAATTTTATTCTTTAAATTTCCTGTTGGGTCTTGGCTTAAGAGTCCAGTGGGCGGTCCTACCCATTACTCATACGTGAAAGGCAGTCACTGAATAAGACCGCCCATTGGACTCCAAAACATAAAAAGTGCAGAGTAAATTTAGGTTGCGCTGAATCCCTTCCCATAAGACTGTAGATTGTTCTGATGAAATATTTTTCCTGGTGGCATCTAAAAATTCTTTGAGAAGTTGTACGTTGCCTTTAGAATTAGAGATTTTTTTCTTTTTTTTATAAGGGGATGAGACTGTAAAAATGCAGTAGGAATCTTTGGGTCCTATTCATTGCTACATTTGCACCTTTTTTACCTAGTTCTATCTAGCTTGTCTTTTTTGTGCCTTTATTGTTTTAAATTTGTGCATTTTTTAAAGTTTATTTTATGTGTTTACCTGTTTTCTTTTTTTTTTTATATTATGAGTGGATTTAGTAGAAATGTACCCCACCTTTTTCCCTACATTTTTTGCAGAACATGCACCTTTCTGAGTTAAAAAAAAAAAAAAAAAAGTTTATAGACAAAAAAAAAAGTTGATTTTGTGCATCATTCATAAACCGTTTTTGGCTCCAAAACCATAAAAAAATAAAGCGACTTAAAAGAAAACTGCAGTTGATGAATCGGGAGCTTTCTAGGCCTCTGTCCGCCGTCCTTAGAATCGCTGAGGGTATACGTGAAGTACGGGCTGAATGTATAGACTATGTTTGACAATGATGTCCAGGGGCTGATAGCATCAGCTCCGCTCGCTTCAATCTGTCTGCCAGCGAGCGCGATAAACCGGGAGCGACACAGAGGAGGAAGCGTCCACAGCAGAGAGCACCTCGTATGTTCCTTTATCTGTGCACTACATGAAGAAGCCCCGCGCCTGCAGTGTGCTTTACCCTCACCGTCTTATCACCACCCTTGCGTGGCTGCCCTACACCACGCCGTTATCTGTGCACGGGGATCTAGAGCCAAGAGCACTTGTGATCTACTTCATTTGCAGTGTCTGAAGCTATCTTTTCCTTACAGGCAGTGACAGCATGTACTTAAAGGGGTTGTCCAGAATTTGGATATTGATGACATTTCCCTTTGCTACACCATCAATATGAGATCTGTAGGGGTCCGACACAGATTAGCCATTTCCTTGTCCCGCATGGGCCTGAAATAAACTGCACAAAGTGGAACAGCACAGCTCCGTACACCACGTAGTGGCCATTCTCAGGTACTGCTGCTCAGCGCATATTGAGTAAATGGAAACTGAGTAGCGCCGTATTCACTTCTGGAAGATATGGTCTTTGAAAAGCATTTTTTTATGGGACTGACATGGGTGTCCCGCTGTCTGATACTGAGACCCTATACCAAGTCCTGCACAACCCCTTTAAAGGTTCCTTCCATTAGGCGTGACTGCCTAACCTTAAGACTGACGGCAATGGCCATGCACGTCCCTTAATTTGTACTCCTCCTGATTTAGAATTTTACTCATGTAAGCGGGTAGCTGAAGAATGCTTCTGTACAGAATACCTTTTGTTAAAATGTATCAGTTTGTGTGTACAGTTTCTATGTCTCCATGGTAACAGACTACAAACAAACCCTATGTAGTCTGATTACCTACATTTTGACACTTTTTTTTTTTGCAGTTATCAGATTTGACATACCTTTTGTTTTAATTACCGTAATTTATTTTCTTAGCCCTTTTCCTTTCAAATGACAAAACTAGGAATGTACTTTATGAGGGTAATAAGCCACAGCGGAGGTGATTATTTATTTTCGGAGTCGTCTCCATACATTTTTTTTGCCGTGCGTGTTGTGTGACTCCTCGGGGCAGCTCGGAGCAGTCCTATTTAGGTTTTTCTTAGTAAGCCCACACAGCTGTTAAGACCCGGTACATAGACTCCGCTTTTATCTCCGGCAAGTGAATTTTCACGCAGGGGCTTTTATCACCCTCTCTAATCCCACCATTTCTGTCAGGACATAATCTCTTTCTCAAATTTACATTTTAATTACCAGACCAGCTGAACTGGCTAAAATCAATAATGTCAGCATTCCGCGGCCTATCTCCGAACCGGGAGCCCTGCCTCTCTATTTCCCACTATCGATTGATTTTCCTGAACACAGTCCTCTTTATTTCTCCCAGCAAATAGGTGCCATTTGGTCATTTAAGGCATTAAGAGAATAAAAAGAGAGAATTCTTTTACCGCGTTGTTGCCGTTGCACGCAAACATTTTAATGTGATTCTTTATAGGATCCTACGAGAGATTTGTTCACTTGAGATTGCTGCAGATTTGCGTCAGGACATTCGATAATATTTAAAATGGACTTAAGGAGAGCTATACACTTTTACAACACAAATGATCTTTCTCCCCCCCCCCCCCCTATAGTAATAGCTTTGTGGTCCCCTCACCCACCATATGAGTGGTTATCATAAAGGTGTATAAACGGTGAATTGGTGACATCGCCAGTGATGCCTGACCGTAGAAGCAATTTCCATTTTGCGGTTTGATAAAAATGGCACTGTAGGAAAAAGAGTTCTAGACCACCAGTACTGGACTTATGGGGTGGTGCGTGGCACCGACGTTGTAGATTAAAGTTGGCTGTGTATATTAGATGACTATATCTGCTAACATTCGTCACGGCCAGTCACTACTGTGTTCTCTATGAGAGAGCCTGCAATGCGGGCTTAGCTCTGTGCTGAATAGAGGGATCGGCCTTTGGAATTCAACATGCCGGATCCTTCACTTTCTCAGCATCATTTTTCAGGGACCAATTGGATGATCTCGCCGAATTCTGCAGGTTCAGCCAACTAATCTGATGTGTATGGCTTGTTTGACATCTTGCATCGTGTACAGCTCACCCTCTGAACTTATATCCTGCATCGAGTACCACCCCCTCGGAACAGACATCATGCCTCGTGCACCATCCCCCTTCTAAACCGACATCCTGCATTGAGTAATGCCCCCTTCAGAACTGACACCCTGCTTCGTGTCCCGCCCCCTTCAGAACGGACATCCTGTTTCATGTGCCACTCCTTTCGGAACAGACGTCCTGCTTTGTCTACCTGCTTTGTCGTGTACCCCCCCCCCCTCGGAACTGACATCCTGCGTTGTGTACTGGCCCCTCTTGGAACTGACATCATCCTGCTTTGTGTACCGCCCTCATCGAAACGGACATCCTATGTCATGTACCGCCTCCCCCCTCGGAACTGACATCCTGCATCGTGTACCGCCTCCGTCGTTGGAACTGACATCCTGCATAGTGTACTGCCTCGGTCCTCGGAACTCACATCCTTCCTCGTGTACCGTCTCCCCCCTCGGAACTGACATCCTATCTCGTGTACCGCCCCTTTCTGAACTAACAAACTGCTTCGTGTACTGCCCCCCTCGGAACTGACATCCTGCTTTATGTACCACCTCCTTCTAAACTGACATCCTGTTTCGTGTACCGCCTCCCCCTTCGGAACTGACATCCTGCATCGTGTACTGCCTCCACCCTTGGAACTGATATACTGCGTCGTGTACAGCCTTTGTCGTGTACAGCCTCTGTCGTGTACATCCTCCGTCCTCTGAACTGACATCCTGCATCGTGTACCGCCTCTGCCCTTGGAACTGACATTCTGCATCGTGTACCGCGTCTCCCCTCGGAACGGACATCCTACCTCGTGTACCGCCCCCTTCTGAACTAACATACTGCTTCGTGTACTGCCCACCTCTGAACGGACATCTTGCTTCATGTACTGCCTTCCTCTGAACTGACATCCTGCTTCATGTACCGCCTCCCTCTGAACGGACATCCTGTTTCGTGTACCGCCACCCCCCCCTTGGAACTGACATCCTGCGTTGTTTTACCGCCTCCTCCCTTCCCCCTTGGAATTGACATCCTACGTCGTGCACCACCTTCCCCTTGGAAATGACATCCTGCATCATGTACGAAGAATTACATTTATAATATAGTTTGATAGAGAGGTTACACCCCCCCCCTACCCCCCCCCCCCCCACACACACACCTCCATTTCCTAGAAGGGGAGTATTCAACTCTTGCCATCAAGGTTCTACAACGATCACAAGTGATCATTGAGGGTCCCAGCAGTAGGACAACCTGGCATGCATGAGCTGATTGTGCTGATTGTTGGACCCTTGAAGCAGAAAAACAGACAAGTGTTCCTCCCAAACTTAGATGGCACAAACTACAAGACAGGTTTGGGCACATGGTGACTCTTAGGCCACAGTTCACTCTTACTACTTTTATGTATGTTGGGTATTTTTTCTTGAACTAAATTCACTACGGCTTTTGTTCCCATTTTCTACCAGTTTTTTCAGTCCGTGACTAAGGGTGGTTTTTATTATCCAGATGTTTTCAGCTTATTCATATTCTTAGACTTTTTGCACAATGGAACTCCGAGACCCAATTAGAGTAGAACATCTTTAATTTTTTTTTTTTTTTTTTTACACATCTTGAACCTTCTGCGCAATATGTTAATGCTTATTGAAATGAAGTTGTGCAGATTTTTACTCCGAAAAGAATCAACCTCGCTCGCCAAAACAAAAACCAACCCCGAAGTTGGTGAATTGGGGTCTTGGTAAGTAATAAATTACTTAAAATGGTAAAGGAGTTGTCCAGGATTGTAAAAAAAAAAAAAATCTTGTTTATTTCTTACAAAAACAGCTCCATGCACAGGTTGTATGTGTTATTGCAGCTTAGCCATGTCAAACTATTTCCGAAAAAAGTTTTTTTCTTTTTAATCTTGGAAAACTTTATTTTTACATTTTTTAAAGATTTTACTAATCATTACCACTATAGCCCAACTTCCAGTAGGGGGGTTAAAAGAAAAAGTGAAGCGTTAGACATTGCACCTGTGTTCCGCTTTTTCCGGTGGATCACTCCTGTTCATAAATGAAGCTCTTGAGTAATATCAGGAGGTTACTATGCATAAAGATACTTTAAGACACCCATGATACTTGATCACACCATTTCCAGAGAAAAAAGAAAAACGTTCCATGTTCTTTCCCGAATGTGGGGCCACTTTTTGTCCATTAGTCGTGTCCAGCTCATCTCCGTTTTGTACAAAATGTGGCCACCTGTTATGATGGTTCTCGCTTGGTTGACCAATGGAATTGTCCACTCTCCTGGTATTTCCCGCTTGTGTTGACCACTTTATACTAACAAACGTCATCGTTCCAGGTTTGGATACTGCGCCAAATTTGACCAAACGTGCGAAAAACAAAAGGCCACACATCAGACCCCGGAGACCGAAAAGGAAGGATGAGGAATCTGATCCGACTTCTGCTGCTGCAACGCTAAAAGCCATGCGGGACCGGCTGTTGGCCTCCACCTCCTCAGCATCAAGGTATCTGGTGACTTCACCTTCAAGATCTTCTCGCAGATCATTTTGTCTGGAGTTTCCATTGAATATACAAGAAATGCTTAATAAACATCCTACCTTTTGGGGCAACACTGTCAGAAATATTTTAGGCAAATGTTTAGGGCCCCCGACTCCTGTATTGTCCACCAAGCTCTATGTTGTACTCTTGTGTAAATTTGGTGGCCACGCGTGGAAGCCCTATATCCTAAATAAAGCCTGGTTTTATACTAAATCTATCTCAAGCGAAACTCTGTAATGTTGATTGGTGGCCATTAATTGGCTGGCATTACAAATGTGCGTTTTCCTGGACTCTGTACCTACTGCAGTGACCTGGAGGTGGTACTGTCTGGAATCGTCACCGATCAGCCGATCACGCTTGCTCAGTGAACGTTAACTGATTTTGAGTGTTCCTCTCTCAGCTCAGGCGAGCCCAGCAGTAAAAGTGTAAAGCGGGAGGAAGAGCTATCGAGAGCACCTGTCGTCCCATTCGGATTAGATCTCCACTACTGGGGGACGGAGCAGCCCACAGCTGGCAAAATAATCAAGTTAGTAAACTGTTTGTCTTTTTCACAAGTGGGGATTTGTGGGGTGGAGGATGTCTGCGTTCCCAGCCTTATTAGTATTAATTACGGGGGCTTGTTTTTCTTACGAGGTGGTTTGTTTAAGCAGAGGTCATGGTCTGGCCACCAGAGCTGAGATTAAGGAAATGCAGGATGGTCCGGTTTACAAGGAGGTGAATGTCGGGCCAGGAACCACCTGGAGATCTGCCATCATAGGACCAGAATCTTGGTGCTTTATCACCAACGACTGTGAGGTCGGCCAAAATGGAGGTACAGACTGGGGCGTTAGGAGAGAGAGAGTAATAAAGAAAAGCTGTAGCCCACCATTTCCAGTATACTTATTGCCCCCTGAGCTTTAGACCACAATTAAGCAATCTGCAGCCTGGCCAAGTGTCTCCCTAGTGGGAAGCTACTGTACTCTTATACAAACCACTTTTGTGCACAGGATATGTGTATCTATTAGTGCTGTCTGATATAGTGGTTCCTACAAACCACTATTATGCACAGAACAGATGATACATCCACTGAATCCTTGCTTCTCCTCACCAGCACAGAACACTACAGTGAAATCATATAAAAAATCCCATCAACAATTTAAAGCACATTTGTCAAATTCTAGTCCACGGGCCAAATCTGTCCCGCAGGGTGCGTATGTTTGGCCACTTCCAACTATATCTGCATCCTATATACTTATCCAGTTGAAAGCAGTGAAGGAGGACTGAGCATCAGCTGACGCTCCCTCTTCCATCATTCTCCCTCAGCATCTAATGTCTCAGCGCAGCGATGGTGTCATTGCAACGCACCCGCTGTACAGAGATGCAGAGGATCTGGAGAGACCGGAGCAGAAGGGGAATGGGCAGAACCTGGAAATTATAGGCCAGTAAGTCTAACCTCTATTGTTGGTAAAATATTTGAAGGGTTTCTGAGGGATGTTATTCTGGATTATCTCAATGAGAATAACTGTTTAACTCCATATCAGCATGGGTTTATGAGAAATCGCTCCTGTCAAACCAATCTAATCAGTTTTTATGAAGAGGTAAGCTATAGACTGGACCACGGTGAGTCATTGGACGTGGTATATCTCGATTTTTCCAAAGCGTTTGATACCGTGCCGCACAAGAGGTTGGTACACAAAATGAGAATGCTTGGTCTGGGGGAAAATGTGTGTAAATGGGTTAGTAACTGGCTTAGTGATAGAAAGCAGAGGGTGGTTATAAATGGTATAGTCTCTAACTGGGTCGCTGTGACCAGTGGGGTACCGCAGGGGTCAGTATTGGGACCTGTTCTCTTCAACATATTCATTAATGATCTGGTAGAAGGTTTACACAGTAAAATATCGATATTTGCAGATGATACCAAACTATGTAAAGCAGTTAATACAAGAGAAGATAGTATTCTGCTACAGATGGATCTGGATAAGTTGGAAACTTGGGCTGAAAGGTGGCAGATGAGGTTTAACAATGATAAATGTAAGGTTATACACATGGGAAGAAGGAATCAATATCACCATTACACACTGAACGGGAAACCACTGGGTAAATCTGACAGGGAGAAGGACTTGGGGATCCTAGTTAATGATAAACTTACCTGGAGCAGCCAGTGCCAGGCAGCAGCTGCCAAGGCAAACAGGATCATGGGGTGCATTAAGAGAGGTCTGGATACACATGATGAGAGCATTATACTGCCTCTGTACAAATCCCTAGTTAGACCGCACATGGAGTACTGTGTTGTGAATTCTGTGGCTGAATTCACTCCTGTGGTCACAAGTGGTACTGCAGCTTCTGAGCTTCCTCCCTCAGGTGTTCTGGTGAGCTCGTTAACTGCTTCATTACTTAACTCCGCCTGATGCTGCTATCCTTGCTCCTTGTCAATGTTTCAGTGTTGGATCTGAGCTTCTCCTGATTGTTCCTGTGACCTGCTGCTCTGTATAGCTAAGTGCTTTTTGCATTTTTGTTGCTTTTTTTCTGTCCAGCTTGTCTTTTGTTTTGCTGGAAGCTCTGAGACGCAAAGGGTGTACCGCCGTGCCGTTAGTTCGGCACGGTGGGTTTTTTTTGCCCCCTTTGCGTGGTTTTGCTTTAGGGTTTTTTGTAGACTGCAAAGTTCGCTTTACTGTCCTCGCTCTGTCCTAGGATATCGGGCCTCACTTTGCTGAATCTATTTCATCCCTACGTTTTGTCTTTTCATCTTACTCACAGTCATTATGTGTGGGGGGCTGCCTTTTCCTTTGGGGAATTTCTCTGGGGCAAGTCAGGCCTATTTTTCTATCTTCAGGCTAGCTAGTTTCTTAGGCTGTGCCGAGTTGCCTAGGTAGTTGTTAGGCGCAATCCACAGCCGCTTTTAGTTGTGTTTAGGATAGGATCAGGTGTGCAGTCTACAGAGTTTCCACGTCTCAGAGCTCGTTCTTGTATTTTTGGGTATTTGTCAGATCACTGTGTGCGCTCTGATCGCTAAGCACACTGTGTTTCTGGATTGCCTTCATAACACCTGTCATTAGCAAACATAACAGTACTGTGTCCAGTTTTGGGCACCGGTGCTCAGGAAGGATATAATGGAACTAGAGAGAGTACAAAGGAGGGCAACAAAACTAATAAAGGGGATGGGAGAACTACAATACCCAGATAGAATAGCGAAATTAGGATTATTTAGTCTAGAAAAAAGACGACTGAGGGGCGATCTAATAACCATGTATAAGTATATAAGGGGACAATACAAATATCTCGCTAAGGATCTGTTTATACCAAGGAAGGTGACGGGCACAAGGGGGCATTCTTTGCGTCTGGAGGAGAGAAGGTTTTTCCACCAACATAGAAGAGGATTCTTTACTGTTAGGGCAGTGAGAATCTGGAATTACTTGCCTGAGGAGGTGGTGATGGCGAACTCAGTCGAGGGGTTCAAAAGAGGCCTGGATGTCTTCCTGGAGCAGAACAATATTGTATCATACAATTATTAGGTTCTGTAGAAGGACGTAGATCTGGGGACTTATTATGATGGAATATAGGCTGAACTTGATGGACAAATGTCTTTTTTCGGCCTTACTATGTTAACTATGTGATGTGAATAAAAAAATAATAATTGTGTATTTAGCACTATGTGAGGTCATTATGCTTTGTGGACCACTATATTGAGCCTAAACTGAATGGAGCACTATATGGGGCTCATTTAACTGTAGGGAGCATTATGTGGGGCCATTATACTGTATGAAGCACTATGTGGGGCATAATACTGTGGTGTGGAGCACTATGTGGGGTCAATTATACTGTATGAAGCACTGTGGGGCCATTATACTGTATGAAGCACTGTGTGGGGCCATTATATTGTGTGGAGCACTATGTGGAGCCATTATACTGTATGGAGCGCTGTGTGAGGTCATTATACTGTGTGGAGCACTATGTGGGGCCATTATAATGTATGGAGCATTATATGGAGCTATGTGATGCCATTATACTGTATGGAGCACTGTGTGGGCCATTATACTGTATGGAGCATTATATGGAGCTGTGTGAGGCCATTATACAGTATGGAGCACTATGTGAGCGCATCACACTGTGGGGCCTATTATACTGTGTGTAGCACTATGTGAGGCCATTATACTGTGTGGAGCAATATGAGGCCGCTATACTGTGTGGAGCTATGTGATGCCATTATACTGTGTGGAGCACTATGTGAGGCCATTATACTGTGTGGAGCTATGTGAGGCCATTATACTGTGTGGAGCACTATGTGAGGCCATTATACTGTGTGGAGCAATATGAGGCCGCTATACTGTGTGGGGCACTATGTGAGGCCATTATACTGTATGGAGCACTATGTGAGGCCATTATACTGTGTGGAGCTATGTGAGGCCATTATACTGTATGGAGCACTATGTGAGGCCATTATACTGTGTGGAGCTATGTGAGGCCATTATACTGTGTGGAGCAATATGAGGCCGCTATACTGTGTGGAGCTATGTGATGCCATTATACTGTGTGGAGCACTATGTGAGGCCATTATACTGTGTGGAGCTATGTGAGGCCATTATACTGTGTGGAGCACTATGTGAGGCCATTATACTGTGTGGAGCAATATGAGGCCGCTATACTGTGTGGGGCACTATGTGAGGCCATTATACTGTATGGAGCACTATGTGAGGCCATTATACTGTGTGGAGCTATGTGAGGCCATTATACTGTATGGAGCACTATGTGAGGCCATTATACTGTGTGGAGCTATGTGAGGCCATTATACTGTGTGGAGCAATATGAGGCCGCTATACTGTGTGGGGCACTATGTGAGGCCATTATAATGTATGGAGCACTATGTGAGGCCATTATACTGTGTGGAGCTATGTGAGGCCATTATACTGTGTGGAGCTATGTGAGGCCATTATACTGTGTGGAGCTATGTGAGGCCGGTATACTGTAAGGAGGGCTCTGTGGGGATTAGTTTGAGAATCGTACTGTGATGGAGGTCACCATTCTTTGTCAGGGTGATTTTTTTTTTTTATACTGCGCCTAGATAACATTTTATTACTTCAATATTTTATTCTAAGATCTATTCGTTAAAATTTAGGTTGTCCGTGGGACGACCCCTGTAAGTTGGTTTCCATATGAAAAAAGTTAATCGCTATATTTGAGTATAAGGAAAAACGTCCTCAATTGTAGACAGACATTCTTTTCTAAAGTCGCCAGCGAACCTTTTATATTTATCCAAGCTTTTAGTTTTGGCCTTCTGCCTATTGGAGTTTGACATCCCTGCTTTAAAGGGAATCAGAAATGTTGTCCTCCGTTTGTAACGCAGTTCACAACCGGACCGAATGTTCCTAATATCTCGACCCTGTAGTACAGCTTGGCTTTCCATCATGGCAGCTCTGACACCGTTTCGTACTGCGGTTTTAGTAGGGGTGGCTGTAGCAGCAGCTCCGTCCGTTTCCCCACTTCGCCTGGCACATGTCGGAGTCTTGGCATTTTTATTTTACAGCTGAGTTATTCAAGTCACAGGTGAAATCAAAAGCATATTTCACCGGCTGTCGCTCGCTCGCTGTACGCTCTCCCTTTTATGCCTGGCCATAAAATAGAGGGCACACCTCTGAACCTCACAGCGTATTACTACAGATCTGCCAAACTAACAAAACATAATTTACTTCCATCCGCGGCCGCAGTGACCAGAGCGAGGAAAGATGCAGGAGGGGATGGGAAGACTTTCTGGAGGAGATTCCATTCTTAAAAGTTTAAAAATTTATGCATATTTGTTTATTTTTTTTTATTTATTTTTTTGTTTAAAATATTCCAAAATTCTGTAGATCAGGGGTCCGCGACTTTAGGAAAACTGCTGTTGAGCCGCTGCTAAAGCTCATTTAATTAACTGTGCAGAAGGAAGGTGATATTCAACCATCTACTATGGACCTTTGTAGTAACATGTAGTGGGCATGCTCCGTGATCTGTGCCAGGAAGAGAGAGGTGGTGATCTGTAACTATTGATTTCTATAGGAAAGGGTTGTGGATATGCACTGTGCAAAAGTCGCAGATGAGGAAGGAGAAGGCAAGCTGTAACCATTATATGTAATTGAAAGGGGTTGTGGGCATGCTCTATCATCTGTGCAGAAGTCACAGTGCAGGGTGGAGGCGGTGAGCTGTAAGCATTGAATTCTATAAAAAATGGGTGTGGGCATGCTCTGTGATCTGGGCAGAAGTTGCTCAACTGGGAGGAGGAGGAGGTGAGCTGTAACCTCCACCTGTGATTGGAAGACATCCATTGATTGTTTGCTTATTCTTTTGGTTAAAACCAGATACTGATATAATAAATAAAAAAATATATATATTGGGCTCTGACAATCACCTAATGACTGGTGTAGAAAATGTGGCTGATGCAGTGTGATCTGTTTAAAAGTCATTCCAGAAAGGAGGAGGTGAGCTGTAACCATCTCTTGACCTCTACGGGAGTATTGTGGGCATGCTCTGGGAACCATGTGCAGGTGAATACATGATATCCTCCTGTGCAAAAGTTCATGTGTGAGTGATGTCTACATGCTCTGACCTACGCAGAGGGGTCCTGCAGGGAGGAGGAGGAGGTGAGCTGTCACTGACTCCAATTTACTTCTATGGGAGAGTGTTGTGGGCATGCTCTGACACCTGTGTGGGTGTTACTTCAGGGAGGAGGAGGAGGTGAGATGTGTCTATTATAAATTTTGACCTTGTGTTTTATGCCTCCAGCTTGAATAGAGGGGGGTTAGTCTCTGTTCACATCTGTGTTATTTATATCCATTCCATTATACAAGTTCTGAAATAGCCTGATAAAGCACAACCGGTGCCCGTCTGACCTCATAGGCTTAAAACACAATCTGTTGGGAAGTGATCTCTGCAGAACATGAAGTGTTAGAGGGGAAAAAAAGTGAGGTTTTCAAAGTATAGAATCCTGAATAATTAGAGAAAAAAAAATCATCTAAATGGGAAGAATACCGAGACAGCGCCACTCTTCTGCAGAGGCTGTGTCTGTTACTGCAGCTCTTGTGAGGTCACCACTAGATGGCGTCAGTCTGACATACCCTGAGCCGCAGCTTTACCGTTTTGTGTGCTCCTCTCCTGCACAGCGAGGTTATCTCCGCCAAGGCCGTATTGAGCATGTACCGCTACTTGTGTCGTTTAATTGCTTTCTGGACGAGCTGAATTTGTAGCTAAACTTATGTCAGGTCAGTGATGGCGTAATCCGTCCATCCACGGCCGGCACTCGCAGACCTCGTTAGCCTGCGCAGATGGGACAGCGGCGAGCTCCACATTCCTGGAGGAGGAAAATACAGAGTTAGATCTGCAGATAATGGCGATAGTGGACATGGAGTATGGCGGTAGTTTCTTCATTGTTGTGATGTACATCTTCCATGCTTGTTACAGAGGAATCATCGTAGTCATCTGCAAATTCCTAGAAATGAGCAGAAATGGGGTCTGTCCTATACAGGGATGATTTTTTCATCTGTAACTTCCTATGTCAGACTCTGGCCCGCAGGGTGCGTATATTTGGCTACCGACGCCGGACAGATCCCCAGAGTATATTTGGCCCTTGCCGCCAGGCGGACCTCCTGCCCAGTATCCCACTTTCACCCATATCTGCATCCTTGAGCTGACGCTCCCTCTCACATCATTCCCCCTTTACATCTGACGTCTTAGAGCAGCGGACGCAATGACGCAACGCACTCCCTGTACCGAGATTTACAGAGGATCTGAAGACACCATGAAGAGACCGGAGCAGTGGAGGATGAGGAGTTTGTTTTTTTAATGTAGGGCCCATTATACTGTATGAAGCACTTTGTTAGGCCATTATACTGCGTAGAGCGCTATATGGGCCATTGTACTGTATAGAGCACTATGTGGGCCATTATACTGTATGGAGCACTATGTGGGCCGTTATACTGTAGAGAGCACTAAATGGGGCCATTATACAGTATGGAGCAATGTGAGGACATTATACTGTACGGAGCACTATGTGGGCCGTTATACTGTAGAGAGCACTAAATGGGGCCATTATACAGTATGGAGCACTGTGGGGACAGTATACTGTATAGAGCACTGTGGGCCATTATACAGTATGGAGCACTGAGGACCGTATACTGTATAGAGCACTATGTGGGCCATTATACTGTATGGAGCACTATGTGGGCCGTTATACTGTAGAGAGCACTAAATGGGGCCATTATACAGTATGGAGCACTGTGAGGACCGTATACTGTATAGAGCACTATGTGGGCCATTATACTGTAGAGAGCACTAAATGGGGCCATTATACAGTATGGAGCACTGTGAGGACAGTATACTGTATAGAGCACTATGTGGGCCATTATACTGTAGAGAGCACTAAATGGGGCCATTATACAGTATGGAGCACTGTGAGGACATTATACTGTACGGAGCACTATGTGGGCCGTTATACTGTAGAGATCACTAAATGGGGCCATTATACAGTATGGAGCACTGTGAGGACAGTATACTGTATGGAGCACTATGTGGGCCGTTATACTGTAGAGATCACTAAATGGGGCCATTATACAGTATGGAGCACTGTGAGGACATTATACTGTACGGAGCACTATGTGGGCCGTTATACTGTAGAGATCACTAAATGGGGCCATTATACAGTATGGAGCACTGTGAGGACAGTATACTGTATGGAGCACTATGTGGGCCGTTATACTGTAGAGATCACTAAATGGGGCCATTACACAGTATGGAGCACTGTGAGGACATTATACTGTACGGAGCACTATGTGAGCCGTTATACTGTAGAGATCACTAAATGGGGCCATTATACAGTATGGAGCACTGAGGACAGTATACTGTATGGAGCACTATGTGGGCCGTTATACTGTAGAGATCACTAAATGGGGCCATTATACAGTATGGAGCACTGTGAGGACATTATACTGCACGGAGCACTATGTGGGCCATTATACTGTAGAGAGCACTAAATGGGGCCATTATACAGTATGGAGCACTGTGAGGACAGTATACTGTATAGAGCACTATGTGAAGTCCATTATACTGTATAAAGCAATATGAGGTCGTTATACTGTATGGATCACTATGTGGGGCCCTTTATACTGTATAGAAAGCAATGCAAGGCTCAGTTATACTATATGGAGCACGTTTTGTGGTCATTTTGCTATATGAAGGGCTGTGTGGGGATTACAGTTGGAGAATCATACTGTGATTGGGCACCATTGTTTGTTGGGGGGAATGACGGAGGGGAGTACTGTGGAAGAAATTACTGTGGGCTTATGATACTGTGTCAGGGCACTTTTGTTGGCATCATACTTTATTTAAGGTTTTTTTTATCCTTTATGCTTTTTACTGCTCTTACATATCATAAAATAAAATATTGGTGTAATATAATAAGATCTATTAATTAAAATGCACTTTGTTTATGGGACAACCCCTTTTTAGTTTGTTTCCATAAGAAAAAGTTAATTGTTATATTTGATAATTAAAAACTCTCAATTGTAGACCTTTTATTAATAAATATCAGGGTTGGGCGGTGACTTTATTCAAGCTTTTAATTTTTGACTCTCTGTGTATTGGAGTGTGACATCCCTGCTAGATGGAGCAGAAGGGGCTCGTTACGTACAACTTCCTATAGGTGGAGCAGAAGGGGCTTGTTACGTACAACTTCCTATAGGGGGAGCAGAAGGGGCTCGTTACGTACAACTTCCTATAGGTGGAGCAGAAGGGGCTCGTTATGTACAACTTCCTATAGGTGGAGCAGAAGGGGCTTGTTACGTACAACTTCCTATAGGGGGAGCAGAAGGGGCTCGTTATGTACAACTTCCTATAGGTGGAGCAGAAGGGGCTCGTTATGTACAACTTCCTATAGGTGGAGCAGAAGGGGCTCGTTACGTACAACTTCCTATAGGGGGAGCAGAAGGGGCTCGTTACGTACAACTTCCTATAGGTGGAGCAGAAGGGGCTCGTTACGTACAACTTCCTATAGGTGGAGCAGAAGGGGCTCATTATGTACAACTTCCTATAGGTGGAGCAGAAGGGGCTCGTTACGTACAACTTCCTATAGGTGGAGCAGAAGGGGCTTGTTACGTACAACTTCCTATAGGGGGAGCAGAAGGGGCTCGTTACGTACAACTTCCTATAGGTGGAGCAGAAGGGGCTCGTTATGTACAACTTCCTATAGGTGGAGCAGAAGGGGCTTGTTACGTACAACTTCCTATAGGGGGAGCAGAAGGGGCTCGTTACGTACAACTTCCTATAGGTGGAGCAGAAGGGGCTCGTTATGTACAACTTCCTATAGGTGGAGCAGAAGGGGCTCGTTACGTACAACTTCCTATAGGGGGAGCAGAAGGGGCTCGTTACGTACAACTTCCTATAGGTGGAGCAGAAGGGGCTCATTATGTACAACTTCCTATAGGTGGAGCAGAAGGGGCTCGTTACGTACAACTTCCTATAGGTGGAGCAGAAGGGGCTCATTATGTACAACTTCCTATAGGTGGAGCAGAAGGGGCTTGTTACGTACAACTTCCTATAGGGGGAGCAGAAGGGGCTCGTTACGTACAACTTCCTATAGGTGGAGCAGAAGGGGCTCGTTACGTACAACTTCCTATAGGTGGAGCAGAAGGGGCTCATTATGTACAACTTCCTATAGGTGGAGCAGAAGGGGCTCATTATGTACAACTTCCTATAGGTGGAGCAGAAGGGGCTCGTTATGTACAACTTCCTATAGGTGGAGCAGAAGGGGCTCATTATGTACAACTTCCTATAGGTGGAGCAGAAGGGGCTCGTTACGTACAACTTCCTATAGGTGGAGCAGAAGGGGCTCGTTACGTACAACTTCCTATAGGTGGAGCAGAAGGGGCTCGTTACGTACAACTTCCTATAGGTAAAAGGACACAAGAGAAAAAGTAAAGGTCATACAAATGGGGATCACCACAACAAGGATTCAGCTAGGGTATATACAATCTTTATTAGTACACTACAGTACACATGAAAACAGGTAATAAAGTGAACACACACTTAAAAACAATTTAAAAAAGGCAACATTCTTGTCCCTTGTAACTTCAGCCCGAAATAGGGCTAACACCTGCACCATAGACCATAGATCAATACCTTATGAGGCAATACCTATGTGGACATCACCACAAAAATACACAGAGTTCAATAAAACAGACTGGTTATATGTATAACAGAAGACAGAGTAAAGGGCAACTTAACCAGAGTATCACATAATACCATGAATACAATAACTAATGCAGCCGTAAAGGGCTGCCCCTAAATGAAAACAAGTCCCTGTCTGGCATAGCATAAGAGCCATAAAGCTAACTTGCATCACCACAAGGGGTTAAATGCAAGTGAAAATATCACGGAGCCCTGAACCCAGCCCAGCAAATACAATACCATGGGCTAGAAGTGTGTAACTGCCCCACTCAGGACCCCTGACGAAGCCTCCTGAGTGGGGCGACACGCGTTGGGTCTCCGCTTCACCTGCGCTATTTTTTGACCAGTTACACACTTCTAGCCCATGGTATTGTTACTGCAGGGCTGGGTTCAGGGCTCTGTGATATTTTCACTTGCATTTAACCCCTTGTGGTGATGCAAGTTAGCTTTATTGCTCTTATGCTATGCCAGACAGGGACTTGTTTTCATTTAGGGGCAGCCCTTTACGGCTGCATTAGTTATTGTATTCATGGTATTATGTGATACTCTGGTTAAGTTGCCCTTTACTCTGTCTTCTGTTATACATATAACCAGTCTGTTTTATTGAACTCTGTGTATTTTTGTGGTGATGTCCACATAGGTATTGCCTCATAAGGTATTGATCTATGATCTATGGTGCAGGTGTTAGCCCTATTTCGGGCTGAAGTTACAAGGGACAAGAATGTTGCCTTTTTCTCTAGTAACCACCACGACAGCACACCTGGAGGATGTTACCCCTTTCCTAATAGGGACAGGAAATGACAAGAGGTTAAATAACCCCTCCCTCATCCTCCCCCTCAGTGTTTTTTCCTGTCCCTACTAGGGATGAAGAGGTCATCCCAGGTGTGCTGTGCCGGCAGCGGTCACCAGGGGGAAAGCGATTCTATGCCGGGCAGCTGGGGAGCAGACTTACCTCTCTTCCCCGAGCGCTGCTCCCGTCTCTCCGGACTCGGGACTTCCGCCACCAGTCCGCACCGTCAAGGCAAGGTCTGGGCGGCATTCTTCGGCTGGAGGCCTCTCTGAGCTCTCCAGCCCCTCTCCTCCTCCGGCGCTGTGCGCGCAATGAGGGCTTCCGGTCTGAAGCCGGCGGCAGGAAGTGACGTCAGACGCCGGCCGGCTTCGGTACTCAGGAAGCTCCTTTGCGTTCCACGCTGGAACGCATGTCAGTTAGCGTGGATTTCGGCGGTTTCTCCCCCCACATCCGGACATTGGAGGAGGAGGTCCTCTCACAGGAGGACAGGTGCTGTGTCCGGTCGCCTATTTAAGAGCCCCGGACAAGAAGACGTCTCAGGTAAGACCACGGTGTGGTGAAAATCATGGAGACGTCTGCCTCTCGCTCTGCTATTGCAGATCCCAGCACCATCCCGGCCCCAGTAAGTAATCTGGCCCTGGGTGTCCACTCCCTGATGCGGGTTGCAATCTTATGATTCCTTCTCCCCCTTTTTTTCAGGGGGACAAGGAACCCGCATCAGGAAGCAGATCCAAAGCGGCACGAAAATGTGCTGTCTGTGCAAAGAAACTGTCCTCTTCATATAAGAAGACATTATGCAAAGAATGCACAGAAAAAGTGGTCAGAGAAGAGCAGCCATCTCTAATGGAAGAGATTAAAGGCTTGATCCAGCACGAGATCAGAAGCTCTCTGGCCACACTCTCCCAGCCCACACCCTCCCCCAGTACTCCTCCGGAAGCTAAGAGAAGGAAGCTTAATCCAGAGGATGAGAGGCATGAGGAATCTCAGGAGGAGATGTCGGACGAACATCCAGAGGAAGGTGAAATATCCTTAAACTCAGAGGCTTCTCAGCAGGAGAGATACTACTTCTCCTCCAGTGACATAGAAGAACTCCTTACAGCAGTGAGGAAGACTATGGAGATTGAAGAAGAGAAAACAGCTCAATCAGTACAAGATGAGATGTTCGGGGGTCTTCGTTCTAAGAAAAAACAAGTATTTCCCATCCACAGAAACATCCGTGATTTAGTTCTAGAAGAATGGGAGACTCCGGAAAAGAGGTTGACCACCCCGGCAGAAATTAAGGAACGTTTTCCGGTAGATGACGAAACTGCTTCATGCTGGTCGGAGATTCCTAAAGTAGATATCCAGATCGCTAGGGTAGCTAAGAAAACCACGCTACCATTTGAAGATGCCTCCCAGTTAAAGGACCCTCTGGAGCGTAAAATGGACGGGCTGCTAAGAAAGTCTTGGGAGACATCTGCATCTTTACTTAATATCAATTCGGTGTCTACCTGTGTAGCCAGATCAATGCACCGCTGGCTGGGTCAATTAGAGGAACACCTGTCCTCAGGCACTCCCAGGGAGGAGATCCTGGCCTCTCTACCTATCTTCCAGAAAGCGACAGGATTTCTAGCGGATGCCTCAGCTGAGTCCGTGAGGGTGGCAGCAAGGTCATCAGGATTATCAAATTCTGTAAGACGGGCACTCTGGCTGAAATCATGGTCTGGAGACATGACCTCAAAGATGAGGCTCTGTTCGATTCCCTTTAAGGGGAATTATATGTTTGGGCCGGCCCTGGATGATCTACTGGAGAAAGCTTCAGATAAAAAGAAGACATTGCCAGAACCTAGAAACCCTAGGAAAAGACCCTTTCGCTCTCAACAAGAGCATACTCCTCAATACAGAGGCAAGGGTAAAACAGGGCGCTGGAGTTACCCAAAAGGAGGGAGAGACAGAAATCTCTTTCTTTCCCAGCCTCAAAACCAGAGAAAACAATGACGCCACCAGGGTAGGGGGTCGTATTTCAAACTTCCTCCCATACTGGCAAGCAATCTGCTCAGACCAATGGACGTTAACATCAGTCAGAGATGGAATAAAAATAGAGTTGATATCATATCCTCAAAAGATGTCAAGAACAACATCTTTAGCTACACCAAAGCTACAGTCCATATTGATAGCGGGAGTACAAGATCTTCTACTCAACAAAGTAATCTCCTCAGTCCCGGAAGACGAGAAGAACAAAGGACATTATTCAAATTTGTTTCTAATAAAGAAACCAAACGGATCCCATCGAATAATAATCAACCTAAAACCTCTGAATCAACATGTCGCCTACAGAAGGTTCAAGATGGAATCGGTAAGGTCCACAGTACCCCTCATAGGACAAAATTTCGTCATGGCGACGATAGATCTACAGGACGCGTATTACCACGTCCCAATCCATCCAGCTTATCGAAAATTCCTAAGATTTGCAGTCGCCAGGGGAAAAGACGTAGACCATTTCCAATTCGATGTCCTGCCATTCGGGCTATCCTCCGCCCCGAGGATATTCACGAAGATCATGTCCGAAGTAATGGCCTACATCAGAGGTCAACGAATATGCATAATTCCATACCTCGACGACCTACTGATAGTGGCCCCCTCAGTTCCCACTCTTCAGGAACACCTTCAGAAGGTAGTCCAGATCCTATCGTCCCTAGGCTGGATAGTGAACCACAAGAAATCGGAGATGGTTCCATCAACAACAAAGGTCTTTCTAGGGGTCCTACTAGATTCTCGCAGCCAGACATCTTTTTTACCAGATCAAAAACGGACCTTGCTTACAGCAAAGATCAGAACATTGAAGGACAAGAAGATAACTTCTCTAAGATGGGCCATGTCGGTTCTCGGGACCATGACGTCGTGCATCCAGATGGTGTCATGGGCACAAGCCCACACCAGAGTACTCCAGACTTAAATTCTGTCAAATTGGGACGGATCCCCAGATTCTCTGGACAGAAAGATCAGGATACCACCGCACGTAAAGTCATCCTTGACGTGGTGGCTACAAAAGGAAAACCTACTGAAGGGAATTTCCTGGTCGCAGGATCCAGCAATCTCTATAACAGTAGATGCCAGCGAAAAAGGTTGGGGAGCTACGGTAGCCCAACACATATTTCAAGGGAGCTGGCCAAGCGAGATAAGTCAACGATCCTCAAACTTCAGAGAATTAAAGGCTGTAGAGGAAATCCTCAAAGCAGCGGTAACGCTTGTACAGAATTCCCATATCAAGATCTACTCGGACAACATGACAACAGTTGCCCATCTTCGTCATCAGGGAAGTACAAGACACGAGGATCTAAAGGCCATATCAGCCAGAATATTTTCCTGGGCCGAAGAACATGTTCTCTCTCTTTCTGCCCTGCACATAAGAGGGGAAATAAATGTACAGGCCGACTTCCTGAGCAGAGAAAAGATCCATCCCGGAGAATGGGGTCTAGACCCAGAGACTTTTCAGTTTTTGGTCAGGAAGTGGGGTCAGCCGGAAGTGGACCTGTTTGCGAACGCCCAGAACACAAAAGTGGATCAATTTTTTTCTCTAGATCCAACCGATCCGGGGCTAGGAGTAGACGCATTGGCCCAACCATGGACATTCTCTCTGGCCTACGCGTTTCCTCCATTACCAATTCTACCAAAGGTCCTACAGAAGATAAGGACAGAAAGAGTCAGTGTAATCTTAGTAGCTCCATTCTGGCCCAAAAGAAGTTGGTTTGGGTCCCTCATCAGCCTAAAAGTAGATGGACCAATAGCACTACCTCCGATCAAGAACCTCCTCTATCAGGGGCCAATACTTCATCCAGACCCCGAAAGATTACACCTGAATGCCTGGCTTCTGAATTCTCAATTCTGAGAACCAGAGGGCTATCAAAGAAGGTCATTAGTACGCTACAGAAAAGCCGGAAGACCGTTACCAATTCCATTTATCAGAAAATATGGAAGACCTATATATCATGGAGTGCTCCTGAACGGCCCAACCCAGATAGGCCGAACTTAGCCCGAATCCTTGATTTTCTACAGGATGGATTAGAAAAAGGTCTCAAACCCAGCACCCTCAAGGTACAGGTGTCGGCACTAAGCTCGTATTTCGACCAACCTCTATCCGAACACAGATGGATAAGAAGGTTTATGACGGCAGCATCCCGCATATCTCCAAGATCCATTAATATAGTCCCGTCTTGGGACCTCAATATAGTTCTGAAGGGACTTACACTTCCACCTTTTGAACCCTTGTCATCAATACCAATGGATAGACTCGCCTGGAAAACCACCTTCCTGATAGCTATAACGACAGCCAGGAGAGTAGGTGAACTACAGGCCCTGTCGATCAATGAACCTTACATGAGGATTCTACAAGATAGGCTTATTCTGCGATTGGATCCATCATTTCTTCCAAAAGTCGTCTCTGACTTTCATAAGTCACAGGAGATAATTCTCCCTTCCTTTTATCAAGAACCAAAAAATGAAGAGGAACAACAGTTCCATACTTTAGACGTTCGAAGAACGGTACTTTATTACCTTCAGATCTCAGATAAAATTAGGAAGGATCAAAATTTACTTATCCATCTTCATGGGCAGAATAAGGGAAAGAAGACTTCCAAATCTACAATTGCCAATTGGATCAAGAGAGCAATCTTGGAGGCCTATCAGATCCAAGGCCTTCCACCGCCAGAGAAATTCACAGCTCACTCTACCAGAGCAACAGCTGTCTCCTGGGCCGAGAAAGCCAGTGCTTCCATTGAGCAAATATGCAGAGCGGCCACGTGGTCCTCGGTCCATACATTTTCTAAACATTACAGGCTAGACCTGATGTCAAAGGAGGACTTAGCCTTTGGAGAAAAAGTCCTTGGGGCTATAGTCCCTCCCTAATAGATTACTCTTGGGTACTGCTCCAGGTGTGCTGTCGTGGTGGTTACTAGAGAAAATAGAATTATTCTTACCGTTAATTCGGTTTCTAGTAACTCACCACGACAGCAGGAGTAATCCCTCCCTATGCTTGTTATACGTTCTGAAAAGAATAAATATAATTTGAAGCATTCATTCTCCTGTGGTCCTTTATAATAACACTGAGGGGGAGGATGAGGGAGGGGTTATTTAACCTCTTGTCATTTCCTGTCCCTATTAGGAAAGGGGTAACATCCTCCAGGTGTGCTGTCGTGGTGAGTTACTAGAAACCGAATTAACGGTAAGAATAATTCTATTTTTAAATTGTTTTTAAGTGTGTGTTCACTTTATTACCTGTTTTCATGTGTACTGTAGTGTACTAATAAAGATTGTATATACCCTAGCTGAATCCTTGTTGTGGTGATCCCCATTTGTATGACCTTTACTTTTTCTCTTGTGTCCTTTTGGTTATGCGTATGCTATAGGTCAGGGTGATCCCACTCTATAGGCCGTGGTGCCCCCTCAACATATATATTCACAAGTTCCTATAGGTGGAGCAGAAGGGGCTCATTATATACAACTTCCTATAGGTGGAGCAGAAGGGGCTCGTTATATACAACTTCCTATAGGTGGAGCAGACGGGGCTCGTTGTATACAACTTCCTATAGGTGGAGCAGAAGGGGCTCGTTATATACAACTTCCTATAGGGGGAGCAGAAGGGGCTCGTTATAACTTCCTATAGGTGGAGCAGAAGGGGCTCGTTATAACTTCCTATAGGTGGAGCAGAAGGGGCTCGTTATATACAACTTCCTATAGGTGGAGCAGAAGGGGCTCGTTATATACAACTTCCTATAGGTGGAGCAGAAGGGGCTCGTTATATACAACTTCCTATAGGTGGAGCAGAAGGGGCTCGTTATATACAACTTCCTATAGGGGGAGCAGAAGGGGCTCGTTATAACTTCCTATAGGTGGAGCAGAAGGGGCTCGTTATGTACAACTTCCTATAGGGGGAGCAGAAGGGGCTCGTTGTATACAACTTCCTATAGGTGGAGCAGAAGGGGCTCGTTATAACTTCCTATAGGTGGAGCAGAAGGGGCTCGTTATGTACAACTTCCTATAGGTGGAGCAGAAGGGGCTCGTTATGTACAACTTCCTATAGGGGGAGCAGAAGGGGCTCGTTATATACAACTTCCTATAGGGGGAGCAGAAGGGGCTCGTTATATACAACTTCCTATAGGGGGAGCAGAAGGGGCTCGTTATAACTTCCTATAGGTGGAGCAGAAGGGGCTCGTTATGTACAACTTCCTATAGGTGGAGCAGAAGGGGCTCGTTATATACAACTTCCTATAGGTGGAGCAGAAGGGGCTCGTTATATACAACTTCCTATAGGTAGAGCAGAAGGGGCTCGTTATAACTTCCTATAGGGGGAGCAGAAGGGGCTCGTTATAACTTCCTATAGGTGGAGCAGAAGGGGCTCGTTATAACTTCCTATAGGTGGAGCAGAAGGGGCTCGTTGTATACAACTTCCTATAGGTGGAGCAGAAGGGGCTCGTTATATACAACTTCTTATAGGTGGAGCAGAAGGGGCTCGTTATAACTTCCTATAGGGGGAGCAGAAGGGGCTCGTTATAACTTCCTATAGGTGGAGCAGAAGGGGTTCGTTATAACTTCCTATAGGTGGAGCAGAAGGGGCTCGTTATGTACAACTTCCTATAGGTGGAGCAGAAGGGGCTCGTTATATACAACTTCCTATAGGTGGAGCAGACGGGGCTCGTTATGTACAACTTCCTATAGGTGGAGCAGACGGGGCTCGTTATATACAACTTCCTATAGGTGGAGCAGAAGGGGCTCGTTATAACTTCCTATAGGGGGAGCAGAAGGGGCTCGTTATAACTTCCTATAGGGGGAGCAGAAGGGGCTCGTTATAACTTCCTATAGGGGGAGCAGAAGGGGCTCGTTGTATACAACTTCCTATAGGTGGAGCAGAAGGGGCTCGTTATATACAACTTCCTATAGGTGGAGCAGACGGGGCTCGTTGTATACAACTTCCTATAGGTGGAGCAGAAGGGGCTCGTTATATACAACTTCCTATAGGTGGAGCAGAAGGGACTCGTTATAACTTCCTATAGGGGGAGCAGAAGGGGCTCGTTATAACTTCCTATAGGGGGAGCAGAAGGGGCTCGTTATAACTTCCTATAGGTGGAGCAGAAGGGGCTCGTTATAACTTCCTATAGGTGGAGCAGAAGGGGCTCGTTGTATACAACTTCCTATAGGTGGAGCAGAAGGGGCTCGTTATGTACAACTTCCTATAGGTGGAGCAGAAGGGGCTCGTTATATACAACTTCCTATAGGTGGAGCAGAAGGGGCTCGTTATATACAACTTCCTATAGGTGGAGCAGAAGGGGCTCGTTATATACAACTTCCTATAGGTGGAGCAGAAGGGGCTCGTTATAACTTCCTATAGGGGGAGCAGAAGGGGCTCGTTATAACTTCCTATAGGGGGAGCAGAAGGGGCTCGTTATAACTTCCTATAGGGGGAGCAGAAGGGGCTCGTTATAACTTCCTATAGGTGGAGCAGAAGGGGCTCGTTATAACTTCCTATAGGTGGAGCAGAAGGGGCTCGTTGTATACAACTTCCTATAGGTGGAGCAGAAGGGGCTCGTTATGTACAACTTCCTATAGGTGGAGCAGAAGGGGCTCGTTATATACAACTTCCTATAGGTGGAGCAGAAGGGGCTCGTTATATACAACTTCCTATAGGTGGAGCAGAAGGGGCTCGTTATATACAACTTCCTATAGGTGGAGCAGAAGGGGCTCGTTATAACTTCCTATAGGGGGAGCAGAAGGGGCTCGTTATAACTTCCTATAGGGGGAGCAGAAGGGGCTCGTTATAACTTCCTATAGGTGGAGCAGAAGGGGCTCGTTATAACTTCCTATAGGGGGAGCAAAAGGGGCTCGTTATAACTTCCTATAGGGGGAGCAGAAGGGGCTCGTTATAACTTCCTATAGGGGGAGCAAAAGGGGCTCGTTATAACTTCCTATAGGGGGAGCAGAAGGGGCTCGTTATAACTTCCTATAGGGGGAGCAGAAGGGGCTCGTTGTCTGCATTTTGTTCACTATAGAAGAAGCAGTGAGGGATTGGTTATCTGTAACCCCCTATAGTTATAGGAGCGAGGGGTTTGTTCTCTGTGGGGCTTGTTATTGGCAATATCTTGATGTGACGGATGAATTTGACCACTTGTATCTCAGTCCGATGTAGTGGAGCGGAGTTTGTCATCCTGCGTTTCATATAGATACAGCAGAACCAGACTGATTAGGGGTGAAGTAGAGATATAGCAGTGTGGAGTGTGTTCGCTGGGCCCGGCGCGGGGCATTCGCTTTCGCTGGAGTTTTCCATTAACCATCGGTCCCCTGGGTTGGAGGCCGTGTACTGTCAGTATATACCATGTATATATGAGTGAGCCGTCCTCTTCCTATATACAGGTTCAGCTCCCAGCATCGATTCTGGGCCCCCAATGAGACAGAAGAGGAGGTTGAGAATAAAGAGGTGGAGGCGATGCTGAAAACCCGATACATCTCCTTCCCAGGAAAGTTTGTGCCCGTCCAGCACAAGTGCAAGGCGCCGCTGGCCAACGGGTCCCTGTGCGAGAGGCAAGACCGGATAAAGGTGGGCGCGCGTCGTGGGTGGGTTAGTACCCGTGGTGTCATTTAGGGTCTTACCCGATTTCCTTTTGCTTTGCTCTTATTAAAGTGTCCTTTCCACGGGAAGATAATCCCACGAGATGAGCTCGGGGTGCCTGTGAATCCCGAGGACCGAGAGAGAGAAGCCAAGGAGAAGTTTGAGAAACAGGCCAGAGAACAAGGTTTGTAGCACTGCCTGTCCTCAGTCTGTGTGTGACGCCATTATTCCTATTGTACGAGCACTTAAAGGGGAGATCATGCTGCTGGGGAGAGACGCTGAAGAAATTGCAAAGTAGCCCACCGCTCCCTTACTTCCATTTTAAAAACAGTTATCTTATAATTTCATCTCCCATAATACATATATTGCTAAGAATATGCCATATAGTGCTAAGATGACGGTGCTGCCATACAAAGCCAACAGAAGTCATACTGGCTTATAGTTCTAAGGTAATATTGTCTTATGCAGCTCATATAATTCAGCAAATGACCCCCGTATAGCGCCAGGATGATAGTGCAATATACGAGCCTCGCTGCATTGCCACATATAGCTCATAAGATCTTGCCACATAGTAATCCCGTATATAGTGGTAAGATAATAATGAAGTTTGTAGCCCACATAATACCGCCATGTAGTGCAGAGATTAAAAAAACACACTATACAGAACAGATAATACTGCCGTGTAGTGCTAAGATGCCATAAGCACAATACTTCCATTAAGTGCCAAGATTAAAATGTCAAATCCAGGACCCATAATACCACTAAATATTGTAAAGCTAAAAATGACATATACAAAACACATACTGCCTAAAAGTGCCAAGATAATTCCTTATACAGGACACGTTATAACACCAAATAGTACAAAGTAAAAAATGCCATATACAGGAGACACGTTTCCACATTTATAGTGTCAAGATATACATAATTCTGCTGTATAGTTCTAAGAGAAAAGTTCCGTATACAGTAAACATAATACAGTCAAATAGTGCGAGTATAACCATTCCATTTATAGAACACATTGTATGGCCAAATAATGCTAGGATGTGTGTCCTATATAAGGCATTGTTATCCTGGCACTACTTGGCAGTGTTATGTGTCCTATATAAGGCATTGTTATCCTGGCACTATTTGGCGGAGTTATGTGTCCTATATAAGGCATTGTTATCCTGGCACTACTTGGCGGTGTTATGTGTCCTATATAAGGCATTGTTATCCTGGCACTACTTGGCGGTTTTATGTGTCCTATATAAGGCATTGTTATCCTGGCACTACTTGGCGGTGTTATGTGTCCTATATAAGGCATTGTTATCCTGGCACTACTTGGTGGTTTTATGTGTCCTATATAAGGCATTGTTATCCTGGCACTACTTGGCGGTGTTATGTGTCCTATATAAGGCATTGTTATCCTGGCACTACTTGGCAGTGTTATGTGTCCTATATAAGGCATTGTTATCCTGGCACTACTTGGCGGTTTTATGTGTCCTATATAAGGCATTGTTATCCTGGCACTACTTGGCAGTATTATGTGTCCTATATAAGGCATTGTTATCCTGGCACTACTTGGCAGTATTATGTGTCCTATATAAGGCATTGTTATACTATTTGGCGGTGTTATGTGTCCTATATAAAGCATTGTTATCCTGGCACTACTTGGCAGTGTTATGTGTCCTATATAAGGCATTGTTATCCTAGCACTATTTGGCGGTGTTATGTGTCCTATATAAGGCATTGTTATCCTGGCACTACTTGGCGGTGTTATGTGTCCTATATAAGGCATTGTTATCCTGGCACTACTTGGCAGTATTATGTGTCCTATATAAGGCATTGTTATCCTGGCACTACTTGGCAGTATTATGTGTCCTATATAAGGCATTGTTATACTATTTGGCGGTGTTATGTGTCCTATATAAGGCATTGTTATCCTAGCACTATTTGGCGGTGTTATGTGTCCTATATAAGGCATTGTTATCCTGGCACTACTTGGCGGTGTTATGTGTCCTATATAAGGCATTGTTATCCTGGCACTACTTGGCAGTATTATGTGTCCTATATAAGGCATTGTTATCCTGGCACTACTTGGCAGTATTATGTGTCCTATATAAGGCATTGTTATACTATTTGGCGGTGTTATGTGTCCTATATAAGGCATTGTTATCCTAGCACTATTTGGCGGTGTTATGTGTCCTATATAAGGCATTGTTATCCTGGCAGTATTTGGCGGTATTATGCCACAAATTCTGCTTCTTAATGATTCTGGTGCGTTTTTCTCTAACAAAAGGGAGAAGCCAGCGCTGCTAGTGGTCAGAACGCAATACTAAAAATGCACATGCACATATTAATTTCTGACTGTATATCAAAATGAGATATTTAGCAAACAATTGATCAATTCTTTGAGCCACCCCGCCACGTCACGGCATTCCCATGGGGCAGTCCTACTCTGCGATTTTTATATTCGCTGTGCCATTACGGCCTCCTTAATATGTTAGGCGAAAGACCACATTAGTCCCACTCTACGTTTTTTTGTTTTATTCACTGTGCCATTACGGCCTAAAGTGGGACCATATAGAATGCAAACCGTACCTGTAGCTTTTCTGAATCACTCCCATGGCGCCAGAAAGGGTATGCGACAATAACGGTCGACCAGGTCCAAGCCTTTTTCTCTACCCTGCCCCTTCATCAAAATCTAAGAATAAAAAACCTGTCTTGATATATCGGGGCCTAAATTTTTATCCACTAAACTCTATATATCTCTATCTGAAGTATCGCTGTAATCATACTGAAAAAAAAAAAAAGTTATGGCTGTAGACAAAAGGAGAGGGAAAAAAATAACGAAAAAAAAATGACACCGACCTGGTCCTCAGAGGGTTAAACATGATTTTTTTTTAATATATTTTTTATTGATATTATTTTTCCCCAGTCCATTGTAAAGTTTGATTCTTCAGGCGTCGAGGAAGGTATTAGATGCGCAGCCCCCCGACCACATGTTCTCGGCCCCCTCCGGCTGGGAGCTGACCCCTGCGGTTTAAACCTGATTGCTCTGACCTGTTAATCTGCAGTGTTCATCATTTCCAGCGGCTTCAAACACTAAAGCAAATTAAGTGGCTATTTCTGGTGTGGCGGGCGAGGAGGGCCGCCTGTTAGCGGGCAGGTACGAGGACAATCCGGCGGAGGCCGTACCTGAGCCAGTCACTTGTGAAATAGCATCTCTCCGCTAACTACAGTATTGATTCCTCCCGTCCGTCCACAAACTCTGTCATTTTCTTCCCCCCCCGTCACTAAATTTCGGTAACAATACACAAAGACCCCATCAGCACTCAAAAAAAGAAAAAAATTGCTGTTTTTTTTTTCATTTATTGATTTTTCAGAAAAGCCTTTAAATTGCTCCTTCATTTGCTGTAGCGCTCATTTTATCTGCACTGAGTGGCGGTATTCCTTTCCTTGTGTTTAAACAATCGCCTCGTCCGCTCGGTTACTAAACTGTGACGCCTTATTATTTGCGCGAGGTCCCTTAATCCTCCGTATCTCGTCTCGCACCAGTCATGGAAGCAGAGACGGGGGGTGGGATTGAACTCGAGCAGTCGGTCGGGTTGTTGAGTGACGGGATTTCCACTCTTGTCTTTGGAAAAGGCAATAGCGGGAATGGAAAAATGGTCATCCCCCCCCCATATCTGCAGCATAGGGGATACATTGGTATTCATCCCTGGGGTTCTGACCGCTGGGAACATTACTGATAGCGGAAACGTCCACCTGACCAGGTGCAGCGGTCAAAAAGAGGATTTGGCTTCCGGCCGCCTTGGGATGACCCTTTGTAAAAGCATTTTCTGGTTTAGGAAAACCCCTCTTCCCAGATGCATTTAAAAAAAAAAAAAAAAAAAAAAGCTTTACTCACCCTCCACAGGTCCATCACTGAGTCTCCACCTCTGTTCCTGAGGTTTGTAGCTATCTGCAATAATGCTGCAGCCAATCACTAAGCTCAGCTGCTCTGCCCAAGCCTTTGAGCTCTGAGTGGCTGCAAACAATAACAGCAGGAGCAGCAGCGAAGACTCAAAATTGGACCGGGGGATGGTGAGTAATGCACCATTTTTATTTATTATTTTTTTGTTTTTTTCAGTAACCAGAAAACCCCTTCTCTGTATGTGATATGCAGTGCACGTCAGGGGTACATATATATGGATTGGGCTCAGGATCGCAGTCCTCTTTTTACACGGCGGGTGCTGGCTGTGTTGTACAGCCGCCAAACGTTGCAATCAGAGCTCTCTCGGGTCACCGCTGCTAATTCTCAGAATCGCTGACCGCGGCATTTAAATTGGCCCATTCTGGAGAACGCGGACTCTTCACGACTACAGCCGGGAGCGTGCGGGAAACCTTTGCCGTCATATTTCTGCTCTTAATTTTTCATTATTCTGCAATTCTAAAGGACAGAAATATATTGTGCAAGTGCGCTCAATTCCTCCAGGGGGAAGTAAAAAAAAAAAAAATATTATGAGTAGATCCATTTTAGGCTAAAAGTTTCACTCTCACCATTTTGACAGTCTGGGGAAAAAAACGTGAAAATTTCTGTATTTTTTTTTTTTTTTTCCAAACCCCACAAAAAAAGGCAATTTAAAAAATCGTATGTACCCCAACATGGTAGCAATAAAATATTACCGATCACCATGCGAATAACCAGCCCTCGTATATCCATCAACAGAAGAGTAAAAAAAAAAGTCTCGGAGAACGGAAACACAAATGGAATTTAAAAAGGACGTTTTAATTTTTCAAAAGACTTAAAATAGAAAAATAAAATGGAGAAGTTTATTTTAGAATCCAGGCACCGGGTCACCACAAAACCCAAGAAACAGTGAAAAGGAGGAAAAATGAAAGATTGCCGATAACTGCAAGGATTGATTTATACATTTCCAGGTTCCCCCTATTTTTACGCCGCCTCCTGGCATTAAGGGTATGTCCACACATTCAGGATTTCTTGCAGGAATTTCCTGACAAAAACCAGACATTTCTGCCAGAATTCCGCATGCATTTTTTGCGCTTTTTTTCCAGAGCTTTCCCAATGCATTAAATAGCGGGATAAACGTGAAAAATCCGCAAAATTAATGAACGTGCTGCTTTTTTTTTTTACCGCGATTCGTTTTTTTTTTGCGGCAAAAAAACACATGTGCACAAAAATTGCGGAATGCATTCTAAATGATAGGATGCATATGTATGCGTTTTTTTAATGCGTTTTTATCGCAAAAAATCCTGAACGTGTGCACATACCCTAAGTCCTGGAATCACTTTTCATTGTAATTTTCATTTTCTCTCTTTCTTTTTTTTTTTTCCCAGATTGGAGAGACCCGGAAGTGATGTGGGAGATTGAGCAAGCCACCGGGGAGGATCTGGGATCATCCAGATGTCACAAGAAAGGAAAGAAAAAGAAGAAGAAGAAAAAGTATCCGAACCTGACGGACCTGAAGCAGAAAGCCAACACGTCCCGCTCCCGCCTGGAGAAGAAAGTGTTTAACACGTAAGACCCCGACCAGCGCCGCCCTCTAAGCCCAGATGCATGGGTATACTGGGGTTCCTACCGCCTCCAGTACCGGGGGCTGATCTGATGTCATGGAGGAAGGACTGCCTAAAGGGTTATTTTGTGTTTGTAAAAGCAAGCAACTTTACTATTTACTTTATTGAAAACTCCTCTCTGTTCTTGAGAACGGAGGGATTTTTAATTTATAGTGTACAGCTCGTAGCGTAGGTTACTGACCACCTCTGTGTATCAGCGGTGGTCGGTCTCCTAGGTAAGGAGCACATTTTTTTACACGTTACTTGTAGTGATGAGCGAACATACTGGGATAAGGTGTTATCTGAGCATGCTCTGGTGCTAACCGAGTGTCTTCGGCGTGCTCGAAAAATATGTTCCTGTCTCGTGGCTGTTCGACAGTAGCAACACATGCGGGATTGTCTGTTTGTTAGGCAGTCCCTACCTGTGTTGCGGCTGTCAAACAACCATAAGACATGCAGGCGCAGGGACACAAACATGTTTTTCGAGCTCTCTGAAGACACTCAGTGAGCACCTGAGCATGCTTAGATAACACCTTAACCCAGCACGCTCGCTCATCGCTACTTGTAAGCACTCCTCCGATACTGAAGAGGCAAAACTGCCTCCAGACCGGGCGCCTCAGACATGCAGCGGGTCTAAATTGTCAACCATCAGGAGCGCAGTGCCCCCGACCGGGAGCCAGAGGAGCGATGTGCTCCTGCAGAATGAACATGAGCCGCCGCCTTTGTCCTCTCATTATCATTTCTTCTTTAATTTGGCATGAATGTGAAGAAACATGATGTCATGTGCTTTCTCTCTCGAGATATAAAAAAAAATAGAGCAATATTGTCCTAAGGAAGTGGTTTTTACACTAGTGCTGTAAAAGTAAGTGCCCCCCCCGAGCAACCTATGATGGAAACTACCTGCTTCAGTATTCCAACAGCAATATGGCCGCCCGCTGTCACAAGACTTCATGGCAGACAGTCTGTAAAAGGACCAGGGACCCGAGTGGTTCTGTTTGGCTCTTACCAGCCAGGAGCTTTGGCCTCAGTTACAATCAAACCACAGCTTTTAAGCTGGCTGCAAAAACACAACACAATATCCCAGGAGGACACTTTGCAAAACAAATCTGAAGACCACAGGTAGGAGGACCCCCACCCATCACCAGGATGGGGATTTCTTCGTCTCTGGTGGTCTGACCAGCCTTTTACACACGCACATCCTGCCGATCCATTTGTGATGTACGGAAGCTCAGGACTCCATCCAAAGTCTATGAAGAAGGTAGCCATTTTTTTTGCACGACATCCATTCCTGGCAGTTTGGGACTTGAGCCCTTGTTCTGGCAATGAGTGGGGGGGACCCATCTCCAATCTATACATTATACGGTACATAGGTGATCATTTTGTAGACTGTTGATCGCAGGCTGGAGAGCGTCAGGTTGTCAGGATTAGGCCACATGTATGAGAATGATCTGGAGATGGCGCGGTAACGTCCCCGCTTTGCATGGCTCTTTTTACTCTTCACATCCAGACAAGTTTTCTAATAGTCTCGTAATTAGGTTGAGTGTCTGCGCCTCGGTCCCCCCGTACACCAGCACCGCTCCATACCCCAGTACACATCATAAAACATGGCGCCTGACAGCTGCTATCACAACACAAATTATATGACAGCAACAGGTCTTAATTACCGTGCGGATGGACATCTATAGGAGTGTACCAGACATCAATTAACGGCGCCCTTTCCCTGAGAACAAACCAGATTTAATTAGCTCTGGGGAATTGGAGGGAAATCATGCGTCCAGCTGTGGAAACACTGACAAGTAATTCCCGATTGTTGTAAATAAGATGTCCTGTGGCAGGCGGCTGACGCGGCCACGTCCTGGTGCCGTTCTGCCCGCCATGTCTCCAGAAGCAGCTGGCGCATGTTCTTCACAGACGGTGATGATTGCCTTGTACTGTTCTTTTTTTTATGTTTTATTCTCCAAGGAAATTGTTGCTTATTTAATATGAAGTAGATGGTACGCATCATCTGAACCCGACCACATCTATTGGGGGCGTCCTGACGCCATGTGAGGAGAAGCAGGCACCAGATAATCACTGTATAAACCCTCCTTGTGTTGTCGTTGCAGCCCCTTCTCGTACATCTAAGAGACTAAGTCGGCATAATCTGTTCCGCTTCCACTTTAGGGAAGGCGCAACGCAACATGTCGCGTGGTGGCGTCAGTCAAGGCAGGAGAGACCGATTGTGAAGGCAAAGGGTGCGCCGAACGCGGTCTGTAGACGTCCACCGGACCGCTCGGCTCAGTCTGTCCTGCCTTCATTGATGTAGCTGACATTATCAACACAGCCTATTGCGCCTGCGCAGCTCTTGTTCTCTACTACACAGGCGTGAGAGTCGATGATGGCAGTCAAGGCTGGAGAGACCGATTGTGAAGGCCGAACGCGGTCTGTAGACGTCCACCGGACCGCTCGGCTCAGTCTGTCCTGCCTTCATTGATGTAGCTGACATTATCAACACAGCCTGTTGCGCCTGCGCAGCTCTTGTTCTCTACTACACAGGCGTGAGAGTCGATGATGGCAGTCAAGGCTGGAGAGACAGATTGTGAAGGCCGAACGCGGTCTGTAGACGTCCACCGGACCGCTCGGCTCAGTCTGTCCTGCCTTCATTGATGTAGCTGACATTATCAACACAGCCTATTGCGCCTGCGCAGCTCTTGTTCTCTACTATGCAGGCGTGAGAGTCGATGATGGCAGTCAAGGCTGGAGAGACTTCAACTGCCAGGACAGAGGAGGCTCCAGTCATGACCTGGAGATGCCCATTGGATTGCTCAATTAGCATTTGGAGAGGAACAGTTGTGAAAGGCATCTTCTTAGTCACCACCCGAAATGTCCGTCCTCTCCCCACGCGGGATACATGCCCACTCATACTGCATGTGTATGTGAGGTGGTAGGAATAGCGGAACCAGCATTAGGATAGAGGATCACTTCCCGATCGCTGGAGCTCAGACCGCTATGAGCCCCACTGATTTCGACATCCGGGGCTCTGAAGCGTTCCATGTGAGTGGAGCGGTGGTGGATCATGCGCAGTTCTTCTCCAGTCATACTTAATGGGAGTGCCGAAGACCAGCCGACCACTGCGCTCCTCCATCTCCAGCGGCCCTTAGAGAACGGATAGAGGAGAGGCGCACATGGTCAACCACCGCTCCACTCACATGGGACTCTTGGGAAAGGTGGGGGGTCCCATTTAACATTAGTCTTCAAGTAGTTTTTCACATTTGCACAAAGGTTTTGCAACATTTTCAAAAAAGTCGCAAATGATGAATTAGGCTAAACCATCCGGATAAGGAATGCCACAACCATAACGCCGAGCAAAAGGCGGACAAAACCCAAGGAAGGAGAACTGTGAAGAGGTGCAAGAAAAGAAGCCACCATAAGGCCATGTTCACACGGTCAGTATTTTACATCAGTATTTGTAGCCAAAACCAGGAGTGGGTGATCATTACAGAAGTTCTGCATATGTTTCTATTATACTTTTCCTCCACTCCTGGTTTTGGCTTACACATACTGATGTAAAATACAGACCAAATACTGAATGTGTGAACATGACCTTAAGGTGTACCAAACACTTGTTCTTCACAGACTCGTTAGAAAAACAGACGTGTATAGTGCCATAGATTATAATGGCTATGTGTGCTATCCGTAAAAAAAAAAACATACCACACTATTGGAAACACAGACGTGTGAATGAGGCCTTGAGTGGAGTATTTTACAGATGAAGTCTTAACACTCAAGTGATGGCTGAAGACCACTTCAGGACCCCATATTCTTATGTACTCTCCAAATCGGCACAGTGATTGCCTATGTCTCCTTAGTATTCAGCATGGAGATCGTAGAGCGGGGTCTAAGCACAGAAGGACTGGTGCTAACCGAGTGTTTTCAGCGTGCTCGAATACTATGTTGGAGTCCCCACGGCGGCATGTCTCGCGGCTGTTAGACAGCAGCAACACATACACAGTTTGGCTGTTTGTTAGGCAATCCCCTGCATGTGTTTTGGCTGTTTGACAGCCGCGAGGACTCGAACATAATATTCGAGCATGCTGAAGATGCTCTGTTGGCACCCGAGCATGATCGGACAACACCCGATCACCACTGTCCACCATAGAGAAGGTCCTAGAATAAGACAACGTCTTATAGCTCTATAAGCCCTGGGTTTATAGAGGGAAAACCAAGCATATTTCACAAATCTGATTCATTTTGTTGACACTGTAAAACTGTTTTTTTTTTATTTTTGTGTGAACAAGCCCTTACCTATCTCGAATATGGTCAATGACTGACGTTGATCAGGATCTGCGACGCGCCAAGACATTAATATATGTGTATCCGTCAGTGCACCCCATACCCAGGCTCTACGTATAAATAATGTATGTGCCCAGGATCAATAGCGGCAGAGAATTAGGAAGAGGCTTCTAAATTGGATTAAGACAGGACATCCAGACGGTCGTAGCCCGGCACAATGTGGATAACAAGGATGCCGCGCCTTTGTCTACCGCAAGTCCTGCTTGGACGGCTGCCATTTATCTTGTAAGGTCGGCGGTAAAGAATAATGACAAAAGGTGGAGTGCGCACATTAAAGCCGGAGTTCAATTTGTTTACTCCTGTTATTAAAACCTTGTTGAATTAAAAACTATTTGTATGGCGGCACTTAATTTACTTAACACGTCCAATTTGTTCTGCCTGATCAGAACGGGAGGGACGAGCGGTAATTAATGATACCGCCTCCATTATTATTATTTTTTTTTCCCTCTTACATACCTTATAAACACTCCGGCAAAGGTAGAAGTAAAGCCGCGACCTATGTTATTTTTTTTTGTCTAATTTTTCCTTTTCTTTTTTTTTTTTCCCTTTTGCAGGCGATCAGTAAAACGAATGATAAGCGCAATGAACCAAATGGATCAGCGGCGACACGAAAAGTTTGCAAACCAGTTTAATTATGCATTAAATTAAAACCCGCCAGAGAGAGAGAGAGATAAAGCATCCAGAGCCGCCTTTTACATGGAAGACTTGTTTTAAGGACCTTTTTTTTTTTTTTAAAGAAAAATTGTTGTAATATATTGAGATATTTTTTTTCCCCCTAATGGTTATGGCTTAACTTATTTGCATAATTTGTTGTACTTTATGGATTTTTTTTTTAAAAAGACTTTAAAGATGTGTTTGCTATTTTAAAGAAAATTGCAATTACTTGGTTAAAAAAAAAATGATATATACGATATATATATTATATTTGCAAGAATAGTAGAATTTTAGTACAAACCCCGAGTAAGTAAGTTTTAAAAGAATCTTTAAAAAAAAAAAAAAATTAAAGACAAATATTTGTGTGTTTTTTTTGTGCACTTGCTCTGTTGTACGTGATCAGGTTAAAATCAAACGGTGAATTGGGGGGCAGTTAAAGTGTTATTCCAGTCTACAGAAAGTAACTCCACATTTTTTTTTTCGATTAGTGTGGATTAGGGTTGAGCGACCTTGACCTTTTTAGAGTCGAGTCGTGTTTCGCACAACCCGACTATCTTAGAAGTCGAGTCGAGTGGAATCGGCCGATTATCGCGAAAAGTCGGGTATCGCCCGAAACACGAAACCCAATGCAAGTCAATGGGGGAGCATAGTCGGCAGTGAGTGGAGGCCAGGAAAACACCTACACTGCCCATTTTAATGGCAAAAACATCCATTCTTGTTAAAGAAGCTTGTCAATCGTAATTTACCTTATAATAATTGGAAGGCATTTGAAATTGGGGGTCATTTGGCTAAAGTTGTGGGGGGTAGGGCTGGTTCAAGTAATTAGTGGGCCCAGTAAATCTGGACCACGTCACGGCAGTGGAGCAGGGAGAGGTAAGTATTTAAACTTTGCAAGTGCTGTGATCCTGAGCAAGCAGGGGGGGCCCACTCGTTGGCACTGGCACAGGGCCCCTCAAAGTACAGCGGTGTGTTTGCACGGCGGGGGCGCCTCCCACCGGCAGCAACACTTTTGCGTACTATGAGAGGCCCTGTGCCAGTGACGTCGCCAACTAGTATTCCTCCCCCCACCTGATGAAGGAACCTGCACTTTCATCTGCACCTTCCTCTTTGTCCCCGTGTAAGGTGGTATGGTATGCGGGAAGAGGAACCTGACTTTCAGCAGGGTCACAATCTTGCTGTGTAGCGTGCACGGGGAATTTTGCGTTATGGGTCAATGTACCAGCAGACTCATCTATCACTGGCTGGGCAATGGGCAGGATGAGGAGGAAACACAGATATAGGCCCAAAGAATAAAGTGGACTAAATGCAGTTCAAAATTGGTAACACAGGACTAACCAGGGGGCATTGCAGTGGAGGACAACAGGAATGAGAGGCTGACACAGAGAGTAGGCCCAAATCAGTAAGTAGTCGACATGCAGTTCAAAATTGGCAACCGTAGTAAACAGGCGGCCCAGCTTTGTTCAGTTGAGGAGAACAGCAAGGAGTGGCAGACACCGATAGTAGGCCCCAACCCAACTAGTAGGCCAAATGCAGTCTAACATTAACAACTACTTAACAAGAGCCTGAAAATGGAATTTCAGGACAGGAAACCAGGAGAACAGCAAGGAGTGGCAGACACCGATAGTAGGCCCCAAACCAACTAGTACGCCAAATGCAGTTGTTCCATTTAACTACAATTTAATGAGAGCCTGAAGATAGAAGTTCAGGAAAGGCAACCTGGAGAACACCTTGGAGTGGAACACACCATCTCTCTACACCCCATACCCAATTTGTAGGCCTAATGCAGCGTAGTTTCCAACCACTACTAAACGAGAGTCGGAAGATCGAAGCAATGTGGACGAAACCTGGGGAACACCTTGGAGTGTAACACACCGTCTCTCTACACCCCATACCCAATTTGTAGGCCTAATGCAGTGTAGTTTTCTACAACTACTAAACGAGAGTCGGAAGACCGAAGCAATGTGGACGAAACCTGGGGAACACCTTGGAGTGGAACACACCATCTCTCTACACCCCATACCCAATTTGTAGGCCTAATGCAGTGTAGTTTTCTACAACTACTAAACGAGAGCATGAAGATCGAAGCAATGGAGAGGAAACCTGGGGAACACCTTGGAGTGGAACACACCATCTCTCTACACCCCATACCCAATTTGTAGGCCTAATGCAGCGTAGTTTCCAACAACTACTAAACGAGAGCATGAAGATTGAAGCCCAGGAAAGGCAACCTGGAGAACACCTTGGAGTGGAACACACCATCTCTCTACACCCCATACCCAATTTGTAGGCCTAATGCAGCGTAGTTTCCAACAACTACTAAACGAGAGCATGAAGATTGAAGCTCAGGAAAGGCAACCTGGAGAACACCTTGGAGTGGAACACACCATCTCTCTACACCCCATACCCAATTTGTAGGCCTAATGCAGCGCAGTTTCCAACAACTACTAAACGAGAGCATGAAGATTGAAGCTCAGGAAAGGCAACCTGGAGAACACCTTGGAGTGGAACACACCATCTCTCTACACCCCATACCCAATTTGTAGGCCTAATGCAGCGTAGTTTCCAACAACTACTAAACGAGAGCATGAAGATTGAAGCAATGGAGAGGAAACCTGGGGAACACCTTGGGGAGGCAGACACCGTTAGTAGGCCCTACCAAAGTTGTACACCCAATGCAGTTTTAAAATTCCTAGAGGCTGAAAACAAGACTATTGACGCTCAGCTTTTTTCAAAGGAACACAGCTGAATTGAGTGGCGCAGACAGACACAGGTAGTAGGACTCAAACCAAAAATGTGGCTCACTGCAGCAGAAAAAAGTTACTGGGGTACACAAGCTGCAGTGCTCTGGGCAGTGGAGGACAATTTCAATAGTGAACCGCAGACAGACTTTGTACGCCTACTATTAAAAAAAGGATGCTCTATGCAATTATAAATAGGTTCTAGGGGTACACGGGCAGCAGTGGTGTGGTCAGTGGAGGCCTAGTGGAAGGAGTGACCGCAGACAGGCATCGAAGGCCTAAAATAATAACACATGGCTGTAGGCAATTTTAAATTGGTTCCAGGGGTACACGGGCAGCAGTGGTGTGGTCAGGGGAGGCCTAGTGGAAGGAGTGACCGCAGACAGGCATCGAAGGCCGAAAATAAAAAAATTGGGCTGGCTGTAGGCAATTTTAAATTGGTTCCAGGGGTACACGGGCAGCAGTGGTGTGGTCAGTGGAGGCCTAGTGGAAGGAGTGACCGCAGACAGGCATCGAAGGCCTAAAATAAAAAAATTGGGCTGGCTGTAGGCAATTTTAAATTGGTTCCAGGGGTACACGGGCAGCAGTGGTGTGGTCAGTGGAGGCCTAGTGGAAGGAGTGACCGCAGACAGGCATCGAAGGCCTAAAATAAAAAAATTGGGCTGGCTGTAGGCAATTTTAAATTGGTTCCAGGGGTACACGGGCAGCAGTGGTGTGGTCCGTGGAGGCCTAGTGGAAGGAGTGACCGCAGACAGGCATCGAAGGCCTAAAATAAAAAATATTGGGCTGGCTGTAGGCAATTTTAAATTGGTTCCAGGGGTACATGGGCAGCAGTGGTGTGGTCAGTGGAGGCCTAGTGGAAGGAGTGACCGCAGACAGGCATCGAAGGCCTAAAATAACACATGGCTGTAGGCAATTTTAAATTGGTTCCAGGGGTACACGGGCAGCAGTGGCCTGGTCAGTGTAGTAGTAGTATAAAGAACGGACCGCAGACAGGCATCGAAGGCCTAAAATAAAAAAATTGGGCTGGCTGTAGGCAATTTTAAATTGGTTCCAGGGGTACACGGGCAGCAGTGGTGTGGTCAGTGGAGGCATATTGTAAGGAGTGACCGCAGACAGGCATCGAAGGCCTAAAATAACACATGGCTGTAGGCAATTTTAAATTGGTTCCAGGGGTACACGGGCAGCAGTGGTGTGGTCAGTGGAGGCCTAGTGGAAGGAATGACCGTAGACAGGCATCGAAGGCCTAAAATAATAACACATGGCTGTAGGCAATTTTAAATTGGTTCCAGGGGTACACGGGCAGCAGTGGTGTGGTCAGTGGAGGCCTAGTGGAAGGAGTGACCGCAGACAGGCATCGAAGGCCTAAAATAATAACACATGGCTGTAGGCAATTTTAAATTGGTTCCAGGGGTACACGGGCAGCAGTGGTGTGGTCAGGGGAGGCCTAGTGGAAGGAGTGACCGCAGACAGGCATCGAAGGCCTAAAATAAAAAAATTGGGCTGGCTGTAGGCAATTTTAAATTGGTTCCAGGGGTACACGGGCAGCAGTGGTGTGGTCAGTGGAGGCCTAGTGGAAGGAGTGACCGCAGACAGGCATCGAAGGCCTAAAATAATAACACATGGCTGTAGGCAATTTTAAATTGGTTCCAGGGGTACACGGGCAGCAGTGGCCTGGTCAGTGTAGTAGTAGTAGAAAGAACGGACCGCAGACAGGCATCGAAGGCCTAAAATAAAAAATTGGGCTGGCTGTAGGCAATTTTAAATTGGTTCCAGGGGTACACGGGCAGCAGTGGTGTGGTCAGTGGAGGCATATTGTAAGGAGTGACCGCAGACAGGCATCGAAGGCCTAAAATAATAACACATGGCTGTAGGCAATTTTAAATTGGTTCCAGGGGTACACGGGCAGCAGTGGTGTGGTCAGTGGAGGCCTAGTGGAAGGAGTGACCGCAGACAGGCATCGAAGGCCTAAAATAAAAATATTGGGCTGGCTGTAGGCAATTTTAAATTGGTTCCAGGGGTACACGGGCAGCAGTGGTGTGGTCAGTGGAGGCCTAGTGGAAGGAGTGACCGCAGACAGGCATCGAAGGCCTAAAATAAAAAAAATTGGGCTGGCTGTAGGCAATTTTAAATTGGTTCCAGGGGTACACGGGCAGCAGTGGTGTGGTCAGTGGAGGCCTAGTGGAAGGAGTGACCGCAGACAGGCATCGAAGGCCTAAAATAAAAAAATTGGGCTGGCTGTAGGCAATTTTAAATTGGTTCCAGGGGTACACGGGCAGCAGTGGTGTGGTCAGTGGAGGCATAGTGGAAGGAGTGACCACAGACAGGCTTCGAAGGCCTAACATAACAAAAATGTCATTACAATGGTATTGTCAGTGGCAGGCATTGAAGGATGTCAGCGCATAGACTAAACATTGGTGGAGCTGTGAGATAATTTTGCAAGTGGTAGAGCACTGTTTGAGCTGGGGGGGGGGGAAACTGTCTTGTGGCCGGCGGTACAGGCCCAGGGCCCCTCATATTACAACGGTGTGTCTGACGTTGGGTGCGCACCACCACCGCCAGAGACACTTTATTGTACTAGGAGGGACCCAGTGGCAGTGCCGTCGACCAAAAGCGGGCACACCCACCTCTTCAGACAAACAGCACTCTCACGGGTGCTGTCGCCAAGTGTCGATACCACGGCCCCGTGTGGGGCGTTTGGCCATTTAGGGAGGTGTTAACATGTCGGATGCTGGACAATCAGGTGCAGAAAATTACGAGATTGGAAAAGGCATTCAGAATAGTCCACAGGCAAGACCTTTTCATAGGAAAGCTAGGTGTCAGCCGGGCAAGGTGGGGCAAAAAATTTCGAAATCCAGTTGTGGTTCATTTTAATGAAGGTTAGATCATCTACATTTTGGGTAGCCAGACGAGTCCTTTTTTCTGTTAGTATTGAACCTGCAGCACTGAATACTCTCTGATAGGACACTAGCTGCCGGGCAAGCAAGCTCCTGCAATGCATATTCTGCCAATTCTGGCCAGGTGTCTAATTTTGATGCCCAGTAATCAAATGGGAATGACGGTTGAGGGAGAACATCGATAAGGGATGAAAAATAGTTTGTAACCATACTGGACAAATGTCTCCTGTCACTTTGAATTGATGCTGCAGTACCTGTCCTGTCTGCGGTCATAGCAAAATCACTCCACAACCTGGTCAGAAAACCCCTCTGGCCAACGCCACTTCTGATTTCTGCCCCTCTAACTCCTCTGGTCTGCTGGCCCCTGCAGCTCGTGTGAGAACGATCACGGGCGCTGTGTGCAGGGAATGCCAGAAGCAAACGGTCAACAAGAGTTTATTGTTTGGTTGCTAATATTAGTTCCAAGTTCTCATGTGGCATTATATTTTGCAATTTGCCTTTATAGCGAGGATCAAGGAGGCAGGCCAACCAGTAATCGTCATCGTTCATCATTTTAGTTATGCGTGTGTCCCTTTTGAGGATACGTAAGGCATAATCCGCCATGTGGGCCAAAGTTCCAGTTCTCAAATCTGCGGTTGTGCTGGGTTGAGGGGCAGTTTCAGGCAAATCCACGTCACTTGTGTCCCTCCAAAAACCAGAACCCGGCCTTGCCGCGCCACCAATTTCCAGTGGCCCCGGAAAAGCTTCCTCATTAAAAATATAATCATCCCCATCATCCTCCTCCTCCTCTTCGCCCGCTAACTCGTCCTGTACACTGCCCTGGCCAGACAATGGCTGACTGTCATCAAGGCTTTCCTCTTCCTCAGCTGCAGACGCCTGATCCTTTATGTGCGTCAAACTTTGCATCAGCAGACGCATTGGGGGATGCTCATGCTTATTATGGCGTTGTCTGCACTAACCAGCCGTGTGCATTCCTCAAAACACTGAAGGACTTGACACATGTCTTGAATCTTCGACCACTGCACACCTGACAACTCCATGTCTGCCATCCTACTGCCTGCCCGTGCATGTGTATCCTCCCACAAAAACATAACAGCCCGCCTCTGTTCGCACAGTCTCTGAAGCATGTGCAGTGTTGAGTTCCACCTTGTTGCAACGTCTATGATTAGGCGATGCTGGGGAAGGTTCAAAGAACGCTGATAGGTCTGCATACGGCTGGAGTGTACGGGCAAACGGCGGATATGTGAGCAAAGTCCACGCACTTTGAGGAGCAGGTCGGATAACCCCGGATAACTTTTCAGGAAGCACTGCACCACCAGGTTTAAGGTGTGAGCCAGGCAAGGAATGTGTTTCAGTTGGGAAAGGGAGATGGCAGCCATGAAATTCCTTCCGTTATCACTCACTACCTTGCCTGCCTCAAGATCTACAGTGCCCAGCCACGACTGCGTTTCTTTCTGCAAGAACTCGGACAGAACTTCCGCGGTGTGTCTGTTGTCGCCCAAACACTTCATAGCCAATACAGCCTGCTGACGTTTGCCAGTAGCTGCCCCATAATGGGAGACCTGGTGTGCAACAGTGGCAGCTGCGGATGGAGTGGTTGTGCGACTACGGTCTGTGGACGAGCTCTCGCTTCTGCAGGAGGACGAAGAGGAGGAGGAGGGGGTGCGAACGGCTACAGCCAACTGTTTCCTAGACCGTGGGCTAGGCAGAACTGTCCCAAACTTGCTGTCCCCTGTGGACCCTGCATCCACCACATTTACCCAGTGTGCCGTGATGGACACGTAACGTCCCTGGCCATGCCTACTGGTCCATGCATCTGTTGTCAGGTGCACCTTTGTGCTCACAGATTGCCTGAGTGCATGGACGATGCGCTCTTTAACATGCTGGTGGAGGGCTGGGATGGCTTTTCTGGAAAAAAAGTGTCGACTGGGTAGCTCGTAGCGTGGTACAGCGTAGTCCATCAGGGCTTTGAAAGCTTCGCTTTCAACTAACCGGTAGGGCATCATCTCTAACGAGATTAGTCTAGCTATGTGGGCGTTCAAACCCTGTGTACGCGGATGCGAGGCTAAGTACTTCCTTTTTCTAACCATAGTCTCATGTAGGGTGAGCTGGACTGGAGAGCTGGAGATCGTGGAACTAGCGGGGGTGCCGGTGGACATGGCAGACTGAGAGACGGTGGGAGATGGTATTGTTGCCGCCGGTGCCCTAGATGCAGTGTTTCCTACTACGAAACTGGTGATTCCCTGACCCTGACTGCTTTGGCCTGGCAAAGAAACCTGCACAGATACTGCAGGTGGTGCAGAAAATGGTGGCCCTACACTGCCGGAAGGGATGTTGCGTTGCTGACTAGCTTCATTGGCCGAGGGTGCTACAACCTTAAGGGACGTTTGGTAGTTAGTCCAGGCTTGCAAATGCATGGTGGTTAAATGTCTATGCATGCAACTTGTATTGAGACTTTTCAGATTCTGTCCTCTGCTTAAGGTAGTTGAACATTTTTGACAGATGACTTTGCGCTGATCAATTGGATGTTGTTTAAAAAAATGCCAGACTGCACTCTTTCTAGCATCGGATACCTTTTCAGGCATTGCAGACTGAGCTTTAACCGGATGGCCACGCTGTCCTCCAACAGGTTTTGGCTTTGCCACGCGTTTTGGGCAAGATACGGGCCCGGCAGATGGAACCTGTTGCGATGTTGATGCCTGCTGCGGCCCCTCCTCCGCTTCAGAACTGCTGCCGCCTGCACCCTGTTCCCCCAATGGCTGCCAATCGGGGTCAAGAACTGGGTCATCTATTACCTCTTCTTGTAGCTCGTGTGCAACTTCGTCTGTGTCACCGTGTTGGTTGGTGGTATAGCGTTCGTGATGGGGCAACATAGTCTCATCAGGGTCTGATTCTTGATCATTACCCTGCGAGGGCAATGTTGTGGTCTGAGTCAAAGGACCAGCATAGTAGTCTGGCTGTGGCTGTGCATCAGTGCACTCCATGTCAGATTCAACTTGTAATGGGCATGGACTGTTAACTGCTTCACTTTCTAAGCCAGGGACGGTATGTGTAAAGAGCTCCATGGAGTAACCCGTTGTGTCGACTGCTGCATTCTTCTCTGTTGTTGTTTTTGCTGAAGAGGACAAGGAAGCGACTTGTCCCTGACCGTGAACATCCACTAACGACGCGCTGCTTTGACATTTACCAGTTTCACGAGAGGAGTAGTGTTGAGCGATACCTTCCGATATCGGAAAGTATCGGTATCGGATAGGATCGGCCGATATTCAAAAAATATCGGATATCGCCGATACCGATCCCCGATCCCAATGCAAGTCAATGGGACCAAAATATCGGAATTAAAATAAACCCTTTCTTGCCTTGTAGGTTCATTCTACATGAAGGAAAACAACTAAGAATAATGTAGGATGTATTGTGGGAGGTGGCGGAGACATTAAAGGCAATGAGGTTTAGCCCAATCAAATAGAATAGCATGTTTTTTGTTTTTTTTAAGACGTTCGGAGTGAAAAAGATATTGAGTATGTAATTTTTTTTTTATTTTGTCAGATATTGATGTTTCACTATTCCACGCCCTTCCCCTTCTTTTTTTTTCTTTTTTTTTTTTACTTTTCCCACACTTTCATCTTCATCATCATCAGCATCTTTGACATCAACTTCTTCTTCACCTTATTCATCTTCTCCTTCATCTTCTACCTATTTTTTTTTTTTATTACATTCTTCATATTCATTTTATTCAACTATTATTATTCTTCCTATTCTACATATTCTTTTTATTCCACTGTTATTATTCTTCCTATTCTACTTCTTCATCATATTCTCATTTGTGACAGGCATTCCCGTAGTTGTTATCTATAAAAGTTGGAAGATTACACCTTCCGTTCTGCCAGTCACAAAAGTTACATTTGTCCGCGTTCAGTTTGGCCTGCAGCATCAGGCTTTATCCAGGGGCACCACGAGGAGGAACGGACTCACCCCCATACACTGCTTAGTCTTCTTCTGCATATAATTTAGATAATATCTTTTGCTCTGATATTAAGTCTTATGTTTAATGTTCTTCTGCTCTTTGTTCTGCAGCCTCTTGTTCTTCTGCTTCTCGGTCTTCCATGTCGTCGTCTCCAGGGTCGTCGTCTCCAGTGTCGTCATCTCCGCCGTCGTCGTCTCAGCCGTCGTCGTCTCCGCCGTCGCCGTCGTCGTCATCGGGGTGGTTTTCCGGGTCGTCGTCGTCGTCATCGTCATCGGGGTGGTCTTCCGGGTCGTCGACTTTAGGGTCTTCAACTTGGAAATGTAGCAGAAGGTACAAGAAGGCTGAGAAAATGCCAAGAACCAGCTGATGGAACTGGAACTCGGATGGCTACCCGAAGGTTCAAGAGCCTATGGAACTACCGAGGACCAGCTGACGTTACTGGAACCCGGTTACTAAGCAGGAGGTACCCGTGATAAAAAGCACTACCAAGGACCGCCTGACGTTGGCGGAACTCGGATACCCAGAAGGAGGCACCTAAGCCAAAGGCTCTGCCCGGAACCAGCTGACGGTACTGGAACCAGGATGGGGAGCAGAAGGTACAAGAGAAAAAGACACTGCCGAGAACCAACTCACGGTACTGGAACCCGGATGGGTAGCCGAAGGTCCAAGATCCAATGGAACTACCGAGGACCAGCTGACGTTACTGGAACCCGGTTACTAAGCAGGAGGTACCCGTGCCCGAAAGCACTACCAAGGACCACCTGACGTTGGTGGAACTTGGATACCCAGAAGGAGGCACCTAAGCCAAAGGCTCTGCCCGGAACCAGCTGACGGTACTGGAACCAGGATGGGGAGCAGAAGGTACAAGAGCAAAAGACACTGCCGAGAACCAGCTGACGGTGCTGGAACCAGGTGGTGGACTTGAAGGTCCACAGGAGAGGAGAGAACAGCTAGGCCGCGAGGCAGCCGCAGTTACCGAACCCCAACAGTCCTACAGGGGGAGCTGGGCCTACTGGCACTACAGAACCAGCCTTGACTACCAGTTCACGCAGCCCACATAGGAAGCTCCTAAACTGGAGGCACTCTGGAGTTGGCTAACCCGACCGCACCACGACGGGGCAAGCATAGGCGTCTCAGTGAGCTTGACACAACCCGGAAACAGCTGGCGGTGCTGAAACCAGGCTTGGCACGAGGGAGTACCTGTGTCAAGAACACTGCCGAGAACCAGCTGGCGGTGCTGGAACCCAGATGCGTTGCCCCAGTGTGCAAGAGCCAATGGCACGACCGAGGACCAGCTGACGGTGCTGGAACACGGTTACTAAGCTGTAGGTGCCCGCGCTTAAAAGCACTACCAAGGACCGCCTGACGTTGGCGGAACTCGGATACCCAGGAGGAGGCACCTAAGCCAAAGGCTCGGCCCGGAACCAGCTGACGGTGCTGGAACCAGATGGTGGACCCCAAGGCCCACAGGAGAGGAGAGAACAGCTAGGCCGCGAGGCAGCCGCAGTTACCGAACCCCAACAGTCCTACAGGGGGAGCTGGGCCTACTGGCACTACAGAACCAGCCTTGACTACCAGTTCACGCAGCCCACATAGGAAGCTCCTAAACTGGAGGCACCCTGGAGTTGGCTAACCCGACTGCAACACGACGGGGCAAACATAGGCTTCTCAGCGAGTTTGACACACCCCGGAAACAGCTGACGGTGCTGAAACCAGGTTTGGCACGAGGGAGTACCTGTGACAAAAACACTGCCGAGAACCAGCTGGCGGTGCTGGAACCCAGATGCGTTGCCCCAGTGTGCAAGAGCCAATGGCACGACCGAGGACCAGCTGACGGTGCTGGAACCCGGTTACTAAGCTGTAGGTGCCCGCGCTTAAAAGCACTACCAAGGACCGCCTGACGTTGGCGGAACTCGGATACCCAGGAGGAGGCACCTAAGCCAAAGGCTCGGCCCGGAACCAGCTGACGGTGCTGGAACCAGGTGGTGGACCCCAAGGCCCACAGGAGAGGAGAGAACAGCTAGGCCGCGAGGCAGCCGCAGTTACCGAACCCCAACAGTCCTACAGGGGGAGCTGAGCCTACTGGCACTACAGAACCACCCTTGACTACCAGTTCACGCAGCCCACATAGGAAGCTCCTAAACTGGAGGCACCCTGGAGTTGGCTAACCCGACCGCACCACGACGGGGCAAGCATAGGCGTCTCAGTGAGCTTGACACAACCCGGAAACAGCTGACGGTGCTGAAACCAGGCTTGGCACGAGGGAGTACCTGTGACAAGAACACTGCCGAGAACCAGCTGGCGGTGCTGGAACCCAGATGCGTTGCCCCAGTGTGCAAGAGCCAATGGCACGACCGAGGACCAGCTGGCGGTGCTGGAACCCGGTTACTAAGCTGTAGGTGCCCGCGCTTAAAAGCACTACCAAGGACCGCCTGACGTTGGCGGAACTCGGATACCCAGGAGGAGGCACCTAAGCCAAAGGCTCGGCCTGGAACCAGCTGACGGTGCTGGAACCAGGTGGTGGACCCCAAGGCCCACAGGAGAGGAGAGAACAGCTAGGCCGCGAGGCAGCCGCAGTTACCGAACCCCAACAGTCCTACAGGGGGAGCTGGGCCTACTGGCACTACAGAACCAGCCTTGACTGCCAGTTCACGCAGCCCACATAGGAAGCTCCTAAACTGGAGGCACCCTGGAGTTGGCTAACCCGACCGCACCACGACGGGGCAAGCATAGGCGTCTCAGTGAGCTTGACACAACCCGGAAACAGCTGGCGGTGCTGAAACCAGGCTTGGCACGAGGGAGTACCTGTGTCAAGAACACTGCCGAGAACCAGCTGGCGGTGCTGGAACCCAGATGCGTTGCCCCAGTGTGCAAGAGCCAATGGCACGACCGAGGACCAGCTGGCGGTGCTGGAACCCGGTTACTAAGCTGTAGGTGCCCGCGCTTAAAAGCACTACCAAGGACCGCCTGACGTTGGCGGAACTCGGATACCCAGGAGGAGGCACCTAAGCCAAAGGCTCGGCCCGGAACCAGCTGACGGTGCTGGAACCAGGTGGTGGACCCCAAGGCCCACAGGAGAGGAGAGAACAGCTAGGCCGCGAGGCAGCCGCAGTTACCGAACCCCAACAGTCCTACAGGGGGAGCTGGGCCTACTGGCACTACAGAACCAGCCTTGACTACCAGTTCACGCAGCCCACATAGGAAGCTCCTAAACTGGAGGCACCCTGGAGTTGGCTAACCCGACCGCACCACGACGGGGCAAGCATAGGCGTCTCAGTGAGCTTGACACAACCCGGAAACAGCTGGCGGTGCTGAAACCAGGCTTGGCACGAGGGAGTACCTGTGTCAAGAACACTGCCGAGAACCAGCTGGCGGTGCTGGAACCCAGATGCGTTGCCCCAGTGTGCAAGAGCCAATGGCATGACCGAGGACCAGCTGGCGGTGCTGGAACCCGGTTACTAAGCTGTAGGTGCCCGCGCTTAAAAGCACTACCAAGGACTGCCTGACGTTGGCGGAACTCGGATACCCAGGAGGAGGCACCTAAGCCAAAGGCTCGGCCCGGAACCAGCTGACGGTGCTGGAACCAGGTGGTGGACCCCAAGGCCCACAGGAGAGGAGAGAACAGCTAGGCCGCGAGGCAGCCGCAGTTACCGAACCCCAACAGTCCTACAGGGGGAGCTGGGCCTACTGGCACTACAGAACCAGCCTTGACTACCAGTTCACGCAGCCCACATAGGAAGCTCCTAAACTGGAGGCACCCTGGAGTTGGCTAACCCGACCGCACCACGACGGGGCAAGCATAGGCGTCTCAGTGAGCTTGACACAACCCGGAAACAGCTGACGGTGCTGAAACCAGGCTTGGCACGAGGGAGTACCTGTGTCAAGAACACTGCCGAGAACCAGCTGGCGGTGCTGGAACCCAGATGCGTTGCCCCAGTGTGCAAGAGCCAATGGCACGACCGAGGACCAGCTGACGGTGCTGGAACCCGGTTACTAAGCTGTAGGTGCCCGCGCTTAAAAGCACTACCAAGGACCGCCTGACGTTGGCGGAACTCGGATACCCAGGAGGAGGCACCTAAGCCAAAGGCTCGGCCTGGAACCAGCTGACGGTGCTGGAACCAGGTGGTGGACCCCAAGGCCCACAGGAGAGGAGAGAACAGCTAGGCCGCGAGGCAGCCGCAGTTACCGAACCCCAACAGTCCTACAGGGGGAGCTGGGCCTACTGGCACTACAGAACCAGCCTTGACTGCCAGTTCACGCAGCCCACATAGGAAGCTCCTAAACTGGAGGCACCCTGGAGTTGGCTAACCCGACCGCACCACGACGGGGCAAGCATAGGCGTCTCAGTGAGCTTGACACAACCCGGAAACAGCTGGCGGTGCTGAAACCAGGCTTGGCACGAGGGAGTACCTGTGTCAAGAACACTGCCGAGAACCAGCTGGCGGTGCTGGAACCCAGATGCGTTGCCCCAGTGTGCAAGAGCCAATGGCACGACCGAGGACCAGCTGGCGGTGCTGGAACCCGGTTACTAAGCTGTAGGTGCCCGCGCTTAAAAGCACTACCAAGGACCGCCTGACGTTGGCGGAACTCAGATACCCAGGAGGAGGCACCTAAGCCAAAGGCTCGGCCCGGAACCAGCTGACGGTGCTAGAACCAGGTGGTGGACCCCAAGGCCCACAGGAGAGGAGAGAACAGCTAGGCCGCGAGGCAGCCGCAGTTACCGAACCCCAACAGTCCTACAGGGGGAGTTGGGCCTACTGGCACTACAGAACCAGCCTTGACTACCAGTTCACGCAGCCCACATAGGAAGCTCCTAAACTGGAGGCACCCTGGAGTTGGCTAACCCGACCGCACCACGACGGGGCAAGCATAGGCGTCTCAGTGAGCTTGACACAACCCGGAAACAGCTGACGGTGCTGAAACCAGGCTTGGAACGAGGGAGTACCTGTGACAAGAACACTGCCGAGAACCAGCTGGCGGTGCTGGAACCCAGATGCGTTGCCCCAGTGTGCAAGAGCCAATGGCACGACCGAGGACCAGCTGGCGGTGCTGGAACCCGGTTACTAAGCTGTAGGTGCCCACGCTTAAAAGCACTACCAAGGACCGCCTGACGTTGGCGGAACTCGGATACCCAGGAGGAGGCACCTAAGCCAAAGGCTCGGCCTGGAACCAGCTGACGGTGCTGGAACCAGGTGGTGGACCCCAAGGCCCACAGGAGAGGAGAGAACAGCTAGGCCGCGAGGCAGCCGCAGTTACGAACCCCAACAGTCCTACAGGGGGAGCTGGGCCTACTGGCACTACAGAACCAGCCTTGACTGCCAGTTCACGCAGCCCACATAGGAAGCTCCTAAACTGGAGGCACCCTGGAGTTGGCTAACCCGACCGCACCACGACGGGGCAAGCATAGGCGTCTCATTGAGCTTGACACAACCCGGAAACAGCTGGCGGTGCTGAAACCAGGCTTGGCACGAGGGAGTACCTGTGTCAAGAACACTGCCGAGAACCAGCTGGCGGTGCTGGAACCCAGATGCGTTGCCCCAGTGTGCAAGAGCCAATGTCACGACCGAGGACCAGCTGGCGGTGCTGGAACCCGGTTACTAAGCTGTAGGTGCCCGCGCTTAAAAGCACTACCAAGGACCGCCTGACGTTGGCGGAACTCGGATACCCAGGAGGAGGCACCTAAGCCAAAGGCTCGGCCCGGAACCAGCTGACGGTGCTGGAACCAGGTGGTGGACCCCAAGGCCCACAGGAGAGGAGAGAACAGCTAGGCCGCGAGGCAGCCGCAGTTACCGAACCCCAACAGTCCTACAGGGGGAGCTGGGCCTACTGGCACTACAGAACCAGCCTTGACTGCCAGTTCACGCAGCCCACATAGGAAGCTCCTAAACTGGAGGCACCCTGGAGTTGGCTAACCCGACCGCACCACGACGGGGCAAGCATAGGCGTCTCATTGAGCTTGACACAACCCGGAAACAGCTGGCGGTGCTGAAACCAGGCTTGGCACGAGGGAGTACCTGTGTCAAGAACACTGCCGAGAACCAGCTGGCGGTGCTGGAACCCAGATGCGTTGCCCCAGTGTGCAAGAGCCAATGTCACGACCGAGGACCAGCTGGCGGTGCTGGAACCCGGTTACTAAGCTGTAGGTGCCCGCGCTTAAAAGCACTACCAAGGACCGCCTGACGTTGGCGGAACTCGGATACCCAGGAGGAGGCACCTAAGCCAAAGGCTCGGCCCGGAACCAGCTGACGGTGCTGGAACCAGGTGGTGGACCCCAAGGCCCACAGGAGAGGAGAGAACAGCTAGGCCGCGAGGCAGCCGCAGTTACCGAACCCCAACAGTCCTACAGGGGGAGCTGGGCCTACTGGCACTACAGAACCAGCCTTGACTGCCAGTTCACGCAGCCCACATAGGAAGCTCCTAAACTGGAGGCACCCTGGAGTTGGCTAACCCGACCGCACCACGATGGGGCAAGCATAGGCGTCTCAGTGAGCTTGACACAACCCGGAAACAGCTGACGGTGCTGAAACCAGGCTTGGCACGAGGGAGTACCTGTGACAAGAACACTGCCGAGAACCAGCTGGCGGTGCTGGAACCCAGATGCGTTGCCTATTAAAGATTGTCTTTCTAGAGCCCCAACTAGCGGTGTTGGAGCTAAGGGTAAGCAGGGGGAGCAGAGTGTAGGCCGAAGCCTGCACTGGAGGCAGCTTTGTGTCTGCGTTGCGTTTGCAGGACACTTTGCCGGCTACACAGTGGGGGAACAGCTGGCGTTGCAGAACCCCACTAACACAATGGCGTGTGTTTTTCTCTGTGCAGCTAGCACTTGCGGTCAAAAACTAGCGATGTTAGAGCCCGTGTTGAAGCAGGAGGAGGAGTAGAGGAGCAGAGTGTAGGCCAAAGCCTATTTGAACCAATTTCAAAGGAAACCTTTAACCCCCCCTCAGGTGTTACAAAGTACAAGAGACACACCTTGTGCAGTATTAATGCTGCACAAGTGAAAGGTTGCTCTATTAATTTGTCTACTTGCACACGCTGAATGAAAGACGTACACAATTTAGCCCATTCTACAGTCAAACTGTAGTGGATGCGTGACTTGGCTTTTTAAGGAGACGCAGCACAGGTGTCCCAAATAACGCCTTTGTGCTTGCCGCAGCTTCCTGAGCGTTGTTATTTGCTGTACAGGAGTCTGCGCTCTTGTGTTATCCCTTGGCAATGCCCTGTTAGAGCTGCCCGTCTTATGACCTCATTTCATGTTGGCCGGTGCGGTTAACGATGGCCATAAATCCCAGACCCACAGTGCCTTTTCATAAAGTCACACTGCGGTGCTGTGATTTGTGGCCTTGAGCAGTAAATATTTTGGCCGCTCACACACGTCCTTACACCTGCTTCAGACTGGGCGGCCTCTGCTGATCCCTTCTCGCATGCCGCGGCCATGAGGCTGCACAGTCTGAAGAAGGCGGAAGGAGATGAGTTAAGACAGGTGAAGATATGCACTGCTCGTGCCCATCAATCACACCCTCGCAGTCAAAATAAGACAACGAGGAGCATTGTTTCAGGCAGGGCGGACGCACAGGCGCAACAAGCCAACCAATGATGTCAGAAGACGGGAAGCGCTACCAAGGGGGGTGCTGCGTATCATTAGAAAGGAAAGTCACACCTCAGGGACAGTGGAATGGTCTCAATGAGACACATTTTGTACGTTTTGAGTTCCACGTGGGCAAGGACAAAAAGTCAGCCACCTTGTACAAATGCAGCAGTACTGCTGTACAAGGTGGCTGTTATACATAGAAACACCTGGGGGTGGGGAGCAGGCTCCCTTCAATTTCAGTTCATGTGCCTGCGTGGCGTTTGCAGGACACGTTGCCAGCTACACAGCAGGGGAACAGCTGGCGGTGCTGAACCCCACTAACACATTGGCTGATGTTTTTCTCTGTGCAGCTAGCAGGTCCGGGCAGAAACTGGCGTTGTTTGAGCCCAGGGTCAGCAGGAGGAGGAGAGGAGCAAAGTGTAGGCCGAAGCCTGCACTGGTGGCAGCTTTTGTTCAGTTGTGCCAGCGTGGCTTGTGCTGGACACGATGCCGACTACACAGCAGGGGAACAGCTGGCGGTGCTGAACCCCACTAACACATTGGCTGATGTTTTTCTCTGTGCAGCTAGCAGGTCCGGGCAGAAACTGGCGTTGTTTGAGCCCAGGGTCAGCAGGAGGAGGAGAGGAGCAAAGTGTAGGCCGAAGCCTGCACTGGTGGCAGCTTTTGTTCAGTTGTGCCAGCGTGGCTTGTGCTGGACACGATGCCGACTACACAGCAGGGGAACAGCTGGCGGTGCTGAACCCCACTAACACATTGGCTGGTGTTTTTCTCTGTGCAGCTAGCATGTCCGGGCAGAAACTGGCGTTGTTTGAGCCCAGGGTCAGCAGGAGGAGGAGAGGAGGAGCAAAGTGTAGGCCGAAGCCTGCACTGGTGGCAGCTTTTGGTCAGTTGTGCCAGCGTGGCTTGTGCTGGACACGATGCCGACTACACAGCAGGGGAACAGCTGGCGGTGCTGAACCCCACTAACACATTGGCTGGTGTTTTTCTCTGTGCAGCTAGCATGTCCGGGCAGAAACTGGCGTTGTTTGAGCCCAGGGTCAGCAGGAGGAGGAGAGGAGCAAAGTGTAGGCCGAAGCCTGCACTGGTGGCAGCTTTTGTTCTGTTGTGCCAGCGTGGCTTGTGCTGGACACGTTGCCGACTACACAGCAGGGGAACAGCTGGCGTTGCTGAACCCCACTAACACATTGACTGGTGTTTTTCTCTGTGCAGCTAGCAGTTCCGGGCAAAAACTAGCGGTGTTTGAGCCCAGGGTCAGCAGGAGGAGTAGAGGAGCAGAGTGTAGGCCGAAGCCTAGTTGAACCAATTTCAAAGGTTACCTTTAACCCCCCCCTCAGGTGTTGCAAGGTACAAGAGCCACACCTTGAACAGCATTAATGATGCACAAGTCAAAGGTTGCTCTATTTAATTTTGCTCCTTGCACACGCTGAATAAAACACGTACATTATTTAGCCCATTATACTGTCAAACAGTAGTGGAGGCGTGACTACTAGTCTTTTTAAGGAGATGCAGCACAGGTATCAAAATTTACACCTAGCTGCTGTACGCAGATTCCTGAGCGTTGTTATTTGCTGTACAGGAGTCTGCGCTATTGGGATCCCTTGGCCATGCGCTGTGAGCGCTTCCTGTCTTCTGACCTCATTTAATGTCGGCCGTTACGGTTAGCGATGGACATGAATCCCAGACCCACAGTGTGTTTTCAAAAAATCACACTGCGTGGCTGGGATTCGTGGCCTTGTGCAGTAAATATGTTCGCCGCTCACACATGTCCTTACACCTGCTTCAGACTGGGCGGCCTCAGCTGATCCCTTATCGCATGCCGCGGCCATGAGGCCGCACAGTCAGAAGAAGGCGGAAGGAGGGGAGTGAAGACAGGGGAACATATGCACTGCTCGTGCCCATCAATCACACCCTCGCAGTCAAAATATATGAGACAACGGGGGGCGTTGTGTCGGGCAGGGGGGACGCACAGGCACAGCCAGCCAACCAATGATGTCAGGAGACGGGCAGCGCTAACAATGGGGGTGCTGCGTGTCATTAAAAAGGAAAGTCACACCTCAGGGACATTGTAATGGTCTGTAATGAGACACATTTTGTACTTGTTGAGTTCCACGTGTGCAAGGAGAAAAAGTCAGCCACCTTGTACAAATGCAGCAGTACTGCTGTACAAGGTGGCTGTTATACATAGAAACACCTGGGGGGGTGGGGGGCAGGCTCCCTTCAATTTCAGTTCATGTGCCTGCGTGGCGTTTGCAGGACACGTTGCCAGCTACACAGCAGGGGAACAGCTGGCGGTGCTGAACCCCACTAACACATTGGCTGGTGTTTTTCTCTGTGCAGCTAGCATGTCCGGGCAGAAACTGGCGTTGTTTGAGCCCAGGGTCAGCAGGAGGAGGAGAGGAGCAAAGTGTAGGCCGAAGCCTGCACTGGTGTCAGCTTTTGTTCAGTTGTGCCAGCGTGGCTTGTGCTGGACACGATGCCGACTACACAGCAGGGGAACAGCTGGCGGTGCTGAACCCCACTAACACATTGACTGGTGTTTTTCTCTGTGCAGCTAGCATGTCCGGGCAGAAACTGGCGGTGTTTGAGCCCGGGGTCAGCAGGAGGAGGAGAGGAGCAGAGTGTAGGCCGAAGCCTGCACTGGTGGCAGCTTTTGGTCGGTTGTGCCAGCGTGGCTTGTGCTGGACACGATGCCAACTACACAGCAGGGGAACAGCTGGCGGTGCTGAACCCCACGAACACATTGACTGGTGTTTTTCTCTGTGCAGCTAGCAGTTCCAGGCAGATACTAGCGGTGTTTGAGCCCAGGGTCAGCAGGAGGAGTAGAGGAGCAGAGTGTAGGCCGAAGCCTAGTTGAACCAATTTCAAAGGTTACCTTTAACCCCCCCCTCAGGTGTTGCAAGCTACAAGAGCCACACCTTGAACAGCATTAATGATGCACAAGTCAAAGGTTGCTCTATTTAATTTTGCTCCTTGCACACGCTGAATTAAACACGTACACTATTTAGCCCATTATACTGTCAAACAGTAGTGGAGGCGTGACTATGACTAGTCTACTAGTCTTTTTAAGGAGACGCAGCACAGGTGTACAAATTTACACCTAGGTGCTGTGCGCAGATTCCTTACCGTTGTTATTTGCAGTACAGGAAACTGCGCTCTTGTGTTATCCCTTGGCAATACCCTGTTAGTGCAGGCCGTCTCATGACCTCATTTCATGTTGGCCGGTGCGGTTAACGATGGCCATAAATCCCAGACCCACAGTGGCTTTTCCTAAAGTCACACTGCGGTGCTGGGATTCGTGGCCTTGTGCAGTAAATATGTTCGCCGCTCACACATGTCCTTACACCTGCTTCAGACTGGGCGGCCTCAGCTGATCCCTTATCGCATGCCGCGGCCATGAGGCCGCACCGTCAGAAGAAGGCGGAAGGAGGGGAGTGAAGACAGGGGAACATATGCACTGCTCGTGCCCATCAATCACACCCTCGCAGTCAAAATATATGAGACAACGGGGGGCGTTGTGTCGGGCAGGGGGGACGCACAGGCACAGCCAGCCAACCAATGATGTCAGGAGACGGGCAGCGCTAACAATGGGGGTGCTGCGTGTCATTAAAAAGGAAAGTCACACCTCAGGGACATTGTAATGGTCTGTAATGAGACACATTTTGTACTTGTTGAGTTCCACGTGTGCAAGGAGAAAAAGTCAGCCACCTTGTACAAATGCAGCAGTACTGCTGTACAAGGTGGCTGTTATACATAGAAACACCTGGGGGGGTGGGGGGCAGGCTCCCTTCAATTTCAGTTCATGTGCCTGCGTGGCGTTTGCAGGACACGTTGCCAGCTACACAGCAGGGGAACAGCTGGTGGTGCTGAACCCCACTAACACATTGGCTGGTGTTTTTCTCTGTGCAGCTAGCATGTCCGGGCAGAAACTGGCGTTGTTTGAGCCCAGGGTCAGCAGGAGGAGGAGAGGAGCAAAGTGTAGGCCGAAGCCTGCACTGGTGTCAGCTTTTGTTCAGTTGTGCCAGCGTGGCTTGTGCTGGACACGATGCCGACTACACAGCAGGGGAACAGCTGGCGGTGCTGAACCCCACTAACACATTGACTGGTGTTTTTCTCTGTGCAGCTAGCATGTCCGGGCAGAAACTGGCGGTGTTTGAGCCCGGGGTCAGCAGGAGGAGGAGAGGAGCAGAGTGTAGGCCGAAGCCTGCACTGGTGGCAGCTTTTGGTCGGTTGTGCCAGCGTGGCTTGTGCTGGACACGATGCCAACTACACAGCAGGGGAACAGCTGGCGGTGCTGAACCCCACGAACACATTGACTGGTGTTTTTCTCTGTGCAGCTAGCAGTTCCGGGCAGATACTAGCGGTGTTTGAGCCCAGGGTCAGCAGGAGGAGTAGAGGAGCAGAGTGTAGGCCGAAGCCTAGTTGAACCAATTTCAAAGGTTACCTTTAACCCCCCCCTCAGGTGTTGCAAGGTACAAGAGCCACACCTTGAACAGCATTAATGATGCACAAGTCAAAGGTTGCTCTATTTAATTTTGCTCCTTGCACACGCTGAATTAAACACGTACACTATTTAGCCCATTATACTGTCAAACAGTAGTGGAGGCGTGACTATGACTAGTCTACTAGTCTTTTTAAGGAGACGCAGCACAGGTGTACAAATTTACACCTAGGTGCTGTGCGCAGATTCCTTACCGTTGTTATTTGCAGTACAGGAAACTGCGCTCTTGTGTTATCCCTTGGCAATACCCTGTTAGTGCAGGCCGTCTCATGACCTCATTTCATGTTGGCCGGTGCGGTTAACGATGGCCATAAATCCCAGACCCACAGTGGCTTTTCCTAAAGTCACACTGCGGTGCTGGGATTCGTGGCCTTGTGCAGTAAATATGTTCGCCGCTCACACATGTCCTTACACCTGCTTCAGACTGGGCGGCCTCAGCTGATCCCTTATCGCATGCCGCGGCCATGAGGCCGCACCGTCAGAAGAAGGCGGAAGGAGGGGAGTGAAGACAGGGGAACATATGCACTGCTCGTGCCCATCAATCACACCCTCGCAGTCAAAATATATGAGACAACGGGGGGCGTTGTGTCGGGCAGGGGGGACGCACAGGCACAGCCAGCCAACCAAAGATGTCAGGAGACGGGCAGCGCTAACAATGGGGGTGCTGCGTGTCATTAAAAAGGAAAGTCACACCTCAGGGACATTGTAATGGTCTGTAATGAGACACATTTTGTACTTGTTGAGTTCCACGTGTGCAAGGAGAAAAAGTCAGCCACCTTGTACAAATGCAGCAGTACTGCTGTACAAGGTGGCTGTTATACATAGAAACACCTGGGGGGGTGGGGGGCAGGCTCCCTTCAATTTCAGTTCATGTGCCTGCGTGGCGTTTGCAGGACACGTTGCCAGCTACACAGCAGGGGAACAGCTGGCGGTGCTGAACCCCACTAACACATTGGCTGGTGTTTTTCTCTGTGCAGCTAGCATGTCCGGGCAGAAACTGGCGTTGTTTGAGCCCAGGGTCAGCAGGAGGAGGAGAGGAGCAAAGTGTAGGCCGAAGCCTGCACTGGTGGCAGCTTTTGGTCAGTTGTGCCAGCGTGGCTTGTGCTGGACACGATGCCGACTACACAGCAGGGGAACAGCTGGCGGTGCTGAACCCCACTAACACATTGGCTGGTGTTTTTCTCTGTGCAGCTAGCATGTCCGGGCAGAAACTGGCGTTGTTTGAGCCCAGGGTCAGCAGGAGGAGGAGAGGAGCAAAGTGTAGGCCGAAGCCTGCACTGGTGGCAGCTTTTGGTCAGTTGTGCCAGCGTGGCTTGTGCTGGACACGATGCCGACTACACAGCAGGGGAACAGCTGGCGGTGCTGAACCCCACTAACACATTGGCTGGTGTTTTTCTCTGTGCAGCTAGCATGTCCGGGCAGAAACTGGCGTTGTTTGAGCCCAGGGTCAGCAGGAGGAGTAGAGGAGCAGAGTGTAGGCCGAAGCCTAGTTGAACCAATTTCAAAGGTTACCTTTAACCCCCCCCTCAGGTGTAGCAAGGTACAAGAGCCACACCTTGAACAGCATTAATGATGCACAAGTCAAAGGTTGCTCTATTTAATTTTGCTCCTTGCACACGCTGAATAAAACACGTACACTATTTAGCCCATTATACTGTCAAACAGTAGTGGAGGCGTGACTACTAGTCTTTTTAAGGAGATGCAGCACAGGTGTCAAAATTTACACCTACTGCTGTGCGCAGATTCCTGAGCGTTGTTATTTGCTGTACAGGAGTCTGCGCTATTGGGATCCCTTGGCCATGCGCTGTGAGCGCTTCCTGTCTTCTGACCTCATTTAATGTCGGCCGTTACGGTTAGCGATGGACATGAATTCCAGACCCACAGTGTGTTTTCAAAAAATCACACTGCGTGGCTGGGATTTGTGGCCTTGTTCAGTAAATATGTTTGACGCTCACACATGTCCTTACACCTGCTTCAGACTGGGCGGCCTCATCTGATCCCTTATCGCCTGCCGCGGCCATGAGGACACCCAGTCTGAAGAAGGCGGAAGGAGATGAGTGAACACAGGCAAACATATGCACTGCACATGCCCATCAATCACACCCTCGCTGTTCAAAAAAATAAGACACCGAGGGGCGTTGTTTCGAGCAGGGCAGTCGCACAGGCGCAGCCAGCTAACCAATGATGTCAAAAGACGGGCAGCGCTAACAAGGGTGGTGCTGCGTATCATTAGAAAGGAAAGTCACACCTCAGGGACAGTGGAATGGTCTCAATGAGACACATTTTGTACGTGTTGAGTTCCACGTGGGCAAGGAGAAAAAGTCAGCCACCTTGTACAAATGCAGCAGTACTGCTGTACTAGGTGGCTGTTATACATAGAAACACCTGGGGGGGTGGGGCCAGGTTCCCTTTAATTTCAGTTCATGTGCCTGCGTGGCGTTTGCAGGTCACGTTGCAAGCTACACAGCAGGGGAACAGCTGGCGGTGCTGAACCCCACTGACACATTGACTGGTGTTTTTCTCTGTGCAGCTCGCATGTCCGGGCAAAAACTGGCGGTGTTAGAGCCCAGGGTCAGCAGGAGGAGGAGAGGAGCAATGTGTAGGCCGAAGCCTGCACTGGTGGCAGCTTTTGGTCAGTTGTGCCAGCGTGGCTTGTGCTGGACACGATGCCGACTACACAGCGGGGGAACAGCTGGCGGTGCTGAACCCCACTAACACATTGGCTGGTGTTTTTCTCTGTGCAGCTAGCACTTCCGGGCAGAAACTGGCGGTGTTTGAGCCCAGGGTCAGCAGGAGGAGGAGAGGAGCAGAGTGTAGGCCGAAGCCTGCACTGGTGGCAGCTTTTGGTCAGTTGTGCCAGCGTGGCTTGTGCTGGACACGATGCCGACTACACAGCAGGGGAACAGCTGGCGGTGCTGAACCTCACTAACACATTGACTGCTGTTTTTCTCTGTGCAGCTAGCAGTTCCGGGCAAAAACTAGCGGTGTTTGAGCCCAGGGTCAGCAGGAGAGGAGCAGAGTGTAGGCCGAAGCCTAGTTGAACCAATTTCAAAGGTTACCTTTAACCCCCCTCAGGTGTTGCAAGGTACAAGAGCCACACCTTGTGCAGCATTAATGCTGCACAAGTAAAAGGTTGCTCTATTTGTTTTGCTCCTTGCACACGCTGACTAAAACACGTACACTATTTAGCCCATTATACTGTCAAACAGTTGTGGAGGCGTGACTTGTCTTTTTAAGGAGACGCAGCACAGGTGTCAAAATTTGCACCTAGGTACTGGGCGCAGATTCCTGAGCGTTGTTATTTGCTGTACAGGAGTCTGCGCTATTGTGATCCCTTGGCCATGCGCTGTGAGCGCTTCCTGTCTTCTGACCTCATTTCATTTCGGCCGTTGCGGTTAGCGATGGACATGAATCCCAGACCCACAGTGTGTTTTCAAAAAATCACACTGCGTGGCTGTGATTCGTGGCCTTGTGCAGTAAATAGGTTTGCCGCTTACACATGTCCTCACACCTGCTCCAGACTGGGCGGCCTCAGCTGATCCCTTATCGCCTACCACGGCCAGGAGGCCGCACAGTCTGAAGAAGGCAGAAGGAGATGAGTTAACACAGGCGAACATATGCACTGCTCGTGCCCATAAACCACACCCTCGCTGACAAAATAAATATGACAACGAGGGGCGTTGTTTCTAGCAGGGCGGATGCACAGGCGCAGCCAGCTAACCATGATGACAAAAGAGGGGAAACGCTACCAAGGGGGGTGCTGCGTATAATTAGAAAGGAAAGTCACACCTCAGGGACAGTGGAATGGTCTCAATGAGACACATTTTGTACGTGTTGAGTTCCACGTGGGCAAGAAGAAAAAGTCAGCCACCTTGTACAAATGCAGCAGTACTGCTGTACTAGGTGGCTGTTATACATAGAAACACCTGGGGGTGTGGGGCCAGGTTCCCTTTAATTTCAGTTCATGTGCCTGCGTGGCGTTTGCAGGTCACGTTGCCGGCTACACAGCAGGGGAACAGCTGGCGTTGCTGAACCCCACTAACACATTGGCTGGTGTTTTTCTCTGTGCAGCTAGCACTTCCGGGCAAAAACTAGCGGTGTTTGAGCCCAGGGTCAGCAGGAGGAGGAGAGGAGCAGAGTGTAGGCCGAAGCCTGCACTGGTGGCAGCTTTTGTTCTGTTGTGCCAGCGTGGCTTGTGCTGGACACGTTGCCGACTACACAGCAGGGGAACAGCTGGCGGTGCTGAACCCCACTAACACATTGGCTGGTGTTTTTCTCTGTGCAGCTAGCACTTCCGGGCAGAAACTGGCGGTGTTTGAGCCCAGGGTCAGCAGGAGGAGGAGAGGAGCAGAGTGTAGGCCGAAGCCTGCACTGGTGGCAGCTTTTGGTCAGTTGTGCCAGCGTGGCTTGTGCTGGACACGATGCCGACTACACAGCAGGGGAACAGCTGGCGGTGCTGAACCTCACTAACACATTGACTGGTGTTTTTCTCTGTGCAGCTAGCAGTTCCGGGCAAAAACTAGCGGTGTTTGAGCCCAGGGTCAGCAGGAGGAGTAGAGGAGCAGAGTGTAGGCCGAAGCCTAGTTGAACCAATTTCAAAGGTTACCTTTAACCCCCCCCTCAGGTGTTGCAAGGTACAAGAGCCACACCTTGAACAGCATTAATGATGCACAAGTCAAAGGTTGCTCTATTTAATTTTGCTCCTTGCACACGCTGAATAAAACACGTACATTATTTAGCCCATTATACTGTCAAACAGTAGTGGAGGCGTGACTACTAGTCTTTTTAAGGAGATGCAGCACAGGTATCAAAATTTACACCTAGCTGCTGTACGCAGATTCCTGAGCGTTGTTATTTGCTGTACAGGAGTCTGCGCTATTGGGATCCCTTGGCCATGCGCTGTGAGCGCTTCCTGTCTTCTGACCTCATTTAATGTCGGCCGTTACGGTTAGCGATGGACATGAATCCCAGACCCACAGTGTGTTTTCAAAAAATCACACTGCGTGGCTGGGATTCGTGGCCTTGTGCAGTAAATATGTTCGCCGCTCACACATGTCCTTACACCTGCTTCAGACTGGGCGGCCTCAGCTGATCCCTTATCGCATGCCGCGGCCATGAGGCCGCACAGTCAGAAGAAGGCGGAAGGAGGGGAGTGAAGACAGGGGAACATATGCACTGCTCGTGCCCATCAATCACACCCTCGCAGTCAAAATATATGAGACAACGGGGGGCGTTGTGTCGGGCAGGGGGGACGCACAGGCACAGCCAGCCAACCAATGATGTCAGGAGACGGGCAGCGCTAACAATGGGGGTGCTGCGTGTCATTAAAAAGGAAAGTCACACCTCAGGGACATTGTAATGGTCTGTAATGAGACACATTTTGTACTTGTTGAGTTCCACGTGTGCAAGGAGAAAAAGTCAGCCACCTTGTACAAATGCAGCAGTACTGCTGTACAAGGTGGCTGTTATACATAGAAACACCTGGGGGGGTGGGGGGCAGGCTCCCTTCAATTTCAGTTCATGTGCCTGCGTGGCGTTTGCAGGACACGTTGCCAGCTACACAGCAGGGGAACAGCTGGCGGTGCTGAACCCCACTAACACATTGGCTGGTGTTTTTCTCTGTGCAGCTAGCATGTCCGGGCAGAAACTGGCGTTGTTTGAGCCCAGGGTCAGCAGGAGGAGGAGAGGAGCAAAGTGTAGGCCGAAGCCTGCACTGGTGTCAGCTTTTGTTCAGTTGTGCCAGCGTGGCTTGTGCTGGACACGATGCCGACTACACAGCAGGGGAACAGCTGGCGGTGCTGAACCCCACTAACACATTGACTGGTGTTTTTCTCTGTGCAGCTAGCATGTCCGGGCAGAAACTGGCGGTGTTTGAGCCCGGGGTCAGCAGGAGGAGGAGAGGAGCAGAGTGTAGGCCGAAGCCTGCACTGGTGGCAGCTTTTGGTCGGTTGTGCCAGCGTGGCTTGTGCTGGACACGATGCCAACTACACAGCAGGGGAACAGCTGGCGGTGCTGAACCCCACGAACACATTGACTGGTGTTTTTCTCTGTGCAGCTAGCAGTTCCAGGCAGATACTAGCGGTGTTTGAGCCCAGGGTCAGCAGGAGGAGTAGAGGAGCAGAGTGTAGGCCGAAGCCTAGTTGAACCAATTTCAAAGGTTACCTTTAACCCCCCCCTCAGGTGTTGCAAGCTACAAGAGCCACACCTTGAACAGCATTAATGATGCACAAGTCAAAGGTTGCTCTATTTAATTTTGCTCCTTGCACACGCTGAATTAAACACGTACACTATTTAGCCCATTATACTGTCAAACAGTAGTGGAGGCGTGACTATGACTAGTCTACTAGTCTTTTTAAGGAGACGCAGCACAGGTGTACAAATTTACACCTAGGTGCTGTGCGCAGATTCCTTACCGTTGTTATTTGCAGTACAGGAAACTGCGCTCTTGTGTTATCCCTTGGCAATACCCTGTTAGTGCAGGCCGTCTCATGACCTCATTTCATGTTGGCCGGTGCGGTTAACGATGGCCATAAATCCCAGACCCACAGTGGCTTTTCCTAAAGTCACACTGCGGTGCTGGGATTCGTGGCCTTGTGCAGTAAATATGTTCGCCGCTCACACATGTCCTTACACCTGCTTCAGACTGGGCGGCCTCAGCTGATCCCTTATCGCATGCCGCGGCCATGAGGCCGCACCGTCAGAAGAAGGCGGAAGGAGGGGAGTGAAGACAGGGGAACATATGCACTGCTCGTGCCCATCAATCACACCCTCGCAGTCAAAATATATGAGACAACGGGGGGCGTTGTGTCGGGCAGGGGGGACGCACAGGCACAGCCAGCCAACCAATGATGTCAGGAGACGGGCAGCGCTAACAATGGGGGTGCTGCGTGTCATTAAAAAGGAAAGTCACACCTCAGGGACATTGTAATGGTCTGTAATGAGACACATTTTGTACTTGTTGAGTTCCACGTGTGCAAGGAGAAAAAGTCAGCCACCTTGTACAAATGCAGCAGTACTGCTGTACAAGGTGGCTGTTATACATAGAAACACCTGGGGGGGTGGGGGGCAGGCTCCCTTCAATTTCAGTTCATGTGCCTGCGTGGCGTTTGCAGGACACGTTGCCAGCTACACAGCAGGGGAACAGCTGGTGGTGCTGAACCCCACTAACACATTGGCTGGTGTTTTTCTCTGTGCAGCTAGCATGTCCGGGCAGAAACTGGCGTTGTTTGAGCCCAGGGTCAGCAGGAGGAGGAGAGGAGCAAAGTGTAGGCCGAAGCCTGCACTGGTGTCAGCTTTTGTTCAGTTGTGCCAGCGTGGCTTGTGCTGGACACGATGCCGACTACACAGCAGGGGAACAGCTGGCGGTGCTGAACCCCACTAACACATTGACTGGTGTTTTTCTCTGTGCAGCTAGCATGTCCGGGCAGAAACTGGCGGTGTTTGAGCCCGGGGTCAGCAGGAGGAGGAGAGGAGCAGAGTGTAGGCCGAAGCCTGCACTGGTGGCAGCTTTTGGTCGGTTGTGCCAGCGTGGCTTGTGCTGGACACGATGCCAACTACACAGCAGGGGAACAGCTGGCGGTGCTGAACCCCACGAACACATTGACTGGTGTTTTTCTCTGTGCAGCTAGCAGTTCCGGGCAGATACTAGCGGTGTTTGAGCCCAGGGTCAGCAGGAGGAGTAGAGGAGCAGAGTGTAGGCCGAAGCCTAGTTGAACCAATTTCAAAGGTTACCTTTAACCCCCCCCTCAGGTGTTGCAAGGTACAAGAGCCACACCTTGAACAGCATTAATGATGCACAAGTCAAAGGTTGCTCTATTTAATTTTGCTCCTTGCACACGCTGAATTAAACACGTACACTATTTAGCCCATTATACTGTCAAACAGTAGTGGAGGCGTGACTATGACTAGTCTACTAGTCTTTTTAAGGAGACGCAGCACAGGTGTACAAATTTACACCTAGGTGCTGTGCGCAGATTCCTTACCGTTGTTATTTGCAGTACAGGAAACTGCGCTCTTGTGTTATCCCTTGGCAATACCCTGTTAGTGCAGGCCGTCTCATGACCTCATTTCATGTTGGCCGGTGCGGTTAACGATGGCCATAAATCCCAGACCCACAGTGGCTTTTCCTAAAGTCACACTGCGGTGCTGGGATTCGTGGCCTTGTGCAGTAAATATGTTCGCCGCTCACACATGTCCTTACACCTGCTTCAGACTGGGCGGCCTCAGCTGATCCCTTATCGCATGCCGCGGCCATGAGGCCGCACCGTCAGAAGAAGGCGGAAGGAGGGGAGTGAAGACAGGGGAACATATGCACTGCTCGTGCCCATCAATCACACCCTCGCAGTCAAAATATATGAGACAACGGGGGGCGTTGTGTCGGGCAGGGGGGACGCACAGGCACAGCCAGCCAACCAATGATGTCAGGAGACGGGCAGCGCTAACAATGGGGGTGCTGCGTGTCATTAAAAAGGAAAGTCACACCTCAGGGACATTGTAATGGTCTGTAATGAGACACATTTTGTACTTGTTGAGTTCCACGTGTGCAAGGAGAAAAAGTCAGCCACCTTGTACAAATGCAGCAGTACTGCTGTACAAGGTGGCTGTTATACATAGAAACACCTGGGGGGGTGGGGGGCAGGCTCCCTTCAATTTCAGTTCATGTGCCTGCGTGGCGTTTGCAGGACACGTTGCCAGCTACACAGCAGGGGAACAGCTGGCGGTGCTGAACCCCACTAACACATTGGCTGGTGTTTTTCTCTGTGCAGCTAGCATGTCCGGGCAGAAACTGGCGTTGTTTGAGCCCAGGGTCAGCAGGAGGAGGAGAGGAGCAAAGTGTAGGCCGAAGCCTGCACTGGTGGCAGCTTTTGGTCAGTTGTGCCAGCGTGGCTTGTGCTGGACACGATGCCGACTACACAGCAGGGGAACAGCTGGCGGTGCTGAACCCCACTAACACATTGGCTGGTGTTTTTCTCTGTGCAGCTAGCATGTCCGGGCAGAAACTGGCGTTGTTTGAGCCCAGGGTCAGCAGGAGGAGGAGAGGAGCAAAGTGTAGGCCGAAGCCTGCACTGGTGGCAGCTTTTGGTCAGTTGTGCCAGCGTGGCTTGTGCTGGACACGATGCCGACTACACAGCAGGGGAACAGCTGGCGGTGCTGAACCCCACTAACACATTGGCTGGTGTTTTTCTCTGTGCAGCTAGCATGTCCGGGCAGAAACTGGCGTTGTTTGAGCCCAGGGTCAGCAGGAGGAGTAGAGGAGCAGAGTGTAGGCCGAAGCCTAGTTGAACCAATTTCAAAGGTTACCTTTAACCCCCCCCTCAGGTGTAGCAAGGTACAAGAGCCACACCTTGAACAGCATTAATGATGCACAAGTCAAAGGTTGCTCTATTTAATTTTGCTCCTTGCACACGCTGAATAAAACACGTACACTATTTAGCCCATTATACTGTCAAACAGTAGTGGAGGCGTGACTACTAGTCTTTTTAAGGAGATGCAGCACAGGTGTCAAAATTTACACCTACTGCTGTGCGCAGATTCCTGAGCGTTGTTATTTGCTGTACAGGAGTCTGCGCTATTGGGATCCCTTGGCCATGCGCTGTGAGCGCTTCCTGTCTTCTGACCTCATTTAATGTCGGCCGTTACGGTTAGCGATGGACATGAATTCCAGACCCACAGTGTGTTTTCAAAAAATCACACTGCGTGGCTGGGATTTGTGGCCTTGTTCAGTAAATATGTTTGACGCTCACACATGTCCTTACACCTGCTTCAGACTGGGCGGCCTCATCTGATCCCTTATCGCCTGCCGCGGCCATGAGGACACCCAGTCTGAAGAAGGCGGAAGGAGATGAGTGAACACAGGCAAACATATGCACTGCACATGCCCATCAATCACACCCTCGCTGTTCAAAAAAATAAGACACCGAGGGGCGTTGTTTCGAGCAGGGCAGTCGCACAGGCGCAGCCAGCTAACCAATGATGTCAAAAGACGGGCAGCGCTAACAAGGGTGGTGCTGCGTATCATTAGAAAGGAAAGTCACACCTCAGGGACAGTGGAATGGTCTCAATGAGACACATTTTGTACGTGTTGAGTTCCACGTGGGCAAGGAGAAAAAGTCAGCCACCTTGTACAAATGCAGCAGTACTGCTGTACTAGGTGGCTGTTATACATAGAAACACCTGGGGGGGTGGGGCCAGGTTCCCTTTAATTTCAGTTCATGTGCCTGCGTGGCGTTTGCAGGTCACGTTGCAAGCTACACAGCAGGGGAACAGCTGGCGGTGCTGAACCCCACTGACACATTGACTGGTGTTTTTCTCTGTGCAGCTCGCATGTCCGGGCAAAAACTGGCGGTGTTAGAGCCCAGGGTCAGCAGGAGGAGGAGAGGAGCAATGTGTAGGCCGAAGCCTGCACTGGTGGCAGCTTTTGGTCAGTTGTGCCAGCGTGGCTTGTGCTGGACACGATGCCGACTACACAGCGGGGGAACAGCTGGCGGTGCTGAACCCCACTAACACATTGGCTGGTGTTTTTCTCTGTGCAGCTAGCACTTCCGGGCAGAAACTGGCGGTGTTTGAGCCCAGGGTCAGCAGGAGGAGGAGAGGAGCAGAGTGTAGGCCGAAGCCTGCACTGGTGGCAGCTTTTGGTCAGTTGTGCCAGCGTGGCTTGTGCTGGACACGATGCCGACTACACAGCAGGGGAACAGCTGGCGGTGCTGAACCTCACTAACACATTGACTGCTGTTTTTCTCTGTGCAGCTAGCAGTTCCGGGCAAAAACTAGCGGTGTTTGAGCCCAGGGTCAGCAGGAGAGGAGCAGAGTGTAGGCCGAAGCCTAGTTGAACCAATTTCAAAGGTTACCTTTAACCCCCCTCAGGTGTTGCAAGGTACAAGAGCCACACCTTGTGCAGCATTAATGCTGCACAAGTAAAAGGTTGCTCTATTTGTTTTGCTCCTTGCACACGCTGACTAAAACACGTACACTATTTAGCCCATTATACTGTCAAACAGTTGTGGAGGCGTGACTTGTCTTTTTAAGGAGACGCAGCACAGGTGTCAAAATTTGCACCTAGGTACTGGGCGCAGATTCCTGAGCGTTGTTATTTGCTGTACAGGAGTCTGCGCTATTGTGATCCCTTGGCCATGCGCTGTGAGCGCTTCCTGTCTTCTGACCTCATTTCATTTCGGCCGTTGCGGTTAGCGATGGACATGAATCCCAGACCCACAGTGTGTTTTCAAAAAATCACACTGCGTGGCTGTGATTCGTGGCCTTGTGCAGTAAATAGGTTTGCCGCTTACACATGTCCTCACACCTGCTCCAGACTGGGCGGCCTCAGCTGATCCCTTATCGCCTACCACGGCCAGGAGGCCGCACAGTCTGAAGAAGGCAGAAGGAGATGAGTTAACACAGGCGAACATATGCACTGCTCGTGCCCATAAACCACACCCTCGCTGACAAAATAAATATGACAACGAGGGGCGTTGTTTCTAGCAGGGCGGATGCACAGGCGCAGCCAGCTAACCATGATGACAAAAGAGGGGAAACGCTACCAAGGGGGGTGCTGCGTATAATTAGAAAGGAAAGTCACACCTCAGGGACAGTGGAATGGTCTCAATGAGACACATTTTGTACGTGTTGAGTTCCACGTGGGCAAGAAGAAAAAGTCAGCCACCTTGTACAAATGCAGCAGTACTGCTGTACTAGGTGGCTGTTATACATAGAAACACCTGGGGGGGTGGGGCCAGGTTCCCTTTAATTTCAGTTCATGTGCCTGCGTGGCGTTTGCAGGTCACGTTGCCGGCTACACAGCAGGGGAACAGCTGGCGTTGCTGAACCCCACTAACACATTGGCTGGTGTTTTTCTCTGTGCAGCTAGCACTTCCGGGCAAAAACTAGCGGTGTTTGAGCCCAGGGTCAGCAGGAGGAGGAGAGGAGCAGAGTGTAGGCCGAAGCCTAGTTGAACCAATTTCAAAGGTTACCTTTAACCCCCCCCTCAGGTGTAGCAAGGTACAAGAGCCACACCTTGAACAGCATTAATGATGCACAAGTCAAAGGTTGCTCTATTTAATTTTGCTCCTTGCACACGCTGAATAAAACACGTACACTATTTAGCCCATTATACTGTCAAACAGTAGTGGAGGCGTGACTACTAGTCTTTTTAAGGAGATGCAGCACAGGTGTCAAAATTTACACCTACTGCTGTGCGCAGATTCCTGAGCGTTGTTATTTGCTGTACAGGAGTCTGCGCTATTGGGATCCCTTGGCCATGCGCTGTGAGCGCTTCCTGTCTTCTGACCTCATTTAATGTCGGCCGTTACGGTTAGCGATGGACATGAATTCCAGACCCACAGTGTGTTTTCAAAAAATCACACTGCGTGGCTGGGATTTGTGGCCTTGTTCAGTAAATATGTTTGACGCTCACACATGTCCTTACACCTGCTTCAGACTGGGCGGCCTCATCTGATCCCTTATCGCCTGCCGCGGCCATGAGGACACCCAGTCTGAAGAAGGCGGAAGGAGATGAGTGAACACAGGCAAACATATGCACTGCACATGCCCATCAATCACACCCTCGCTGTTCAAAAAAATAAGACACCGAGGGGCGTTGTTTCGAGCAGGGCAGTCGCACAGGCGCAGCCAGCTAACCAATGATGTCAAAAGACGGGCAGCGCTAACAAGGGTGGTGCTGCGTATCATTAGAAAGGAAAGTCACACCTCAGGGACAGTGGAATGGTCTCAATGAGACACATTTTGTACGTGTTGAGTTCCACGTGGGCAAGGAGAAAAAGTCAGCCACCTTGTACAAATGCAGCAGTACTGCTGTACTAGGTGGCTGTTATACATAGAAACACCTGGGGGGGTGGGGCCAGGTTCCCTTTAATTTCAGTTCATGTGCCTGCGTGGCGTTTGCAGGTCACGTTGCAAGCTACACAGCAGGGGAACAGCTGGCGGTGCTGAACCCCACTGACACATTGACTGGTGTTTTTCTCTGTGCAGCTCGCATGTCCGGGCAAAAACTGGCGGTGTTAGAGCCCAGGGTCAGCAGGAGGAGGAGAGGAGCAATGTGTAGGCCGAAGCCTGCACTGGTGGCAGCTTTTGGTCAGTTGTGCCAGCGTGGCTTGTGCTGGACACGATGCCGACTACACAGCGGGGGAACAGCTGGCGGTGCTGAACCCCACTAACACATTGGCTGGTGTTTTTCTCTGTGCAGCTAGCACTTCCGGGCAGAAACTGGCGGTGTTTGAGCCCAGGGTCAGCAGGAGGAGGAGAGGAGCAGAGTGTAGGCCGAAGCCTGCACTGGTGGCAGCTTTTGGTCAGTTGTGCCAGCGTGGCTTGTGCTGGACACGATGCCGACTACACAGCAGGGGAACAGCTGGCGGTGCTGAACCTCACTAACACATTGACTGCTGTTTTTCTCTGTGCAGCTAGCAGTTCCGGGCAAAAACTAGCGGTGTTTGAGCCCAGGGTCAGCAGGAGAGGAGCAGAGTGTAGGCCGAAGCCTAGTTGAACCAATTTCAAAGGTTACCTTTAACCCCCCTCAGGTGTTGCAAGGTACAAGAGCCACACCTTGTGCAGCATTAATGCTGCACAAGTAAAAGGTTGCTCTATTTGTTTTGCTCCTTGCACACGCTGACTAAAACACGTACACTATTTAGCCCATTATACTGTCAAACAGTTGTGGAGGCGTGACTTGTCTTTTTAAGGAGACGCAGCACAGGTGTCAAAATTTGCACCTAGGTACTGGGCGCAGATTCCTGAGCGTTGTTATTTGCTGTACAGGAGTCTGCGCTATTGTGATCCCTTGGCCATGCGCTGTGAGCGCTTCCTGTCTTCTGACCTCATTTCATTTCGGCCGTTGCGGTTAGCGATGGACATGAATCCCAGACCCACAGTGTGTTTTCAAAAAATCACACTGCGTGGCTGTGATTCGTGGCCTTGTGCAGTAAATAGGTTTGCCGCTTACACATGTCCTCACACCTGCTCCAGACTGGGCGGCCTCAGCTGATCCCTTATCGCCTACCACGGCCAGGAGGCCGCACAGTCTGAAGAAGGCAGAAGGAGATGAGTTAACACAGGCGAACATATGCACTGCTCGTGCCCATAAACCACACCCTCGCTGACAAAATAAATATGACAACGAGGGGCGTTGTTTCTAGCAGGGCGGATGCACAGGCGCAGCCAGCTAACCATGATGACAAAAGAGGGGAAACGCTACCAAGGGGGGTGCTGCGTATAATTAGAAAGGAAAGTCACACCTCAGGGACAGTGGAATGGTCTCAATGAGACACATTTTGTACGTGTTGAGTTCCACGTGGGCAAGAAGAAAAAGTCAGCCACCTTGTACAAATGCAGCAGTACTGCTGTACTAGGTGGCTGTTATACATAGAAACACCTGGGGGGGTGGGGCCAGGTTCCCTTTAATTTCAGTTCATGTGCCTGCGTGGCGTTTGCAGGTCACGTTGCCGGCTACACAGCAGGGGAACAGCTGGCGTTGCTGAACCCCACTAACACATTGGCTGGTGTTTTTCTCTGTGCAGCTAGCACTTCCGGGCAAAAACTAGCGGTGTTTGAGCCCAGGGTCAGCAGGAGGAGGAGAGGAGCAGAGTGTAGGCCGAAGCCTGCACTGGTGGCAGCTTTTGTTCTGTTGTGCCAGCGTGGCTTGTGCTGGACACGTTGCCGACTACACAGCAGGGGAACAGCTGGCGGTGCTGAACCCCACTAACACATTGGCTGGTGTTTTTCTCTGTGCAGCTAGCACTTCCGGGCAGAAACTGGCGGTGTTTGAGCCCAGGGTCAGCAGGAGGAGGAGAGGAGCAGAGTGTAGGCCGAAGCCTGCACTGGTGGCAGCTTTTGGTCAGTTGTGCCAGCGTGGCTTGTGCTGGACACGATGCCGACTACACAGCAGGGGAACAGCTGGCGGTGCTGAACCTCACTAACACATTGACTGGTGTTTTTCTCTGTGCAGCTAGCAGTTGTGGGCAAAAACTAGCGGTGTTTGAGCCCAGGGTCAGCAGGAGAGGAGCAGAGTGTAGGCCGAAGCCTAGTTGAACCAATTTCAAAGGTTACCTTTAACCCCCCTCAGGTGTTGCAAGGTACAAGAGCCACACCTTGTGCAGCATTAATGCTGCACAAGTAAAAGGTTGCTCTATTTGTTTTGCTCCTTGCACACGCTGACTAAAACACGTACACTATTTAGCCCATTATACTGTCAAACAGTTGTGGAGGCGTGACTTGTCTTTTTAAGGAGACGCAGCACAGGTGTCAAAATTTGCACCTAGGTACTGGGCGCAGATTCCTGAGCATTGTTATTTGCTGTACAGGAGTCTGCGCTATTGTGATCCCTTGGCCATGCGCTGTGAGCGCTTCCTGTCTTCTGACCTCATTTCATTTCGGCCGTTGCGGTTAGCGATGGACATGAATCCCAGACCCACAGTGTGTTTTCGAAAAATCACACTGCGTGGCTGTGATTAGTGGCCTTGTGCAGTAAATAGGTTTGCCGCTTACACATGTCCTTACACCTGCTCCAGACTGGGCGGCCTCAGCTGATCCCTTATCGCCTACCACGGCCAGGAGGCCGCACAGTCTGAAGAAGGCGGAAGGAGATGAGTTAAGACAGGCGAACATATGCACTGCTCGTGCCCATAAACCACACCCTCGCTGACAAAATAAATATGACAACGAGGGGCGTTGTTTCTAGCAGGGCGGATGCACAGGCGCAGCCATCTAACCATGATGACAAAAGACGGGAAACGCTACCAAGGGGGGTGCTGCGTATCATTAGAAAGGAAAGTCACACCTCAGGGACAGTGGAATGGTCTCAATGAGACACATTTTGTACGTGTTGAGTTCCACGTGGGCAAGGAGAAAAAGTCAGCCACCTTGTACAAATGCAGCAGTACTGCTGTACTAGGTGGCTGTTATACATAGAAACACCTGGGGGGGTGGGGCCAGGTTCCCTTTAATTTCAGTTCATGTGCCTGCGTGGCGTTTGCAGGTCACGTTGCCGGCTACACAGCAGGGGAACAGCTGGCGTTGCTGAACCCCACTAACACATTGGCTGGTGTTTTTCTCTGTGCAGCTAGCACTTCCGGGCAAAAACTAGCGGTGTTTGAGCCCAGGGTCAGCAGGAGGAGGAGAGGAGCAGAGTGTAGGCCGAAGCCTGCACTGGTGGCAGCTTTTGTTCTGTTGTGCCAGCGTGGCTTGTGCTGGACACGTTGCCGACTACACAGCAGGGGAACAGCTGGCGGTGCTGAACCCCACTAACACATTGGCTGGTGTTTTTCTCTGTGCAGCTAGCACTTCCGGGCAGAAACTGGCGGTGTTTGAGCCCAGGGTCAGCAGGAGGAGGAGAGGAGCAGAGTGTAGGCCGAAGCCTGCACTGGTGGCAGCTTTTGGTCAGTTGTGCCAGCGTGGCTTGTGCTGGACACGATGCCGACTACACAGCAGGGGAACAGCTGGCGGTGCTGAACCTCACTAACACATTGACTGCTGTTTTTCTCTGTGCAGCTAGCAGTTCCGGGCAAAAACTAGCGGTGTTTGAGCCCAGGGTCAGCAGGAGAGGAGCAGAGTGTAGGCCGAAGCCTAGTTGAACCAATTTCAAAGGTTACCTTTAACCCCCCTCAGGTGTTGCAAGGTACAAGAGCCACACCTTGTGCAGCATTAATGCTGCACAAGTAAAAGGTTGCTCTATTTGTTTTGCTCCTTGCACACGCTGACTAAAACACGTACACTATTTAGCCCATTATACTGTCAAACAGTTGTGGAGGCGTGACTTGTCTTTTTAAGGAGACGCAGCACAGGTGTCAAAATTTGCACCTAGGTACTGGGCGCAGATTCCTGAGCATTGTTATTTGCTGTACAGGAGTCTGCGCTATTGTGATCCCTTGGCCATGCGCTGTGAGCGCTTCCTGTCTTCTGACCTCATTTCATTTCGGCCGTTGCGGTTAGCGATGGACATGAATCCCAGACCCACAGTGTGTTTTCAAAAAATCACACTGCGTGGCTGTGATTAGTGGCCTTGTGCAGTAAATAGGTTTGCCGCTTACACATGTCCTTACACCTGCTCCAGACTGGGCGGCCTCAGCTGATCCCTTATCGCCTACCACGGCCAGGAGGCCGCACAGTCTGAAGAAGGCGGAAGGAGATGAGTTAAGACAGGCGAACATATGCACTGCTCGTGCCCATAAACCACACCCTCGCTGACAAAATAAATATGACAACGAGGGGCGTTGTTTCTAGCAGGGCGGATGCACAGGCGCAGCCATCTAACCATGATGACAAAAGACGGGAAACGCTACCAAGGGGGGTGCTGCGTATCATTAGAAAGGAAAGTCACACCTCAGGGACAGTGGAATGGTCTCAATGAGACACATTTTGTACGTGTTGAGTTCCACGCGGGCAAGGAGAAAAAGTCAGCCACCTTGTACAAATGCAGCAGTACTGCTGTACTAGGTGGCTGTTATACATAGAAACACCTGGGGGGGTGGGGCCAGGTTCCCTTTAATTTCAGTTCATGTGCCTGCGTGGCGTTTGCAGGTCACGTTGCCGGCTACACAGCAGGGGAACAGCTGGCGTTGCTGAACCCCACTAACACATTGGCTGGTGTTTTTCTCTGTGCAGCTAGCACTTCCGGGCAAAAACTAGCGGTGTTTGAGCCCAGGGTCAGCAGGAGGAGGAGAGGAGCAGAGTGTAGGCCGAAGCCTGCACTGGTGGCAGCTTTTGTTCTGTTGTGCCAGCGTGGCTTGTGCTGGACACGTTGCCGACTACACAGCAGGGGAACAGCTGGCGGTGCTGAACCCCACTGACACATCACCTAGTGTTTTTTCTGTGTAGACAACACTTCCAGGTGGCAACTGACAGTGTTGAAACCCAGGGAATCAAAGAGGAGCAGAGTGTAGGCCGAAGCCTGCAGTGGAGCAAGTTGAAAGGGAACCTTTAACCCCCCCCCCCCAGGCATTTGTTGCTGAAAGAGCCATCTTGTACAGCAGTAATACTGCACATGGAAAATGGTGGCTCCGAAAATTATGCTCCTTGCAAACGCTGAAGTACACACTCATATAATGTGTCCCCTCACACCGTCAAACCATCCCGGAAGTGGGACTTTCCTTTGTAATGTGACACAGCACAGCCGTCATTCCAACCCCCTTGGTGCCGGGCGCCACCTCCTCAACGTTGTTTGGTTCTGTCACGGAGCCCGCGCTGTAATGTTATCCCTTGGCCATGCACAGTTAGCGGTGCCCGTCTTCTGACATCATGTAGGTGTCAGGCTGGCAGTGCCTGTGCGTCCAAGCTGCCCGAGATCCAACCTTGCAGTGTCATCTAATGTAGTCCCACTGCGGGCCAGGGATCCATGGGCATGCGCAGTGCATATCATCGCCTCTCACTCACCTCCTTCCTGCTTCTTCAGACTGTGCGGCGTCACGGCCGTGGCATGCTATTAGGGATCAGCTGACGCCGCCTAGTCTGAAGAAGCGTGAAGAAGGGGAGTGAGAGGCTAGTATATGCACTGCGCATGGCCATGGATACCAGGCCCACTGTGGGATCACATTAGACGACACTGCGAGGTGTGATTTCGGGCAGCGTGGACGCACAGGCGCAGCCAGGACGACAACAAATGATGTCAGAGGACGGGCAGCGCAAACTGTGCATGGCCAAGGGATAACATAACAGCGCAGGGTCCATGACGGAATCAAACAACGCTAAGGAGGCAGCGCACGGTGCCAAGGGGGTAGCAATGACGGCTGTGCTGCGTCACATTACAAAGGAAAGTCCCACCTCCGGGACGGTTGGACGGTGTGAGGGGACACATTACATGAGTGTGTAGTTCAGCGTTTGCAAGGAGCATAATTTCAAGAGCGACCTTTCCCTTGTGCATTATTAGTGCTGCACATGGTGACTCTTTCAGTAACAAACGCTTAGGGGGGGGGGGGGACAGGTCCCCTTACATTTTAGTTGTGCCAGCGTGGCGGTCGCATGACACGTTGCCGGATACACAGCTGGGGATCAGCTGACGTTACTGAACCCCAATAACAGAGGAGCGACTGTTGACTGTGCACACAGCACTTCCAGGCACCAACTGGCGGTGTTAGAGCCCAGGGACAGCAGGAGGAGCAGATTGGAGGTATTGCCGCACACACAGCTGGGGATCAGCTGACGTTACTGAACCCCAATAACAGAGGAGCGACTGTTGACTGTGCACACAGCACTTCCAGGCACCAACTGGCGGTGTTAGAGCCCAGGGACAGCAGGAGGAGCAGATTGGAGGTATTGCCGCACACACAGCTGGGGATCAGCTGACGTTACTGAACCCCAATAACATAGTAACATAGTAACATAGTAACATAGTTAGTAAGGCCGAAAAAAGACATTTGTCCATCCAGTTCAGCCTATATTCCATCATAATAAATCCCCAGATCTACGTCCTTCTACAGAACCTAATAATTGTATGATACAATATTGTTCTGCTCCAGGAAGACATCCAGGCCTCTCTTGAACCCCTCGACTGAGTTCGCCATCACCACCTCCTCAGGCAAGCAATTCCAGATTCTCACTGCCCTAACAGTAAAGAATCCTCTTCTATGTTGGTGGAAAAACCTTCTCTCCTCCAGACGCAAAGAATGCCCCCTTGTACCCGTCACCTTCCTTGGTATAAACAGATCCTCAGCGAGATATTTGTATTGTCCCCTTATATACTTATACATGGTTATTAGATCGCCCCTCAGTCGTCTTTTTTCTAGACTAAATAATCCTAATTTCGCTAATCTATCTGGGTATTGTAGTTCTCCCATCCCCTTTATTAATTTTGTTGCCCTCCTTTGTACTCTCTCTAGTTCCATTATATCCTTCCTGAGCACCGGTGCCCAAAACTGGACACAGTACTCCATGTGCGGTCTAACTAGGGATTTGTACAGAGGCAGTATAATGCTCTCATCATGTGTATCCAGACCTCTTTTAATGCACCCCATGATCCTGTTTGCCTTGGCAGCTGCTGCCTGGCACTGGCTGCTCCAGGTAAGTTTATCATTAACTAGGATCCCCAAGTCCTTCTCCCTGTCAGATTTACCCAGTGGTTTCCCGTTCAGTGTGTAATGGTGATATTGATTCCCTCTTCCCATGTGTATAACCTTACAATTATCATTGTTAAACCTCATCTGCCACCTTTCAGCCCAAGTTTCCAACTTATCCAGATCCATCTGTAGCAGAATACTATCTTCTCTTGTATTAACTGCTTTACATAGTTTTGTATCATCTGCAAATATCGATATTTTACTGTGTAAACCTTCTACCAGATCATTAATGAATATGTTGAAGAGAACAGGTCCCAATACTGACCCCTGCGGTACCCCACTGGTCACAGCGACCCAGTTAGAGACTATACCATTTATAACCACCCTCTGCTTTCTATCACTAAGCCAGTTACTAACCCATTTACACACATTTTCCCCCAGACCAAGCATTCTCATTTTGTGTACCAACCTCTTGTGCGGCACGGTATCAAACGCTTTGGAAAAATCGAGATATACCACGTCCAATGACTCACCGTGGTCCAGTCTATAGCTTACCTCTTCATAAAAACTGATTAGATTGGTTTGACAGGAGCGATTTCTCATAAACCCATGCTGATATGGAGTTAAACAGTTATTCTCATTGAGATAATCCAGAATAACATCCCTCAGAAACCCTTCAAATATTTTACCAACAATAGAGGTTAGACTTACTGGCCTATAATTTCCAGGTTCACTTTTAGAGCCCTTTTTGAATATTGGCACCACATTTGCTATGCGCCAGTCCTGCGGAACAGACCCTGTCGCTATAGAGTCACTAAAAATAAGAAATAATGGTTTATCTATTACATTACTTAGTTCTCTTAGTACTCGTGGGTGTATGCCATCCGGACCCGGAGATTTATCTATTTTAATCTTATTTAGCCGGTTTCACACTTCTTCTTGGGTTAGATTGGTGACCCTTAGTATAGGGTTTTCATTGTTTCTTGGGATTTCACCTAGCATTTCATTTTCCACCGTGAATACCGTGGAGAAGAAGGTGTTTAATATGTTAGCTTTTTCCTCGTCATCTACAACCATTCTTTCCTCACTATTTTTTAAGGGGCCTACATTTTCAGTTTTTATTCTTTTACTATTGATATAGTTGAAGAACAGTTTGGGATTAGTTTTACTCTCCTTAGCAATGTGCTTCTCTGTTTCCTTTTTGGCAGCTTTAATTAGTTTTTTAGATAAAGTATTTTTCTCCCTATAGTTTTTTAGAGCTTCAATGGTGCCATCCTGCTTTAGTAGTGCAAATGCTTTCTTTTTACTGTTAATTGCCTGTCTTACTTCTTTGTTTAGCCACATTGGGTTTTTCCTATTTCTAGTCCTTTTATTCCCACAAGGTATAAACCGCTTACACTGCCTATTTAGGATGTTCTTAAACATTTCCCATTTATTATCTGTATTCTCATTTCTGAGGATATTGTCCCAGTCTACCAGATTAAGGGCAGAGGAGCGACTGTTGACTGTGCACACAGCACTTCCAGGCACCAACTGGCGGTGTTAGAGCCCAGGGACAGCAGGAGGAGCAGAGGAACAGAGTGTAGGCCGAAGCCTGATTGGAGCAAGTTGAAAGGAAACCTTTAACCCCCCCCCCCAAGACGTTTGTAGCTGAAAGAGCCATCTTGTGCAGCACTAAGGATGCAAAAGGAAAAGGTTGCTCTTTTAATTATGCTCCTTGCAAACACCGAAGTAAACACTAAAAATGTGTCCCTTTATACCGTTAAACCGTTCCGGAGGTGCGAATTTCCTTCGTAATGGGACACAGCACAGCTGTCATTCCTATCCCCTTGATGCCGTGCGCTGCCTCCTCAGCGTTGTTTTAAGCTGTCACGGAGCCTGCGCTGTTCTGTTAGCCCTTGGCCATGCCCAATTAGCGCTGCCTGTCTTCTGACATAATTTGGTGTCAGGCTGTCAGTGCCTGTGCGTCCACGCTGCTCCAGATCCCACCTCGCAGTCTCGTCTAACGTAATCCCACTGCGGGCCTTGGAACCATGGGCATGCACAGTGCATAACCTCGACTCTCACTCCCCTCCTTCCCTCTTCTTCAGACTGTGCGGTGTCACGGCCGTGGCATGCTAGGGATCAGCTGACGGTGCACAGTCTAAAGAAGGCGGAGGGAAATGAGCCCGAGGGGAAGATATGCACTGCGCATGCCCATGGATCCCAGGCCCGCAGTGTGACTCAATCAGAAGACACTGCGAGGCGGGATCTCGGGCAGCGCGGCCGCACAGGCGCAGCCAGCCTGACACCAAATTATGTCAGAAGACAGGCAGCGCAAATAGGGCATGCCCAAGGGATAACAGAACAGCGCAGGCTCCGTGACAGCTTAAAACAACGCTGAGGAGGCAGCGCATGGCACCAAGGGGGTAGGAATGACGGCTGTGCTGCGTCACATTACGAAGGAAAGTCCCAGCTCCGGGACGGTATAACGGTATCAGTGAACACATTTTATAAGTGTTAAGTTCTGCGTGTGCAAAGAGCTAAAAAAAAAGAGCTACCTTTTCCTTGTGCAGCATTACTGCTGCACAAGATGGCTCTTTCAGTAACAAACGACGGGGGGGGGGGGGGGACAGGTTCCCTTACATTTAGGTTGTTGTGCCAGCGTGGCGGTCGCAGGACACATTGCCGGCTACACAGCTGGGGATCAGCTGACATTACTGAAACCCAATAACACTGGGTCGTATGTTTTTACTGTGCAGCCTGCACTTCTGAGCCGCAACTGGCGGTGTTGGAGCCCAGGAATAGCAGTTCAGGTGGTAGAAAGATGAACACAGCAGGAGACCTGGATGACACCCAATTACTTAATCAGGCAGAGGAGTGGCAAATTCCTGCGAGATCCAGGCCTGGTTCATTTTCAGGAAAGTAAGCCGGTCAACGTTATCGGAGGATAGTCGCATGCGACAGTCTGTTAGTACACCACCTGCGGCACTAAAGACACGTTCCGATAAGACATTAGCCGCAGGGCAAGCCAGCACCTCCAATGCATACTGGCTTAGCTCTGGCCATGTATCCAGCTTAGAGACCCAAAACTTGAACGGGGAAGAGCCGTCTGGGAGTACAGTAAGAGGGCAAGCCATGTAGTCTGTCACCATCTGACGGAACCGTTGCCTCCTGCTGACTGGAGCCGCCGGTGATGGTGTAGACATTTGGGGCGGGCACACAAAAGTGTGCCAGAGTTGTGCCATACTTGGCTTGCCTTGGGCAGAGGCACTGCTTCTGCTCCCTCTTTGGGCAGAGCCTCCCCCACTGCCTCGACGCACTGAGCTGCTTTGTAAAGCACTAGCAGCACTCCTCTCAGTTGGACAGGAGAAGATGATGGAATTCACCAGTGTGTCGTGGTACTCCCGCAATTTACGCTCCCGGGTCAACGCAGGGATGAGGTTTTGGACGTTGTCCCGGTAGCGAGGATCGAGGAGGGTGAACACCCAATAATCAGGCATGTTGAGAATGTGGTCGATGCGGCGGTCGTTTCTCAGGCACTGCAGCATGAAATCCACCATGTGCTGCAGAGTGCCAACTGGCCCAGAAACGCTGTCCCCTGCTTGAGACATGATCTCTGCCCGCTCGTCATCACCCCACCCTCGCTGTACACACTGACCACTGGACAATTGTGTCGCTCCCTCCTCTGGACGGAGCTCTTCCTCCTCCATTGACTCCTCCTCATCCTCCTCACAAATTGGCCCCTGCGTACCCCTTTGTGAGGAACCACGTGGCGCTGACTCTCCAGAAGCTGATGGAAAAGGTGACTCCTCATCCTCCACCTCTTCCACCACATCATCCCTTAACCCTTGCAAAGTTTGCTGAAGCAGGCAGATAAGGGGGACAGTCATGCTGACTAGTGCATCATCTGCACTTGCCATCCGCGTGGAATAATCAAAAGGACGCAAAACCTGGCAGACGTCCTTCATAGTGGCCCACTCTGTGGTTGTGAAGTCTGATCGGCGCTGACTGCGACTTCTTTGCGCCTGATGCAGCTGGTACTCCATAACTGCTTGCTGCTGCTCACACAACCGCTCCAACATATGTAACGTGGAATTCCACCGGGTAGGTAGGTCACATATGATGCGGTGTTCCGGAAGGCGGAATCGGCGCTGCAGAGCAGCAATGCGGGATCTGGCCAAGCTGGAACGCCGCAAGTGAGCACACTCTAGGCGGACCTTGTGCAGCAGGGCATCAAGATCCGGATAGTCCCTCAGAAAACTCTGCACAACCAAATTGAGCACATGTGCCAGACATGGGATGTGAGTGAGGTTGCCAAGGGCCAAAGCTGCCACCAGATTTCGGCCATTGTCACACACTACCATGCCTGGCTGGAGATTCGCTGGCAGTAACCACACATCGCTCTCCTGCTTGATGGCATTCCAGAGCTCCTGCGCTGTGTGGCTTCGATGCCCCAATGAAACTAGTTTCAAGACGGCCTGCTGACGTTTGGCCACGGCTGTGCTCATGTCGGTCATAGGTAAACGTTCACGGGTCCATGTGGAGGTGGACTGTGACGGATCCTGCAGAGAGGAATCAGAGGAACTGGTGTAAGAGGAGGAGTCGATGCGTACAGACTGGATTCCTGCAATCCTTGGAGTGGGCAGGACACGTCCTGCGCCACTCGCACGATCTGTACCTGGCTCAACAACATTAACTCAATGGGCAGTGAGGGAAACATATCGCCCCTGTCCATGCTGACTGGTCCACGCATCGGTGGTGAGGTGGACCTTGCTACTGACGGCGTTCAGTAGCGCATGTTTTATGTTTGCCTCAACATGCCTGTGCAGGGCAGGGACAGCCTGCCTGCTGAAGTAAAAGCGGCTGGGCACCTTGTACTGTGGGACTGCCAATGCCATCAAGTCACGGAAGCTGTCAGTCTCCACCAGCCTGAACGAGAGCATTTCCAGGGACAACAGTTTGGCAATGCCTGCATTCAGAGCCTGTGCTCGGGGGTGGTTGGCCGAGAATGCCCGCCTTTTCTCCCATGCCTGGACTACCGATGGCTGTAGAGTAGACTGGGAGTGTGAGGATGACTGGGAAGGTGGTGCTGTGGGTGGAATTACACTAGGTCTCTGGACAACAGTGGAGGAAGAGGCAACACGAGATGAAGAGGTGGTAGCTGCCGCTGTTGGTTGGCCTACGTCTTCACTGTGTTTCTGTAACTCCACCGCGTGCCTGTTCCGCACATGTTTCCACATATTTGTGGTATTGAGGTTGCTGACACTTTTACCTCTTTTTACTTTCTGATGACACAGCTTGCATTTGACAAAACAAATGTCATCTGCAACTGTGTCAAAAAAGGACCAGGCACTGCAAGTCTTGGGAGCGCCCTTTTTGGCTTTGGAAAGAGACAGGCTCCTAACGGGTGCCAAAGTGGAGGCTACAGGCTCCGCAGTCTTCCCCCTCCCTCTCCCTCTTTGGCCCGTAAGGGGAAGCTCTTCCTCAGAGCTGCTCCCACCACCTTCCTGTTCCTCACGCCACGATGGGTCAAGGACCTCATCATCTCCACTACCCTCTGCCACCAACTGCTCCTCCTGGGTAGTCTCGGCAGCACAGTACGCATCAGAAAGCGGCACCTGAGTTTCATCATCAGATGCGTACTGCGCTGTGGTCACCGGAGGCACTGGCCCACCTGCCTCTTCAGAGTCAGAGAGATAAAGCTTTTGGGCATCACTGCACACTGCCTCTTCTTCCATTTCTCCAATGCTGCTTGGCTGGCCCCCTGTTTCCAAGCCAAGAGATTCAGAGAACAGAAGTAGAGACGGCTCCTGTCCTGGGCTCTCTGACTGCCTGGCAAATTTGGCAGGTGGTGAAGAGACAGATGGCTGCTCTCCAGTGCTCTGTGCCTGAGAGGATGTGGCACTAACTGAAGTCGATACCGAGGCGTTAGCTGCCATCCACCCGACAACGGCTTCAATTTGGTCTTCACGTAGCAGCGGTGCACGGCACTCTCCGACAAAGCTGCGCATGAAGGACTGTTCCCTGCTGAAACTGAGTGACGAGTCACCGGCGCCCGCAGCAGGCACAGAATCACCACGTCCTCTCCCTGCTCCTCTCCCTGCTCCGCGCCCACGCCCACGTGCCTTACTCCCTGCCCTCTTTATCTTGGTTGACAGATAAAGATAAGCAGAAAAGTACTAAGGCCTTAGTGTGCTTATTCCTGAAATGCTCCTCCTAACAGGTGTAAGAAACACTAATGTTGTAAATTGTGGACTAAACTTTATTATTTTTCAAATGTGGCCTACACAAGTGTTAAGTTGTGTTTGGTGAACTTAACTTTTTTTCTGGTGCAGATCGGGCTACAGAGCTAGTTTAAATCACACGGAGACCGTGTAGACAGCCGTAAACGGCGCTGCAAGGCCAAAAAACCCTCCTCTCGGTTATCCTATATAGTGTTTTTCCACTATTTAGCTGGATACGAGTGGAAAGACACTAATAGGAATTTTTTTTTTCAAATTTTAAACTGGCTGCACTATTTGAAAAAAGGAAATTGTTTTTCAAGGTATGAGGCAGTAACGCACCCTGAGCTGAATCCAACCGGCTATGGCTGCACACAGACTACAGGGCGAGCTGCGCTCACACAGAGACCGTGCAGACAGCCGTAAACGGCGCTGCAAGGCCAAAAAACCCTCCTCTAGGTTATCCTATATAGTGTTTTTCCACTATTTAGCTGGATACGAGTGGAAAGACACTAATAGGAATTTTTTTTTTCAAATTTTAAACAGGCTGCACTATTTGAAAAAAAGGAAATTGTTTTTCAAGGTATGAGGCAGTAACGAACCCTGAGCTGAATCCAACCGGCTATGGCTGCACACAGACTACAGGGCGAGCTGGGCTCACACGGAGACCGTGCAGACAGCCGTAAACGGCGCTGCAAGGCCAAAAAACCCTCCTCTAGGTTATCCTATATAGTGTTTTTCCACTATTTAGCTGGATACGAGTGGAAAGACACTAATAGGAATTTTTTTTTTCAAATTTTAAACTGGCTGCACTATTTGAAAAAAAGGAAATTGTTTTTCAAGGTATGAGGCAGTAACGCACCCTGAGCTGAATCCAACCGGCTATGGCTGCACACAGACTACAGGGCGAGCTGCGCTCACACAGAGACCGTGCAGACAGCCGTAAACGGCGCTGCAAGGCCAAAAAACCCTCCTCTAGGTTATCCTATATAGTGTTTTTCCACTATTTAGCTGGATACGAGTGGAAAGACACTAATAGGAATTTTTGTTTTTCAAATTTTAAACAGGCTGCACTATTTGAAAAAAAGTAAAATTTTTCTCTAGGTATGAGCCAGTAACGAACCCTGAGCTGAATCCAACCGGCTATGGCTGCACACAGACTACAGGGCGAGCTGGGCTCACACGGAGACCGTGCAGACAGCCGTAAACGGCGCTGCAAGGCCAAAAAACCCTCCTCTAGGTTATCCTATATAGTGTTTTTCCACTATTTAGCTGGATACGAGTGGAAAGACACTAATAGGAATTTTTTTTTTCAAATTTTAAACTGGCTGCACTATTTGAAAAAAAGGAAATTGTTTTTCAAGGTATGAGGCAGTAACGCACCCTGAGCTGAATCCAACCGGCTATGGCTGCACACAGACTACAGGGCGAGCTGCGCTCACACAGAGACCGTGCAGACAGCCGTAAACGGCGCTGCAAGGCCAAAAAACCCTCCTCTAGGTTATCCTATATAGTGTTTTTCCACTATTTAGCTGGATACGAGTGGAAAGACACTAATAGGAATTTTTGTTTTTCAAATTTTAAACAGGCTGCACTATTTGAAAAAAAGTAAAATTTTTCTCTAGGTATGAGCCAGTAACGAACCCTGAGCTGAATCCAACCGGCTATGGCTGCACACAGACTACAGGGCGAGCTGGGCTCACACGGAGACCGTGCAGACAGCCGTAAACGGCGCTGCAAGGCCAAAAAACCCTCCTCTAGGTTATCCTATATAGTGTTTTTCCACTATTTAGCTGGATACGAGTGGAAAGACACTAATAGGAATTTTTTTTTTTCAAATTTTAAACAGGCTGCACTATTTGAAAAAAAGTAAAATTTTTCTCAAGGTATGAGCCAGTAACGAACCCTGAGCTGAATCCAACCGGCTATGGCTGCACACAGACTACAGGGCGAGCTGGGCTCACACAGAGACCGTGCAGACAGCCGTAAACGGTGCTGCAAGGCCCAAAAACCCCCCTCTAGGTTATCCTATGTAGTGTTTTTCCACAATAGAGCTGGAGACTGGTGGAAAAACACTAATAGGAAATTTGAGAAAAAATGTGCAGCAGGCTGCACTAAGAGCAAAAAAAGACAACTGTGTGAGGCAGTGTGAACCCCCCCTGAGCTGAATACAACCGGGTATATGGCTGCACACAGACTACAGAGTGAGCTGCACACACACACACACAGAGACCTTGCAGAACGCTGTTAAAACAGCGCTGCAAGGCAAGAGCAAGGTAAACAGTGAAGAACACACAGCGTTTTGCTAAATTAGCCTTTGGAAAGGAAAATAAAGCAATTAGCTAGCTCGACTGGCCCTCAGTTAGAACACAGCGTCCTGTCCCTAACTGAAATCACAGCAGAGTGAGCGCAAAATGGCGGCAGCGTTTTTTATAGTGCAGAGTGACATCATTTCAGCAGCCAATCCAAGCCTTGCCAGTACTTACATGCCCACCATGCTAAACAGGATGTGCCCACACTTCCAATCATTCCTCATTGGCTGCTGCGTTCAGTTTGAATTCTGGGAACTTCCGATTCCGGTATCCGATACGTGGGAAGTATCGGAATTCGGTATCGGAATTCCGATACCGCAAATATCGGCCGATACCCGATACTTGCGGTATAGGAATGCTCAACACTAGAGAGAAGGCAAAAGAGCTAGAGGCTGAGTCAGCAAGATAAGCCAAAACTTGCTCTTGCTGCTCCGGCTTTAAAAGCGGTTTTCCTACTCCCAGAAAAGGGAGCGTTCGAGGCCTTGTGTAGCCAGACGACGAACCTGGCTCCACAGCTCCAGACTTAGGTGCAATATTTTTTTTCCCACGACCAGCTGATGCTCCACCACTACCACTACCCTCATTACCAGCTGACAATGAACGCCCCCGGCCACGACCTCTTCCACCAGACTTCCTCATTGTTTTAAAAACGTAACCAAACTAACGGTATTTGTTGCTGTCACACAACTTACACGGTGAGCTATAACTTCAGTATGATTTAGCTACCCCTTTACAGGTGAGTGAGACCACAACAAAAATCAGGCACAATGTTACACACTCTGTTGTTGGTGGCAACAAATGAGAGAGATGCCACACACGCAGGACTGTCACTGAAGCACAAATGTAAATATTAATCTCCCACTGATTTGATTTTTTTTTTTTTTCAGGGAGACTTTAGGAAAAAAAAATAATAGAATAAAATGATTTTTTCAGGAAGAATTTAGAAACAAAATAAAACAAAATGATTTTTTCAGGGAAAATTTAGAAAACAAATAAAACAAAAAAAGGCTTTCTATGTCCCACTGAGTGAGAGATGACGCACACAGGAGTCAGGAGTGGCACACAAGCCCAGAGGCCAATATTTATCTCCCACTGATTGATGTAGTGATTTTTTCAGGTAGATTTTGGAACCCAAATCAAGCTAAAAAAATAATAGGCTTTCTATGGCCCACAATTGGAGAGAGAGAGAGAGAGATGGCACACCCAGGAGTCAAGACTGGCACACAAGCAGAAAGGGCAATATTAATCTCCCACTGATTAGATTTTTTTTTTTTTTCAGGGAGACTTTAGGCAAAAAAAATAATAGAATAAAATGATTTTTTCAGGGAGAATTTAGAAAACAAATAAAAGAAAAAATAGGCTTTCTATGGCCCACGGAGTGAGAGATGACGCACACAGGAGTCAGGAGTGGCACACAAGCCCAGAGGCCAATATTGTTCTCCCAATGATTGATGTAGTGATTTTTTCAGGTAGATTTTGGAACCCAAATCAAGCTAAAAAAATAATAGTCTTTCTATGGCCCACAATTGGAGAGAGAGAGAGAGATGGCACACCCAGGAGTCAAGACTGGCACACAAGCAGAAAGGGCAATATTAATCTCCCACTGATTTGATTTTTTTTTTTTTCCAGGGAGAATTTAGAAGAAAAAAAATAATAAAAAAAAAAATTATTTTTTCAGGAAGAATTTAGAAACCAAATAAAATAAAAATGATTTTTTCAGGGAGAATTTATAAAACAAATAAAACAAAAAATAGGCTTTCTATGGCCCACTGAGTGAGAGATGACGCACACAGGAGTCAGGAGTGGCACACAAGCCCAGAGGCCAATATTTATCTCCCACTGATTGATTTATTGATTTTTTCAGGTAGAATTTAGAACCCAAATCAACCAAAAACATAAATAGGCTTTCTATGGCCCACTATTTGTGAGAGAGATGGCACGCTCAGGACTGGCACACAAGCCCAGAGGCCAATATTAATCTCCCACTTTTTATTTTTTTTCAGGGAAAATTTATAAACCCAATAAAAAATATAATAAATAGGCTTTCTATGGCCCACTATCTGAGAGAGAGAGATGGCACGCTTAGGACTGGCACACAAGCCCAAAGGCCAATATTAATCTCCCTTTTTTTTTCAGGGAGAATTTATAAAACCAAAAAAAATAAAAATAAATATGCTTTCTATGGCCCACTATTTGTGAGAGAGATGGCACGCTCAGGACTGGCACACAAGCCCAGAGGCCAATATTAATCTCCCACTTTTTTTTTTGTTCCAGGGAAAATTTATAAACCCAATAAAAAAAATAATAAATAGGCTTTCTATGGCCCACTATCTGAGAGAGAGAGATGGCACGCTTAGGACTGGCACACAAGCCCAAAGGCCAATATTAATCTCCCTTTTTTTTTCAGGGAGAATTTATAAAACCAAAAAAATAAAAAATAAATAGGCTTTCTATGGCCCACTATTTGTGAGAGAGATGGCACGCTCAGGACTGGCACACAAGCCCAGAGGCCAATATTAATCTCCCACTTTTTTTTTTTTGTTCCAGGGAAAATTTATAAACCCAATAAAAAAAATAATAAATAGGCTTTCTATGGCCCACTATCTGAGAGAGAGAGATGGCACGCTTAGGACTGGCACACAAGCCCAAAGGCCAATATTAATCTCCCACTGATTGATTTATTGATTTTTTCAGGTAGAATTTAGAACCCAAATAAATAAAAAAAAAAATTAGGCCCACTGAGTGAGTGATGATGCACACAGGAGTCAGGAGTGGCACACAAGCCCTGAGGCCAATATTTTTCTCCCACTGATTGATGTAGTGATTTTTTCAGGTTGATTTTATAACCCAAATCAAGCAAAAAAATAAATAGGCTTTCTATGGCCCACTGACTGAGAGATGGCACACACAGGGATGGCACTCTAGCAGAAATGTCAATCTTAATCTCCCACAAAAAAAAAAAAAAAAACAGGGAGTGTCCAACAATTACTATCTCCCTGCAGTAATCTCAGCCAGGTATGGCAGGCAGCAATAAGGAGTGGACTGATGCACAAATTAAATAAAAAGTGTGGACAAACAAAAAAGATAGCTGTGCAGAAAGGAAGGAACAAGAGGATTTGTGCTTTGAAAAAAGCAGTTGGTTTGCACAGCGGCGTACACACAGCAATGCAGCTATCAGGGAGCCTTCTAGGGCAGCCCAATGAGCTACAGCGCTGAGGGCGAAAAAAAAAAAATGTAGCTTCCACTGTCCCTGCACACCGAAGGTGGTGTTGGGCAGTGGAAATCGCTACAGCACAAGCGGTTTTGTGGTTAATGGACCCTGCCTAACGCTATCCCTGCTTCTGACGAAGCGGCAGCAACCTCTCCCTAAGCTCAGATCAGCAGCAGTAACATGGCGGTCGGCGGGAACTCCCCTTTATAGCCCCTGTGACGCCGCAGACAGCAAGCCAATCACTGCAATGCCCTTCTCTAAGATGGTGGGGACCAGGACCTATGTCATCACGCTGCCCACACTCTGCGTTTACCTTCATTGGCTGAGAAATGGCGCTTTTCGCGTCATTGAAACGCGACTTTGGCGCGAAAGTCGCGTACCGCATGGCCGACCCCGCACAGGGGTCGGATCGGGTTTCATGAAACCCGACTTTGCCAAAAGTCGGCGACTTTTGAAAATGAACGACAACCCTAGTGTGGATCTTAATCTCAGCGATTGCCAGAACGGGCGACATATTGTCCATAGGTGTCACGATGATAGTTAAGCCATTTTTCAGCCACTTTTTTTTTCCTCTTTTCTCCAGTCTACAGACGTCTGTACACAAAGAGATGAGATTACATCCTGCAGCCTATAAAAGTCTATGGAGGTTTGAAAAGGGCGAAGAGAAACTGAAGAGAGACACTGTTGTACTTTTTTTTTTCTTGCAGAGCTGGATTCACAGCTACACTGCTCAGTAGTACTGTATAATGTCCTCCATGCTGCTGCTGCTTCTTCTGAACATGAGCTACATAGAAACAACTGAACAAGAATCCCTCATCTGTGTATACAGTGTGATGGAGACATGGCAGCATTATAGTCTCCCCCTATTAACTCAGAGAGAACGGGAAAATTGGAGAAGGGAGCAAAGGGAAAACTAACGGAAATGGAAAAGGATGTTCCCATATTGTGCATCATGAAGACTACATACCAATTTTCTCGGGTGTCGTCCTTGTTGCATCCATTTTCCCTGAGTGAACCGTGAACTTTTTTTTTATCTATTGACTCATCACAATGTATCGGATGAAACTAGGATGTAACTCTAAAGTACACCATATTTCTTCCTAGTGTCATCCTTAGGGTATGTTCACACTGTCTTTTTCCACTAGTTTAACGGGTCAGCTAAAAAAAAGAAGAGAAATACCATAAGTGCTAAGGAAGATCCATAAAAAGAAAAGGCTGAAAAAGCGCTCAGGATGCCCAGATGTCTTCCGGGTGTCTTGAACCTTCCCATTGATTTTTCTTGTAAAGTATGAAGCTTGGAAAATGATCCGAACACTTCTGTTAACTTCCTTTGCTTGTTTGGGAACCTGAAGTGATTAAAAAAAAAACACTCCAGAGTATGAACATATAAGCAGCAAGTCGTTTTGACAGTAGTGCATATGTTCAATTTTTTGCGCTTTTTCAGGCGGGTTTCAGAGCGGAATCCCCTGAAAAAGCCGTCGTGTTCACGTAACCGGTGTCTTTAGAATAATGCTAGTTTCATACAGATTTTTAAAAATCCTCAACAAAAACGGCTTCAAATACTCAATACTTCTATTCCTTTCAATGGATAATCCACTTTGCTGATCATGCTGGAAGATTTTTGATAGTTTTTCTTCAAGGGGTTTTAAAAAAAAGAAAAAAAATGGAATCGAATTCACTCTAAACTTGACACAGTCAAGTCAAAGGAGTCAAAAACATGTTAGGAAAAAAAAAGTTATAAAAACTATTAAAGGCTATGCACACAAGGAGTTGTGTTGGAATGGAAACTATCTCAAAAGACACAAAATCCTTAAAACTTTGAGTTGCTAATCAGTTTCTGCTCCGAAAACTCAAGCAAAAGGACTCCTTAAAAGCCTTTAGGCCATGTTCACACCATCCTTTTTTTCATGCGGAATCGCTGCGATTTTCCCGCTGCGGTCCGCAGCGGTTTTCCATGCAGGGTACATTACAATGTACCCTATGGAAAACAGGAACTGCTGTGCCCACATTGCGGAAAATCGCGAAAAAAGCCGCGCTGAATAGCCACGGTAAAAAAGAAGTACTATGTCACTTCTTTTTGCGGAAATGCAGCGGTTCTGCACCCATAGACCTCCATTGTGAGGTCAAACCAGCAGTAAAACCAGCAGATGAAAAAAATATCTGCGGGTTTTCTGCGGTTTGTGGTGCAGAACCGCTGCAGTGTGGCTGCCCCCCGTGCCCCAATCCCACCCCCCCCCCCCATACTCCGATGCCACCCCCCCGTGCTCCGACGCCCCCCCCCCCCGTGCCCTCATCTCCCCCCCTTATACTTACCCGGCCTCCCGGTGTCCGTCCGACCATCTTGCAAAATGGCGGGCGCATGCGCAGTGCGCCCACCGAATCTGCCGGCCGGCAGATTCGTTCCAAAGTGCATTTTGATCACTGAGATATAACCTATCTCAGTGATCAAAATAAAAAAAATAGTAAATGACCCCCCCCCCTTTGTCACCCCCATAGGTAGGGACAATAAAAAAATTAAGAATTTTTTTTTTTCCACTAAGGTTAGAATAGGGGTAGGGTTAGGGTATTTTCAGCCATTTTAACCCTAAAAAACTTTCTAGAAAACACACAGACTCTGCATAGAAAACTGCATAAAAAAACGCATCAAAAAACGCACCAAAAAAGCACCAAAAAAAGGACCTGCGTTTTCTGCCAAGAGCTGCGGTTTTTAGTCCTGAAAAAAAAGGAGGGAAATCAGGAACGTGTGAACATAGCCTTAGAATCCCTCCAAAAAAAAAAAAAAAAAGCCGTGAATTTATTTTCGGAAAAACTCTTCAATTGCTTTTCCAAGCAAGGGAGAAGAGCTGTATAATCTCTTCAAGGAGTTGTACATTCAGAAAACTTTTCCTGATTTGTGCAGTTCTTTGTAGGAAAAAAAAATTTTCTTATGCGAACCGGGTCCACACTGAGGCTCTGCTGCTGCGGCGGTGGCATCACTTCGACGGCCAGTCCAATGAACTCGGAGGCTTGTGCCATCTACAACGGTAAAGTCACTGAGCTCAGTGATTGGTTGCAGCAATATTGGTGTTCGGTCACCGCTGCAGCCAAGTAATGGAAATCAGAGCGGCAGCGGAGATTTGGCTCCGGATCCAGGGAGGGTAAATAAGGTAAAATATTTTTTGATATTTTTTTTTTCCAATGAACTGTACATATCAGGAAAAGTTTTCCAAAAGGGGACAACCTCTTCAAATTTCATTGCTTCTTTTCAAAGTGGTAGAACCTGGAATTCGGGTACATTCCCATGGAGCAAATATGCGGAGGATTTGCGTGAAGTATCAGCATTGTGAACGAGAGGTCATGAATAATGATGAGCGGACCCGTGGATGGTCGGGTTCAGCCGAACTGTAGTTCAAAGTTGGGTTCGGTATCCAAACATGACCTTGAACACAATAGAAGTCAATGGACCCAGACTTTCGTGCTGTAAAATGGTTATAATAAGGGCTAGAGGGCTGCAAAATGGGGGTAAGAGTAGCACAATTGCCCTGCAAAGAAATATGAATAGGGAAATTACTTAAAATGACATAGACTAAACAAAAAATAGGCTTCACCCCGAAGTCCAAGTGGTGGAGGTGGACTTTGCGGTTTAGGAGTAGGGAACTAACTTTAAAGAACATAGAATTCACAAATTAACAAAACAAAAAAATCTAGAACCAGGAAGCAGAGGTCCAAGTGGAGGTGGAAGTGGAAGATGCGGATGAGAAGGTAGCCACCACTTTTTTATTTTTTTCTTATTTGGGGAGGCCAACAATTAAACCAATGGCAAATAGGGTTTAAAAATGGCTGGGTGCAGCTGGTATAGTTGTCTAGTTAGCCAAAGGTACGGACAAGTCCTGTGGGATTCACACCTGGTTCATTTTAAGGAATGTTGGGTTACTCACATTGGTTGTGCACTGATGGATGCGCCTGTCTGTGATCACACCCTCTGCTGTGCTTAACACAAGTTCCAACAGTTGTTATGCTGTGCTATCAGGCAACACAGTGTGCAGTAATCAGCGCACATACAGTGATATGGCAATAACCCAAAAACAATAGAACGAGCTCTGAGACGTGGAATCTCTGCAGACTGCAATACCTGAACCTATCCTCACACAACTAAAAGCAGCAGTGGATTGCGCCTAACACTACCTATGCAACTCGGCACTGCCTGAGGAGCTGACTAGCCTGAAGATAGAAATACAAGCCTGACTTGCCTCAGAGAAATACCCCAAAGGAATAGGCAGCCCCCCACATATAATGACTGTTAGCAAGATGAAAAGACAAAACGTAGGAATGAAATAGATTCAGCAAAGTGAGGCCCGATATTCTAGACAGAGCGAGGATAGCAAAGAGAACTATGCAGTCTACAAAAAACCCTAAAGCAGAACCACGCAAAGGGGGGCAAAAAGACCCACCGTGCCGAACTAACGGCACGGCGGTGCACCCTTTGCGTCTCAGAGCTTCCAGCAAAAGAGAATAGCACAGCTGGACAGAAAAAACGGAAACAAAAACAAAGTAACACTTATCTAGCAGAGCAGCAGGCCACAGGAAAGATGCAGTAGCTCAGATCCAACACTGGAACATTGACAAGGAGCAAGGAAGACAGACTCAGGTGGAGTTAAATAGCAAGGCAGCCAACGAGCTCACCAAAACACCTGAGGGAGGAAGCCCAGAGGCTGCAATACCACTTGTGACCACAGGAGTGAATTCAGCCACAGAATTCACAACAGTACCCCCCCCTTGAGGAGGGGTCACTGAACCCTCACCAGAACCCCCAGGCCGACCAGGATGAGCCACATGAAAGGCACGAACAAGATCTGGGGCATGGACATCAGAGGCAAAAACCCAGGAATTATCCTCCTGAGCATAACCCTTCCATTTGACCAGATACTGGAGTTTCCGTCTAGAGACACGAGAATCCAAAATTTTCTCCATAATATACTCCAATTCCCCCTCCACCAAAACAGGGGCAGGAGGCTCCACAGATGGAACCATAGGTGCCACGTATCTTCTCAACAACGACCTATGGAATACATTATGTATGGAAAAGGAGTCTGGGAGGGTCAGACGAAAAGACACCGGATTGAGAATCTCAGAAATCCTATACGGACCAATAAAACGAGGTTTAAATTTAGGAGAGGAAACCTTCATAGGAATATGACGAGAAGATAACCAAACCAGATCCCCAACACGAAGTCGGGGACCCACACGGCGTCTACGATTAGCGAAAAGCTGAGCCTTCTCCTGGGACAAGGTCAAATTGTCCACTACCTGAGTCCAGATCTGCTGCAACCTGTCCACCACAGAATCCACACCAGGACAGTCCAAAGACTCAACCTGTCCTGAAGAGAAACGAGGATGGAACCCAGAATTGCAGAAAAATGGAGAGACCAAGGTAGCCGAGCTGGCCCGATTATTAAGGGCGAACTCAGCCAACGGCAAAAATGACACCCAATCATCCTGGTCAGCAGAAACAAAACATCTCAGATATGTTTCCAAGGTCTGATTGGTTCGTTCGGTCTGGCCATTAGTCTGAGGATGGAAGGCCGAGGAAAAAGATAGGTCAATGCCCATCCTACCACAAAAGGCTCGCCAGAACCTCGAGACAAACTGGGAACCTCTGTCAGAAACAATATTCTCAGGAATGCCATGCAAACGAACCACATGCTGGAAGAACAAAGGCACCAAATCAGAGGAGGAAGGCAATTTAACCAAGGGCACCAGATGGACCATTTTAGAAAAGCGATCACAGACCACCCAAATGACCGACATCTTTTGAGAAACGGGAAGGTCAGAAATGAAATCCATCGAAATATGTGTCCAAGGCCTCTTCGGGACCGGCAAGGGCAAAAGCAACCCACTAGCACGTGAACAGCAGGGCTTAGCCCTAGCACAAATCCCACAGGACTGCACAAAAGCACGCACATCCCGTGACAGAGATGGCCACCAGAAGGATCTAGCCACTAACTCTCTGGTACCAAAGATTCCTGGATGACCAGCCAGCACCGAACAATGAAGTTCAGAGATAACTTTACTAGTCCACCTATCAGGGACGAACAGTTTCTCGGCCGGACAACGATCAGGTTTATTAGCCTGAAATTTCTGCAACACTCTCCGCAAATCAGGAGAGATGGCAGACACAATGACTCCTTCCTTGAGGATACTCGCCGGCTCAGATAACCCCGGAGAGTCGGGCACAAAACTCCTAGACAGAGCATCCGCCTTCACATTTTTAGAGCCCGGAAGGTACGAAATCACAAAATCAAAACAAGCAAAAAATAACGACCAACGGGCCTGTCTAGGATTCAAGCGCTTGGCAGACTCGAGATAAGTAAGATTCTTATGATCAGTCAATACCACCACGCGATGCTTAGCTCCCTCAAGCCAATGACGCCACTCCTCGAATGCCCACTTCATGGCCAGCAACTCTCGGTTGCCCACATCATAATTACGCTCAGCAGCAGAAAAGTTCCTGGAAAAGAAAGCACATGGTTTCAACACTGAGCAACCAGAACCTCTCTGTGACAAAACCGCCCCTGCTCCAATCTCAGAAGCATCAACCTCGACCTGGAACGGAAGAGAAACATCTGGTTGACACAACACAGGGGCACAGCAAAAACGAAAAGCTTCCACGGCAGCAGAAGACCAATTAACCAAATCAGCACCCTTCTTGGTCAAATCGGTCAATGGTCTGGCAATGCTAGAAAAATTACAGATGAAGCGACGATAAAAATTAGCAAAGCCCAGGAATTTCTGCAGACTTTTCAGAGATGTAGGCTGAGTCCAATCCTGGATGGCCTGGACCTTAACCGGATCCATCTCGATAGTAGAAGGGGAAAAGATGAACCACAAAAATGAAACTTTCTGCACACCGAAGAGACACTTTGATCCCTTCACGAACAAGGAATTAGCACGCAGTACCTGGAAAACCATTCTGACTTGCTTCACATGAGACTCCCAATCATCAGAGAAGATCAAAATGTCATCCAAGTAAACAATCAGGAATTTATCCAGATACTCACGGAAAATGTCATGCATAAAAGACTGAAAAACAGATGGAGCATTGGCAAGTCCGAACGGCATCACCAGATACTCAAAATGACCCTCGGGCGTATTAAATGCCGTTTTCCATTCATCTCCCTGCCTGATTCTCACCAGATTATACGCACCACGAAGATCAATCTTAGTAAACCAACTAGCCCCCTTAATCCGAGCAAACAAGTCAGATATCAATGGCAAGGGATACTGAAACTTAACAGTGATCTTATTAAGAAGGCGGTAATCAATACACGGTCTTAGCGAACCATCCTTTTTGGCTACAAAAAAGAACCCTGCTCCCAATGGTGATGACGATGGGCGAATATGTCCCTTCTCCAGGGATTCTTTCACATAACTGCGCATAGCGGTGTGTTCAGGCACGGACAAATTAAATAAACGACCCTTAGGGAATTTACTACCAGGAATCAAATTGATAGCACAATCACAATTCCTATGCGGAGGTAGGGCATCAGACTTGGGCTCTTCAAATACATCCTGATAATCAGACAAGAACTCTGGGACCTCAGAAGGGGTGGATGACGAAATAGACAAAAATGGGACATCACCATGTACTCCCTGACAACCCCAGCTGGATACCGACATGGAATTCCAATCCAATACTGGATTATGGGTTTGTAGCCATGGCAACCCCAACACGACCACATCATGCAGATTATGCAGTACCAGAAAGCGAATAACTTCCTGATGTGCAGGAGCCATGCACATGGTCAGCTGGGCCCAGTACTGAGGCTTATTCTTGGCCAAAGGTGTAGCATCAATTCCTCTCAACGGAATAGGACACCGCAAAGGCTCCAAGAAAAATCCACAACGTTTAGCATAATCCAAATCCATCAGATTCAGGGCAGCGCCTGAATCCACAAACGCCATGACAGAATACGATGACAAAGAGCATATCAAGGTAATGGACAGAAGGAATTTGGACTGTACAGTACCAATGACGGCAGAGCTATCGAACCGCCTAGTGCGCTTAGGACAATTAGAAATAGCATGAGTGGAATCACCACAGTAGAAACACAGCCTGTTCAGACGTCTGTGTTCTTGCCGTTCAACTTTAGTCATAGTCCTGTCGCACTGCATAGGCTCAGGTTTACTCTCAGACAATACCGCCAGATGGTGCACAGATTTACGCTCGCGCAAGCGTCGACCGATCTGAATGGCCAAGGACATAGACTCATTCAAACCAGCAGGCATAGGAAATCCCACCATGACATCCTTAAGAGCTTCAGAGAGACCCTTTCTGAACCAAGCCGCCAGTGCAGATTCATTCCACAGAGTGAGTACTGACCACTTCCTAAATTTCTGACAATATACTTCTACATCATCCTGACCCTGGCATAAAGCCAGCAAATTTTTCTCAGCCTGATCCACTGAATTAGGCTCATCGTAAAGCAATCCAAGCGCCTGGAAAAACGCATCAACATTACTCAATGCAGGGTCTCCTGGCACAAGAGAAAACGCCCAGTCCTGTGGGTCGCCGCGCAAAAAAGAAATAATAATCAAAACCTGTTGAATAGGATTACCAGAAGAATGAGGTTTCAAGGCCAGAAATAGCTTACAATTAATTTTGAAGCTCAGGAACTTAGTTCTGTCACCAAAAAACAAATCAGGAATAGGAATTCTTGGTTCTAGCATAGATTTCTGATCAATTGTATCTTGAATCTTTTGTACATTTATAACGAGATTATCCATTGAGGAGCACAGAGCCTGAATATCCATGTCCACAGCTGTGTCCTGAAGCACTCTAATGTCTAGGGGAAAAAAAAGAAAAACTGAAGACAGAGCTGAGGAAAAAAAAAAATGATGTCAGGACTTCTTTTTTCCCTCTATTGAGAATCATTGGTTTGGCTCCTTGTACTGTTATGCTGTGCTATCAGGCAACACAGTGTGCAGTAATCAGCGCACATACAGTGATATGGCAATAACCCAAAAACAATAGAACAAGATCTGAGACGTGGAATCTCTGCAGACTGCAATACCTGAACCTATCCTCACACAACTAAAAGCAGCAGTGGATTGCGCCTAACACTACCTATGCAACTCGGCACTGCCTGAGGAGCTGACTAGCCTGAAGATAGAAATACAAGCCTGACTTGCCTCAGAGAAATACCCCAAAGGAATAGGCAGCCCCCCACATATAATGACTGTTAGCAAGATGAAAAGACAAAACGTAGGAATGAAATAGATTCAGCAAAGTGAGGCCCGATATTCTAGACAGAGCGAGGATAGCAAAGAGAACTATGCAGTCTACAAAAACCCTAAAGCAGAACCACGCAAAGGGGGGCAAAAAGACCCACCGTGCCGAACTAACGGCACGGCGGTGCACCCTTTGCGTCTCAGAGCTTCCAGCAAAAGAGAATAGCACAGCTGGACAGAAAAAACGGAAACAAAAACAAAGTAACACTTATCTAGCAGAGCAGCAGGCCACAGGAAAGATGCAGTAGCTCAGATCCAACACTGGAACATTGACAAGGAGCAAGGAAGACAGACTCAGGTGGAGTTAAATAGCAAGGCAGCCAACGAGCTCACCAAAACACCTGAGGGAGGAAGCCCAGAGGCTGCAATACCACTTGTGACCACATGAGTGAATTCAGCCACAGAATTCACAACAACAGTACAGTTGCCGCAGGGCAGGCCAGCACCTCCAAGGCATAAAGGGCAATCTCAGGTTATGTGTCCAATTTGTATATATATATATATATATATATATGTATATATATATATATATATATATATATATATATAAACATAAGGATGAATGACCTCGGGGAGATCAAAACATCCAACACCGCGGAGACACCATCACATGTTTCTCAACGCAAGCACCTGGCTATTTATTGCTTGCGTTGAGAAACACGTGATGATGTCTCCGCAGCTTTTCTACATGTGTCCAATTTAGACACCCAGAAGCTAAATGGGCAGACCCATCAGTTACTACGTGGAGACATGTGGACAGGTAATCTTCCACCATGTTGTAACGCAGCCTCCTGCTATTACGGACCGTGTCGGATGTTGTGGCATGCTAAAAAGGTTTTCCACATTCTAACCCTGCCTTCCAAGGTGGTGGTAATTCCCCAGCTGCGTTGGCAACTTCCTCCTCTGCTTCGTTCTTCCAGTGAGCCCCCGCCATCAGTAGTGCCTCTACCAGCGTGTGCTTGTATTCACGCAATTTGTGATCCAGCTCCAGTGAAGGAAATAATGATAGTTGTCCTTGAAGTTGGGATCCAATAAGGTGGCCACCCAGAAATAAGCAGTGGTAACAATTTGGGCAACTCGGTGGTCATTGCGCAGGCACTACAGCATGTGTTGTGAACAGGTAATTCAGAACCACAATGGACATTGAAGTTCAGAGCACACAAAGTGACCTGACAATTACCAAAAACAAAGGACGAGCTCTGAGACGTGGGAACTCTGCTGACCGCAATCCCTAATCCTAACACACCACACTAGAGGTAGCCATGGATTGCGCCTAATGCTCCCTATGCAACTCGGCACAGCCTGAGAAACTAACTAGCCCTGAAGATAGAAAAATAAGCCTACCTTGCCTCAGAGAAATTCCCCAAAGGAAAAGGCAGCCCCCCACATATAATGACTGTGAGTAAGATGAAAATACAAACACAGAGATGAAATAGATTTAGCAAAGTGAGGCCCGACTTACTGAATAGACCGAGGATAGGAAAGATAGCTTTGCGGTCAACACAAAAACCTACAAACAACCACGCAGAGGGGCAAAAAGACCCTCCGCACCGACTAACGGTATGGAGGTGCTCCCTCTGCGTCTCAGAGCTTCCAGCAAGCAAGAAAAACCAATATAGCAAGCTGGACAGAAAAAATAGCAAACAAAAAACAACACAAGCAAAACTTAGCTTATGCAGGATAGACAGGCCACAGGAACGATCCAGGAGGAAGCAAGACCAATACTAGAACATTGACTGGAGGCCAGGATCAAAGCACCAGGTGGAGTTAAATAGAGCAGCACCTAACGACTTAACCTCATCACCTAAGGAAGGAAACTCAGAAGCCGCAGTACCACTCTCATCCACCAAAGGAAGCTCATAGACAGAACCAGCCGAAGTACCACTCTCAACCACAGGAGGGAGCTTGGCCACAGAATTCACAACAGTACCCCCCCTTGAGGAGGGGTCACCGAACCCTCACCAGAGCCCCCAGGCCGACCAGGATGAGCCACATGAAAGGCACGAACCAGATCGGCAGCATGGACATCAGAGGCAAAGACCCAGGAATTATCTTCCTGACGATAACCTTTCCACTTAACCAGATACTGGAGTTTCCGTCTCGAAACACGAGAATCCAAAATCTTCTCCACTATATACTCCAATTCCCCTTCAACCAAAACCGGAGCAGGAGGATCAATAGATGGAACCACAGGTGCCACGTATCTCCGCAACAATGACCTATGGAACACGTTATGGATGGAAAAAGAAGCTGGAAGAGTCAAACGAAAAGACACAGAATTAAGAACCTCAGAAATCCTATATGGACCAATGAAACGAGGCTTAAATTTAGGAGAGGAAACCTTCATAGGAATATAACAAGATGACAACCAAACCAAATCCCCAACACGAAGTCGGGGACCCACACAGCGCCTGCGGTTAGCGAAACGTTGAGCCTTCTCCTGGGACAAAGTCAGATTGTCCACCACATGAGTCCAAATCTGCTGCAACCTATCCACCACAGTATCCACACCAGGACAGTCCGAAGACTCAACCTGCCCTGAAGAGAAACGAGGGTGGAACCCAGAATTGCAAAAAAACGGCGAAACCAAAGTAGCCGAGCTGGCCCGATTATTAAGGGCGAACTCAGCCAAAGGCAAAAAGGACACCCAGTCATCCTGATCAGCAGAAACAAAGCATCTCAGATATGTTTCCAAGGTCTGATTGGTTCGTTCGGTCTGGCCATTAGTCTGAGGATGGAAAGCCGAGGAAAAAGACAAATCAATGCCCATCCTAGCACAAAAGGCTCGCCAAAACCTCGAAACAAACTGGGAACCTCTGTCAGAAACGATGTTCTCTGGAATGCCATGCAAACGAACCACATGCTGGAAAAACAACGGCACCAAATCAGAGGAGGAAGGCAATTTAGACAAGGGCACCAAATGGACCATCTTAGAGAAGCGATCACAAACCACCCAAATGACCGACATTCTTTGAGAGACGGGGAGATCCGAAATAAAATCCATAGAGATATGTGTTCAAGGCCTCTTCGGGACCGGCAAGGGCAAAAGCAACCCACTCAGTGGCGTAGGAAGGGGGGTGCGGGGGGGGGGGCGGTCCGCCCCGGGCGGCACAATGCGGGGGGCGGCCGGCGCTGCAGGAGAAAGGAAAAAAAAAAAAAAGACGCCCCTTTAAATCTTCGGGCGGCGCCGTCCGCCGCCGCGACCAGGCACCCCCACCCCCGGGGCCCCCGCCCCCCGCTCTAATACTCACCTCTCCTGGTTCCTGCGGCACCGGCAGCTACAGCGCCCTCTGACTCTGCGACGTCTCAGAGCAGAGGGCGCGATGACGTCACTACCGTGCGCGCCGCTCAGCCTCTCTGTCCTGAGCGTCGCAGAGCCGGAGAGACGCTGACTGCACCGGACCTGCGCTAGGAACGGGAGAGGTGAGGATTTTACTTTTTTTTTTTTATCTATGTCTGACTCTGGGGGCAATGCTGGAGACCATTGGGCAGATTGCTGGACACACCGGGGCAATACTGGAGACCATGGGGTAGATTGCTGGACACACTGGGGCAATACTGGAGACCATGGGGCAGATTGCTGGACACACTGGGGCAATACTGGAGACCATGGGGCAGATTCCTGGACACACTGGGGCAATACTGGAGACCATGGGGCAGAATGCTGGACACACTGGGGCAGATTGCTGGACACACTGGGGGTAATATGCTGGACACAATGGGGGTAATATGCTGGACACACTGGGGTAGATTGCTGGACAACATGGGGGTAATATACTGGACACACTGGGGCAGATTGCTGGACACACTGGGGGCAGGACTTGGGGCATGATTGGAGACATGGGGCATGATTGGAGACATGGGGCATGATTGGAGACATGGGGCATGATTGGAGACATGGGGCATGATTGGAGACACGGGGCAGGATTGGATCATGGGGCAGGACGGATACGATGGAGGCTGGTGGGGCAGGATGGGGAGATCATATGGGGCAGGATGGGGAGATCATATGGGGCAGGATGGGGAGATCATATGGGGCAGGATGGGGAGATCATATGGTGTAGAATGGATAGTCATGAGGGCAGGATACGAGAACATATGGCTGGAGCCAGGAATGAGATAAACGGGGCCAGGGTGGGGAATAGTGTTACCATAGGGGCTAATTAAGGGATATTATTACTGCAGTGATGTATTTATTTTATTTTTTGAGTATACTGTTTTAAATGGGGGGCGGTACTGTTATTGTGCAGAGTGACACTATATCGCCTTTTTGTCTTCATGTGGTGTAATGTAGAAGTTGTGAAAAATTAAGTAATGTGTTTTGCAAGCGGAGCTCGAGATAACTGTTATTTCCTGCAGAAACGAGTCCTGGCTGGAAGGAATGATGGCTGTCTGTGCTGGATGAAAGATGAAGGACTTCACCTAGAGACGTCACTGGTGAGTCAGTGTTACCTATACACTGACACTATACACTGTATACTATATACAGCGGTCCTGTGTACAATGTCACCAGTGATCACTGTATTACCTCTACACAGACACTGCATACTAAGTACAGATCTCCTGTGAATACTGGCACTTATGGTGATAGTATTGTGGTTTTTTTTTTTATTACTGATCAGTATTGTAGTATTCAGTCACTATGTGGTGGTAATATGTGGTCTGGAAATGGTGCGGTGGTATCTGTCCCTTGTATGTAGTATTATTCGGTCACTATGTGGTCTGGTCACGGTGTGGTGGTATTAAGTCACAGGTTTGGCATGTGGGGGTGACACCATTAGGCCCAGTTTAAGTTCTACAAAACAGGAAAACCATTTTTGGTAACCTTCGTGTGTATTGAGCCGGGGGGGGGGCGCCAAACTCGGGAACAGCCCCGGGCGGCAAAAGCTCTAGCTACGCCTCTGAACCCACTGGCACGAGAACAGCAGGTCTTAGCCCGAGCACAAATCCCACAGGACTGCACAAAAGAACGCACATCCCGCGACAGAGACGGCCACCAAAAGGATCTAGCCACCAAATCTCTAGTACCAAAGATTCCAGGATGACCAGCCAACACCGAACAATGAACCTCAGAGATAACTTTATTCGTCCACCTATCAGGGACAAACAGTTTCTCCGCTGGGCAACGGTCAGGTCTATTAGCCTGAAATTTTTGCAGCACCTGCCGCAAATCAGGGGAGATGGCAGACAAAATTACCCCCTCTTTGAGAATACCCGCCGGCTCAGACAAACCCGGAGAATCGGGCACAAAACTCCTAGACAGGGCATCCGCCTTCACATTTTTAGAGCCCGGAAGGTACGAAACCACAAAGTCAAAACGGGAGAAAAACAGCGACCAACGAGCCTGTCTAGGATTCAACCGTTTGGCAGACTCGAGATAAGTCAAGTTTTTGTGATCAGTCAAGACCACCACGCGATGCTTAGCTCCTTCAAGCCAATGACGCCACTCCTCGAATGCCCACTTCATGGCAAACAACTCTCGATTGCCAACATCATAATTTCGCTCAGCAGGCGAAAATTTCCTGGAAAAGAAGGCGCATGGTTTCATCACCGAGCAATCAGAACTTCTCTGCGACAAAACAGCCCCTGCTCCAATTTCGGAAGCATCAACCTCGACCTGGAACGGAAGCGAAACATCTGGCTGGCACAACACAGGGGCAGAAGAGAAACGACGCTTCAACTCCTGAAAAGCTTCCACAGCAGCAGAAGACCAATTGACCACATCAGCACCCTTCTTGGTTAAATCAGTCAACGGTTTAGCAATGCTAGAAAAATTAGCGATGAAGCGACGATAAAAATTAGCAAAGCCCAGGAACTTCTGCAGACTCTTCAGAGATGTTGGCTGAGTCCAATCATAAATGGCCTGAACTTTAACAGGGTCCATCTCGATGGTAGAAGGAGAAAAAATGAACCCCAAAAATGAAATCTTCTGAACACCAAAGAGACACTTTGACCCCTTCACAAACAAAGAATTAGCACGCAGCACCTGGAACACCATTCTGACCTGCTTCACATGAGACTCCCAATCATCCGAGAAAACCAAAATATCATCCAAGTATACAATCAGGAATTTATCCAGGTACTCTCGGAAGATGTCATGCATAAAGGACTGAAACACTGATGGAGCATTAGAAAGCCCGAATGGCATAACCAGGTACTCAAAATGGCCTTCGGGCGTATTAAATGCTGTTTTCCATTCATCGTCCCGTTTAATACGCACAAGATTATACGCACCACGAAGATCTATCTTGGTGAACCAACTAGCCCCCTTAATCCGAGCAAACAAATCAGACAGCAGCGGCAAGGGGTACTGAAATTTGACCGTAATTTTATTTAGAAGGCGGTAATCAATACAAGGTCTCAGCGAACCATCCTTCTTGGCCACAAAAAAGAACCCCGCTCCCAATGGCGACGATGACGGGCGAATATGACCCTTCTCCAAAGACTCCTTCACGTAACTCTGCATAGCGGCGTGCTCAGGTACAGATAAATTAAACAGTCGACCCTTAGGAAACTTACTACCAGGAATCAAATCGATAGCACAATCACAATCCCTATGCGGAGGTAGGGCATTGGACTTGGGCTCATCGAATACATCCCGGTAATCAGACAAGAACTCTGGGACCTCAGAAGGGGTGGATGATGAGATAGACAGAAATGGAACATCACCATGTACCCCCTGACAACCCCAGCTGGACACAGACATTGATTTCCAATCTAATACTGGGTTATGGACTTGTAGCCATGGCAACCCCAACACGACCACATCATGCAGATTATGCAACACCAGAAAGCGAATATCCTCCTGGTGCGCAGGAGCCATGCACATGGTCAGCTGGGTCCAATACTGAGGCTTATTCTTGGCCAAAGGCGTAGCATCAATTCCTCTCAATGGAATAGGACACTGCAAGGGCTCCAAGACAAACCCACAGCGCCTAGCAAACTCCAAGTCCATCAAATTCAGGGCAGCGCCTGAATCCACAAATGCCATGACAGAATAGGAAAACAAAGAGCAGATCAAAGTAACGGACAAAAGAAATTTCGACTGTACCGTACCAATGGTGGCAGACCTAGCGAACCGCTTAGTGCGCTTAGGACAATCGGAGATAGCATGAGTGGAATCACCACAGTAGAAACACAGCCCATTCTGACGTCTGTGTTCCTGCCTTTCAGCTCTGGTCAAAGTCCTATCGCACTGCATAGGCTCAGGTTCATGCTCAGATAATACCGCCAAATGGTGCACAGATTTACGCTCGCGCAAGCGTCGACCGATCTGAATGGCCAAAGACATAGACTCATTCAGACCAGCAGGCATAGGAAATCCCACCATGACATCCTTAAGGGCTTCAGAGAGACCCTTTCTGAAAATAGCTGCCAGCGGACATTCATTCCATTGAGTGAGCACGGACCACTTTCTAAACTTCTGACAATAAATCTCTATCTCATCCTGACCCTGACACAGAGCCAGCAAATTTTTCTCTGCCTGATCCACTGAATTAGGTTCGTCGTACAGCAATCCGAGCGCCAGAAAAAATGCATCAATATTACATAATGCAGGATCTCCTGGCGCAAGGGAAAATGCCCAGTCTTGAGGGTCGCCACGTAATAAAGAAATAATGATCTTGTTGAACTGGGTCACCAGTGGAGCGGGGTTTCAAAGCCAGAAATAGTTTACAATTATTTTTAAAATTCAAAAACTTAGTTCTATCTCCAGAAAATAACTCAGGAATAGGAATTTTAGGTTCTAACATAGGATTCTGAACCACTAAATCTTGAATATTCTGTACATTTATAGCGAGATTATCCATCAAAGAGAACAGACCTTGAATGTCCATGTCCACACCTGTGTTCTGAACCACCCTGATGTAAAGGGGAAAAGAAAGACAGAACACAGTGCAAAGAAAAAAAAATGGTCTCAGAACTTCTCTTTTCCCTCTATTGAGAAGCATTAGTACTTTGGGCCTCCAGTACTGTTGTGAACAGGTAATTCAGAACCACAATGGACATTGAAGTTCAGAGCACACAAAGTGACCTGACAATTACCAAAAACAAAGGACGAGCTCTGAGACGTGGGAACTCTGCTGACCGCAATCCCTAATCCTAACACACCACACTAGAGGTAGCCGTGGATTGCGCCTAACGCTCCCTATGCAACTCGGCACAGCCTGAGAAACTAACTAGCCCTGAAGATAGAAAAATAAGCCTACCTTGCCTCAGAGAAATTCCCCAAAGGAAAAGGCAGCACCCCACATATAATGACTGTGAGTAAGATGAAAATACAAACACAGAGATGAAATAGATTTAGCAAAGTGAGGCCCGACTTACTGAATAGACCGAGGATAGGAAAGATAGCTTTGCGGTCAACACAAAAACCTACAAACAACCACGCAGAGGGGCAAAAAGACCCTCCGCACCGACTAACGGTACATAAGTGCTCCCTCTGCGTCTCAGAGCTTCCAGCAAGCAAGAAAAACCAATATAGCAAGCTGGACAGAAAAAATAGCAAACAAAAAACAACACAAGCAAAACTTAGCTTATGCAGGATAGACAGGCCACAGGAACGATCCAGGAGGAAGCAAGACCAATACTAGAACATTGACTGGAGGCCAGGATCAAAGCACCAGGTGGAGTTAAATAGAGCAGCACCTAACGACTTATTCTCATCACCTGAGGAAGGAAACTCAGAAGCCGCAGTACCACTCTCATCCACCAAAGGAAGCTCATAGACAGAACCAGCCGAAGTACCACTCTCGACCACAGGAGGGAGCTTGGCCACAGAATTCACAACAAGCATGTATTGGCTCCTGTGTGCTAGGCTGCCCAGAGGCAATGACAAGCTGGCTTTGGAGAGGTGTATCATCTGGGTCCTCTGTATCCCCCAGTGATGCTCGTCAGCTGATTTGAGTGCAACCCAGCTGTGAACACTGATCCACTTCCTCCAAAACTGTCTCCTGGCCTGACAGTTGTGTACCTGGCCGCTGTTAGTACAGGAACTACCCTCTCTGAGCCATGTATGTACAAAAGGCCTGATAACTTTGTGAATGTGTAAGGTGCTGGGGCCAGGGCTGCAGTCATGGCCGACAGCAATCCCTGTATCACCCCCTGACCCCTCCTAGCACACGCTCATGTTTCCTTCCCCGAGTACCTCGGTGCTGTTCTGCGTCATCTGGGATCTCCCGGTACAGGAGTGTATTCTCTGCAGACGGTACCGCAATTACAACAAAAGGGAAATCAAATGTGTGGGCCTGTTTCATAGTCCATTCTGTTTTCTTTTTTGGTGGTACCGCAATTACAGTCACAGTCCAGCTTCACTTTAACTTCAACATCTTTACTCAACACGCATCATCCAGGGCACAATCAATCATAACAATTGGCAACACTTTCCCTTGCCTTTTCTCTGTCACTAAGCCTATCCCCGCGATGGACCGGACCTTCCAGTCCTACAGTGTCCTCAATGTCCAGAATTTCTGCTTCTCATTGGGGTATTTTCTGCAGTTTCGCCCCATTCTTTAGAATAGCGGCCCGTGCAAAAATCTGCCACATGTTGAATAACTTGCTCCAATTCTGCTTAGCCTTCTTCCTCTAGCAACTGCAATCCCACTAATACTGCACTGCTGCTGCTGTACTCTCCTTTCTGTTCTGGCCCCCCTGGATGCTATCCTCTGGGCTCACTCTTCTACATCATTGCGTGGCACAGTGATGCCCTGGGCTAGCCAGCCCTGTGAGCTACATGGGCGCCCCAGTCCCAACTAACGGAAACAAGAAAGACCTCACTTATCCCACCAAGCCCCTCCTACAGTTAACTATTTGCTTGCACTAACTTTCCCTAAGCTGTAAGGCTAACCTTGTAATGCCCCCATCTAGTGGCTATCCCGGGGTAGTACACTGTCCCTTTTCAATACATACAAATACAATAAATGGTAATACATGAGATGTAACAGTACCAAAATACAAAAGTGATAATACACAGTGAGTGTAGCAGTATCGCATTACATAAATAAAGGACATTTGGCAAAAACATTAAATAAATGTCACATCCCCTTCAAATGGTCCCTGTTCCTCCTGTCCCCTTTCCTCCTGTACCACTACCTAATTATCATTGCCTGAAGTGTTTTTTTTCCAGCAGGCATAGAAGTAGTTTATAATAAGGCTGGGGTCACACTTGCGTGTGTAATGCGAGAAACTTGCGTATCAGTACCCGGCACTTCTGGCGGCACTCGGGACCGGAGTGTGCAGCTGCATGTATTTCTATGCAGCCGTGCACTCCGGTCCCAAGTGCCAGCGGCAGTGCCGAGTATTGATGGTCGAGTTTCTCGCATTACAGCTGCAGAGTATAATTTTTTTATACCCGGCCACAACTCGTACAGACACAGAGGCAGAGTATAACCATTTCTTAGGCCCACTACTCATACAGACATGGCTCCACAGTACTCCCACAGACAGGGGTGTAGAGTACTCACAGGCTTTTTTGGCACAGTATTCCTACAGGCAGGAGTGCAGAGTACTCACAGGTTTTTTGGCACAGTACTCCCACAGGCAGGGCTGCAGAGTATGCACAGAGGTGTTTTGGCATGGTACTCCCACAAGCAGGGGTGCAGAGTACTGTCAGGAAATAGGAAAGTTCTGATTACTCAATTACGCATACAGAGCTGCAGTTTCCTCTGCCTGCCAACACAAGGCTGGAATTCTGAGCCACTCTTTCTCCATCTGCTTGTGTGTGTAATTCTAAACCCCTCTTTTCCCCCCTCCCTCAAGAATTTATATGGCTCTATGCTGCGGGCAGACAAGTCTCTCTACCCTACTCATTCCCGCTTCCACCTGGTACTGGTTAAAACTGGTATAGAAACCATGAGCTTCTATTGTTCCTTTAAGGTTATATATAGTGGCACCGATCAGGGCTAGAGATATAAGGATTATATATTCCGGACATCCATCGAGGGATCTATAACTCCCTGAAATCTCTAGAAGCTAAACCCAACGAGTGCAAAGAGCGGGTTTCTCCGTAAGCAGGTTGTGTAACCACGCCGTGTTTATACTTAAAAGAATCGCCCCGACGTGGTGCACCTCCTGATCATTGTGTCTTTCATATACGAGGTTCGTACAGCGAGCTAGGCATTAAAAATGGGTGCTATAACTGTAAGAAAAGGGAAGGATTCAGCCTCTAAGTGAGGTCACCACAGGGGTAGTGGATTGGTTTTAGGCTGGGAAATAAGTGAGCGAAGCAGCAGTCTTCAGGCATCTTTGTCTGTGGTCTAGCTGACAGGGGTGTGATGCATCTGGATATATGCTCACTCATCCCCCACAGCACACAGCCTTGAAATGATATGACATAACGAAATGTAAGTGTTTTACACTTTAATCCCATTTTATTTGTAATTGTATTATACATGCAATAATTGTCTTCTTAATAATCTCTTTTTAAACACTGCCTACCTTTTTTGGAGTAAAATATAAAATTACTAGCTTGTCTCTCCTTGGTCTATAACGTACGGTCATGTCCTCTAAAGTGAATTACGCTACAAATCTGGGTTGGCTCCGGACCTGTTAATAATTATGAAATCGGAGCTGGTGGCAATGGATTTATCCTGTGTGGTTGGGAGTCTTTGTAGTGACTGGCGGCGTTGATAATTATTGTTCCCACCTGAGTGGGGGTAGTTATATTGCCCTCGCTGCAGCGTGCCCAATAGCCAGTACAAAGTAAGGCAGCCTTTCTGGCGATTAATTATGGTGCAGTACCCATTCTGACCTGAGGGTAAGTGTGGCGCCAGAGAGCTGCAAGTTCCAAACCGGAACTGGGAAGTGGGATATAGATAAATCCCCTTCAGAAAGAACCAGGGGCAACCAAACAAGCCCGATTCATGACAAATTAGTGTGAGCGGTGGGGATGATAATGGTATCATCCCCGGGAATCGTGACATATTGGTGACATATGGTGGGATTCCTGACAAGCATACACAGGCAGAGCCATTTTTGCAGACCGCGCACATACACAGAACATACCACTGTCCCTCACTCGAGGTGTGTCCTGTACCTATGCTAAACAGAGCAGGATGTTAGCGGCACCCGTGATCTGGCAATTATACAGACAGGGTCATGTAATGCGCCGGCCAATCACAGCCATGCCAATAGTTGGCATGGCTGTGATGGCTCCAGAGCACCCGCAGCCTAAAAGCTAGTTGATTGCGCTGGAGCCTTTCAACAAACTTTATTAGGCATCCGAACCCGAACAGTAAACCAGACTCCCTGGAAAAAGTTTACGTTTAGTGCATAATATTTAGAATCACTCCAGGGCGGAATTATTCCTCTACTCTTGAGCGAACATGGAAGAAAACGAGAAGAAAAAAAAATCTAAAAAATAAATGTATATTCTTCCAGCTGCTTAATTTATGAAAATAAATTCATTAGAAATGATCATCCTAAAAAAATGTACTAATTAGATGAGGGACATTAAGCTCCAGAATTTTCCCAATTGCTTCATTGCGGTTTTCCCCCTTAATCCTTAATTTACATAATTACAAGGTAATGTTTGGCTGGCATAGACCATTGCTTTCATTTATCCATGCGGCCATTAGAGGATTTTGCTTATATCAGTAGACTGTAAAATATTTATGTAAACGACAAAATCAATTTGTATTTGTCATCTGTGCCGGCCGTTCCTCCGCAGATACCCGGCTGGGAGATACGGTCACTGTGTAGGCTGTGGGTTCACATAAGGACTATTGCTCACAAACACACATTTTAAAAAAAATTCAATTAATGGAATTGTATGAGAGCAGAGAAGGGCGACTTTCTTGCAGGAAGAGTGCCACCCTGGTCTGGAGGCCATGCCTGGTACTGACAAGTGCGTTTGAGACGAGACGAGAGTGCAGTCAGGAAACGACATAGTTGGTCAGGTTGGTGGGTTCACCAAATTTCGAGGACAAACTTGAGTTATTATACCCTAAAAGCAGTAATGAGATCTCCAAGAAATCCCCCCAACTCAGCGTCCAAGACCCCTATGAGTGTGACACTGGGGAAGTGGGAATTTTCAGTGGAATAGTATGAGCCTGATTTATTATTGCACTTGCACTTTTTGGGGGGATAGTTTTCCCTGTCTTTCATTTACACCGTATGTGTTTGCCCGTGTTCTGGTTTTTTTTTTCTTACATTTTCGTCATTGTTGACCGGATTTGTGGTTTCCAAATATTTTTCGGCTGATTCATTACATTTTTGTAAAATCTGGAGTCATTTTATGTGCGCCTGATATTTTTGCTCAAATTTTTCATTATTTTTTGAGAACTTGCAGCTTTTTTTGCGCCCAGTAGTTGCAAAAAAAAAAAAAAAGTTGAAGATAAAATATAAAGAGCACGGACCAAAATTCATGGCCGTCGGCATAAACCCTAAGAATGATTGTTACTTCTTTTAACCGCTTCAGGGTTTCCGAACCCTGAAGTGCTTAAAAGGTAGTAATAAAATACAACAGCAATGTTGTTTTGGCATTACTGATCATTATGTCCATTTTTTAGGTGGTTTCGCTGTGTTTTTCCAGGTGCGTTCAACAGTCCTGAATCCACCCTAAAAAACCTCTTGCGCTTAGCCAATGGTAAAATATGTTCCTGCAGCGCCCCAGAGTCCTGGTCATTGCAGTAATGTCGTTCTTCCACCTGGGGGAGCGATGTTAGGTCTGATGGCACCAAAGGAGTTCACGCTGCCAGGTATCACAGCCACACTGACACTTCACACGCCAGCCACCAGGGGGAGCAAAGGTTCTATCTATTAGGCCACTCCTCACACTTGGGTAAAACTGGGGGTTTGGTTAGGAAGTTAGGCAGATGGAGGGAGAAGGAGAAGCTGACTGGAGGGAGAAGGAGATAGTCAGTAGGAGAAGACTGGGCTCGGCCCAGTAAGGGAAAGAAGGACACGGAGCTGCGCCTGCAACCCATGCGGCAGCCTCCTAAGAAAGGGCAAGAAAGGAAGTGTGCCGTAGTGAGTGAGCACAGAAGTCGTAGCAACAGGAGTAAAACACCGGTGGGAGACCAGCTAGGAGCAGGCTGCCTCCCACTGAGCGCAGATCCGGAACACCGAGGGAGTAATAGACTCTACGCTTTACTTCAGAGGACCGGCAGGACAGTCGATTCCAAGTTGGCTGCCCGACCTAAGAACCTAAGCAGACAAGGTGGCAACGCGGAGGAGAGGCGACGCTAGGCTCCCTATAAAATAGCCTCAGGCCACCACTGTCCATGGCTGGATGAGAGCCATGACTGGGCTGTTAATTTGCAGGGCTATAGCCTGTTCAGAAATGACCATACAGATAAGCGAGGGGGTGGGGTGTGTCTATATGTAAAATCGTCCTTAAAACCCATCCTGCATGATAATATAGGTGAATTTAATGAAAATATAGAATCCCTGTGGGTGGAGATAAGGGGAGGGGGAAAAAATAATAAATTACTGATAGGGGTTTGTTATAAATCTCCAAAAATAATGGAATCAATGGAGAATATCCTCGTAAAGCAAATAGATGAAGCTGCGACTCAAGGAGAAGCCATTATAATGGGGGACTTCAACTACCCTGAAATAGATTGGGGAACAGAAACCTGCAGTTCCAGCAAAGGTAATCGGTTTTTGACAACTATGAGAGACAATTACCTTTCACAACTGGTTCAGGACCCAACAAGAAGGGGGGCACTGCTAGACCTAATATTAACCAACAGGCCAGACCGCATATCAAATATAAGGGTTGGGGGGTTACTTGGGAAATAGCGATCACAAAATAATAAGTTTTCATTTATCCTTTAAAAAGATGTGTAATAGAGGGGTTACAAGGACACTAAACTTCAGGAGGGCAAATTTCCAACGGATGAGAGAGGATCTTGGTGCAATTAAATGGGACGATATCCTGAGACACAAAAATACACAAAGACAATGGGAGACATTTATTAACATCCTGGATAGGACCTGTGCACAGTATATACCGTATGGGAATAAACATACTAGGAATAGGAGGAAACCAATATGGCTAAATAGAGCTGTAAGGGGCGCAATAAGTGACAAAAAGAAAGCATTTAGAGAATTAAAGGAAGTAGGTAGTGAGGAGGCATTAAATAAATACAAAAAATTAAATAAATTCTGTATAAAGCAAATCAAGGCAGCAAAGATTGAGACAGAGAGACTCATTGCCAGAGAGAGTAAAAATAATCCCAAAATATTCTTTAACTACATAAATAGTAAGAAACTAAAACATGATAGTGTTGGCCCCCTTAAAAATAGTCTGGGTGAAATGGTGGATGAGGATGAGGAAAAAGCCAATATGCTAAATGACTTTTTTTCATCAGTATTTACACAAGAAAATCCCATGGCAGACAAAATGACTAGTGATAAAAATTCCCCATTAAATGTCACCTGCTTAACCCAGCAGGAAGTGCGGCGGCGTCTAAAAATCACTAAAATTGACAAATCTCCGGGCCCGGATGGGATACACCCTCGAGTACTGCAGGAATTAAGTACAGTCATTGATAGACCATTATTTTTAATCTTTAAAGACTCCATAATAACAGGGTCTGTACCACAGGACTGAGAGAAAACACCGGGTGCACAGCTAGCGGTGGATACCGTGTCTGGAGGCAGTGCCCCTCACCCCGAACACCAGCGCTTTCAGCTTGTAGGTGCTACATCCTGATGTGCGGCCATTGCCCCACCATTACAGCACTCTAACTAAGCTCTATTTTACCTCCATTCTCTATAACGCAAGCTGTGGCAGCGCTTTTTTGACTGATGAAAGTCCTTATGGACTGAAACGTTTCGAGTGCTACAAATAAATCAAATCTTTCGCCGCTTAAGTTGAGTGCTAGACTTCTTTCTATTTGTACCACAGGACTGGCGTATAGCAAATGTGGTGCCAATATTCAAAAGGGACAAAAACTGAACTCGGAAATTATAGGCCAGTAAGCTTAACCTCTACTGTGGGTAAAATCCTGGAGGGCATTCTAAGGGATGCTATACTGGAGTATCTGAAGAGAAATAACCTCATGACCCAGTATCAGCACGGGTTTACTAGGGACTGTTCATGTCAGACTAATTTGATCAGTTTCTATGAAGAGGTAAGTTCCGGACTGGACCAAAGGAACCCAGTAGATGTAGTGTATATGGACTTTTCAAAAGCTTTTGATACGGTGCCACACAAAAGGTTGATACATAAAATGAGAATAATGGTGATAGGGGAAAATATGTGTAAGTGGGTTGAGAGCTGGCTCAGGGATAGGAAACAAAGGGTGGTTATTAATGGAGCACACTCGGACTGGGTAGCGGTTAGCAGTGGGGTACCACAGGGGTCAGTATTGGGCCCTCTTCTTTTTAACATATTTATTAATGACCTTGTAGGGGGCATTCAGAGTAGAATTTCAATATTTGCAGATGACACTAAACATTTGAGGGTGTACCTCCGTGCCGTTAGTTCGGTACGGAGGGTCTTTTTGCCCCTTTGCGTGGTTGTTTGTAGGGTTTTGTGTTGACCGCAAAGTTACCTTTCCTTTCCTCGCTCTGTTTACTAAGTCGGGCCTCGCTTTGCTAAATCTGTTTCATCTCTACGTTTGTCTTTTCATCTTTACTCACAGTCATTATATGTGGGGGCTGCCTTTTCCTTTGGGGTATCTCTCTGAGGCAAGGTAGGCTTATTTTCTATCTTCAGGCTAGTTAGTTTCTCAGGCTATGCCGAGTTGCATAGGGAGCGTTAGGCGCAATCCACGGCTGCCTTTAGTGTGTTGGAGAGGATTAGGGATTGCGGTCAGCAGAGTTCCCACGTCTCAGAGCTCGTTCTTTGTTTTTGGGTTATTGTCAGATCAGTGTATGTGCTCTGACTTCTATGTCCATTGTGGTACTGAATTATCTCATCATAACAGTACTGGAGGCCAAAGTACTAATGATTCTCAATAGAGGGAAAAAAGAAGTTCTGAGACCATTTTTTTTTCTCTGCACTGTGTTTTGCCTTTTTTTTTCCCCTAGACATTTGGGTAGTTCAGTACACAGGTGTAGCGATGGACATTAAAGGTCTGTCTTCATGTGTGGATCAGCTCTCGGCAAGAGTACAAAAGATTCAAAACACTATTGATCAGAAATCTATGTTAGAACCAAGAATTCCTATTCCTGATTTGTTTTTTGGAGATAGAACTAAATTTCTGAGTTTCAAAAATAATTGTAAACTATTTCTGGCCTTGAAACCTCGCTCCTCTGGTGACCCAGTTCAACAAGTTTTGATCATTATTTCTTTTTTACGTGGCGACCCTCAGGACTGGGCATTTTCTCTTGCGCCAGGAGATCCTGCATTAAGTAATATCGATGCGTTTTTCCTGGCGCTCGGATTGCTGTACGATGAACCTAATTCAGTGGATCAGGCAGAGAAGAATTTGCTGGCTCTGTGTCAGGCTCAGGATGATATAGAGGTATATTGTCAGAAATTTAGAAAGTGGTCCGTACTCACTCAATGGAATGAAGGTGCGCTCGTAGCTATTTTCAGAAAGGGTCTCTCTGAAGCCCTTAAGGATGTCATGGTGGGATTTCCTATGCCTGCTGGTTTGAATGAGTCTATGTCTTTGGCTATTCAGATCGGTCGACGCTTGCGTGAGCGTAAATCTGTGCACCATTTGGCGGTATTACCTGAGCTTAAACCTGAGCCTATGCAGTGCGATAGGACTTTGACCAGAGTTGAACGGCAAGAACACAGACGTCTGAATGGGCTGTGTTTCTACTGTGGTGATTCCACTCATGCTATCTCTGATTGTCCTAAGCGCACTAAGCGGTTCGCTAGGTCTGCCACCATTGGTACGGTACAGTCAAAATTTCTTTTGTCCGTTACCTTGATCTGCTCTTTGTCATCGTATTCTGTCATGGCATTTGTGGATTCAGGCGCTGCCCTGAATTTGATGGACTTGGAGTATGCTAGGCGTTGTGGGTTTTTCTTGGAGCCCTTGCAGTGTCCTATTCCATTGAGAGGAATTGATGCTACGCCTTTGGCCAAGAATAAACCTCAGTACTGGACCCAGCTGACCATGTGCATGGCTCCTGCACATCAGGAGGTTATTCGCTTTCTGGTGTTGCATAATCTGCATGATGTGGTCGTGTTGGGGTTGCCATGGCTACAAGTCCATAATCCAGTATTAGATTGGAAATCCATGTCTGTGTCCAGCTGGGGTTGTAAGGGGGTACATGGTGATGTCCCATTTCTGACTATTTCGTCATCCACCCCTTCTGAGGTTCCAGAGTTCTTGTCTGATTACCGGGATGTATTTGATGAGCCCAAGTCCGATACCCTACCTCCGCATAGGGATTGTGATTGTGCTATCGATTTGATTCCTGGTAGTAAATTCCCAAAAGGTCGACTGTTTAATTTGTCTGTGCCTGAGCACGCCGCTATGCGGAGTTATGTGAAGGAGTCCTTGGAGAAGGGGCATATTCGCCCATCATCGTCGCCATTAGGAGCAAGGTTCTTTTTTGTAGCCAAGAAGGATGGTTCGCTGAGACCTTGTATAGATTACCGCCTTCTAAATAAAATCACGGTTAAGTTTCAGTACCCCTTGCCGTTGTTATCTGATTTGTTTGCTCGGATTAAGGGGGCCAGTTGATTCACCAAGATAGATCTTCGTGGTGCGTATAATCTTGTGCGTATTAAGCGAGGCGATGAATGGAAAACTGCATTTAATACGCCGAGGGCCATTTTGAGTATCCAGTAATGCCATTCGGACTTGCCAATGCTCCATCAGTGTTTCAGTCCTTTATGCATGACATCTTCCGAGAGTACCTGGATAAATTCCTGATTGTGTACTTGGATGACATTTTGATCTTCTCGGATGATTGGGAGTCTCATGTGAAGCAGGTCAGAACGGTGTTTCAGGTCCTGCGTGCTAATTCTTTGTTTGTGAAGGGATCAAAGTGTCTCTTTGGTGTTCAGAAGGTTTCATTTTTGGGGTTCATCTTTTCCCCTTCTACTATCGAGATGGACCCTGTTAAGGTCCAAGCCATCCATGATTGGACTCAGCCGACATCTCTGAAAAGTCTGCAAAAGTTCCTGGGCTTTGCTAATTTTTATCGTCGCTTCATCTGCAATTTTTCTAGTATTGCCAAACCATTGACCGATTTGACCAAGAAGGGTGCTGATTTGGTCAATTGGTCTTCTGCTGCTGTGGAAGCTTTTCAAGAGTTGAAGCGTCGTTTTTCTTCTGCCCCTGTGTTGTGTCAACCAGATGTTTCTCTTCCGTTCCAGGTCGAGGTTGATGCTTCTGAGATTGGAGCAGGGGCTGTTTTGTCGCAGAGAGCTTCTGATTGCTCAGTGATGAAACCATGCGCTTTTTTTTCCAGGAAGTTTTCGCTTGCTGAGCGAAATTATGATGTGGGCAACCGAGAGTTGCTGGCCATGAAGTGGGCATTCGAGGAGTGGCGTCATTGGCTTGAAGGAGCTAAGCATCGCGTGGTGGTATTGACTGATCATAAGAACTTGACTTATCTTGAGTCTGCTAAGCGGTTGAATCCTAGACAGGCTCGTTGGTCGCTGTTTTTTGCCCGTTTTGACTTTGTGATTTCGTACCTTCCGGGCTCTAAAAATGTGAAGGCGGATGCTCTGTCTAGGAGTTTTGTGGCCGACTCTCCGGGTTTGTCTGAGCCGGCGGGTATCCTCAAGGAAGGAGTAATTGTGTCTGCCATCTCCCGTGATTTGCGGCGGGTGCTGCAAAAATTTCAGGCTAATAAACCTGATCGTTGTCCAGCGGAGAGACTGATTGTCCCTGATAGGTGGACCAATAGAGTTATCTCTGAGGTTCATTGTTCGGTGTTGGCTGGTCATCCTGGAATCTTTGGTACCAGAGAGTTAGTGGCTAGATCCTTTTGGTGGCCGTCTCTGTCGCGGGATGTGCGTGCTTTTGTGCAGTCCTGTGGGATTTGTGCTCGGGCTAAGCCCTGCTGTTCTCGTGCCAGTGGGTTGCTTTTGCCCTTGCCGGTCCCGAAGAGGCCTTGGACACATATCTCTATGGATTTTATTTCTGATCTTCCCGTTTCTCAAAAGATGTCAGTCATTTGGGTGGTCTGTGATCGCTTTTCTAAGATGGTCCATCTGGTACCCTTGTCTAAATTGCCTTCCTCCTCTGATTTGGTGCCATTGTTCTTCCAGCATGTGGTTCGTTTACATGGCATTCCAGAGAATATCGTTTCTGACAGAGGTTCCCAGTTTGTTTCAAGGTTTTGGCGAGCCTTTTGTGGTAAGATGGGCATTGACTTGTCTTTTTCCTCGGCTTTCCATCCTCAGACTAATGGCCAGACCGAACGAACCAATCAGACCTTGGAAACATCTGAGATGCTTTGTTTCTGCCGATCAGGATGACTGGGTGTCCTTTTTGCCTTTGGCTGAGTTCGCCCTTAATAATCGGGCCAGCTCGGCTACCTTGGTTTCGCCATTTTTCTGCAATTCTGGGTTCCATCCTCGTTTCTCTTCAGGACAGGTTGAGTCTTCGGACTGTCCTGGTGTGGATACTGTGGTGGACAGGTTGCAGCAGATTTGGACTCATGTAGTGGACAATTTGACCTTGTCCCAGGAGAAGGCTCAACGTTTCGCTAATCGCAGACGCCGTGTGGGTCCCCGACTTCGTGTTGGGGATCTGGTTTGGTTATCTTCTCGTCATATTCCTATGAAGGTTTCCTCTCCTAAGTTTAAACCTCGTTTCTTTGGTCCGTATAGGATTTCTGAGGTTCTTAATCCTGTGTCTTTTCGTCTGACCCTTCCAGATTCTTTTTCCATACATAACGTATTCCATAGGTCATTGTTACGGAGATACGTGGCACCTATGGTTCCATCTGTTGATCCTCCTGCCCCGGTTTTGGTGGAGGGGGAATTGGAGTATATTGTGGAGAAGATTTGGGATTCTCGTGTTTCTAGACGGAAACTCCAGTATCTGGTTAAATGGAAGGGTTATGCTCAGGAAGATAATTCCTGGGTTTTTGCCTCTGATGTCCATGCTCCCGATCTTGTTCGTGCCTTTCATGTGGCTCATCCTGGTCGGCCTGGGGGCTCTGGTGAGGGTTCGGTGACCCCTCCTCAAGGGGGGGGTACTGTTGTGAATTCTGTGGCAGAGCTCCCTCCTGTGGTCACAAGTGGTACTTCGGCTGATTCTCTCTGTGAGCTTCTGTTGGTGGAGGGAAGTGGTACTGCGGCTTCTGAGTTTCCTCCCTCAGGTGATCTGGTGAGGTCGTTAGGTGCTTCTCTACTTAACTCCACCTAATGCTTTGATCCTGGCTTCCTGTCAATGTTCCAGTGTTGGACTTGCTTTTCCCTGGATCATTCCTGTGGCCTGCTGCTCTGCATAGCTAAGTTCTTCTTTGCTATTTGTTTGCTATTTTTTCTGTCCAGCTTGTCTCTTTTGTTGCTGGAAGCTCTGGGACGCAAAGGGTGTACCTCCGTGCCGTTAGTTCGGTACGGAGGGTCTTTTTGCCCCCTTTGCGTGGTTTTCTTTAGGGTTTTGTGTAGACTGCAAAGTTGCCTTTTCTATCCTCGCTCTGTTAAGAAAGTCGGGCCTCACTTTGCTGAATCTATTTCATCTCTACGTTTGTCTTTTCATCTTAACTCACAGTCATTATATGTGGGGGGCTGCCTTTTCCTTTGGGGTATTTCTCTGAGGCAAGGTAGGCTTATTTTCTATCTTCAGGCTAGTTAGTTTCTCAGGCTGTGCCGAGTTGCATAGGCAGAGTTAGGTGCAATCCACGGCTGCCTCTAGTGTTGTTTGGAGAGGATTAGGGATTGCGGTCTGCAGAGTTCCCACGTCTCAGAGCTCGTTCTATGATTTTGGGTTATTGTCAGATCACTGTATGTGCTCTGACCGCTATGTCCATTGTGGTACTGAATTGCCTTTTATAACAAAAACCATACTTACAACATCTGCTAATTCCCCGAAGCCCTCGATCTCCTGTAATAAAGAAAAAATAAAAAACTAACGATATACCCATACCTGTCTGGCGTTCAGTCAGTCACATGCCGTAATCCATATCTGGGGTATAAACAGTTTACAATCGGGAGCGGTGCTAATGCAACCGGCCTGGCTGTAAACTACTGGGGAATGAATGAAATGTTGCCGGTGCAGACTCAGTGACTAGCGCTGACATCACTGAGTCTGTACCCCCTCACAGCCTGAATTCAGATAAACTCTTCAGCGAGGGAAAATGCTAGCTGATTTTCCCATGCTCAAGAGTTCAGTGCGGGTCAGGCTGTGAGGGAGCGCAGCATCAGTGACATCACCTCTATTCACTGAAACTGTTCTCGCAGCCGGCATAAACTGCTGTGACCTCATCCCTGACATTATCCCACGGTCCTGAAGTCACAGCAGTTTAGGCCGGCAGCGAGAACAGCTTCAGTGAATAGAGGTGATGTCACTGATGCTGGGCTCCCTTTTTTCTCAGTCCGATTTCAGTTGAGAAAAAAAATTGCAGATGAGATGTCACCCATTGAATAACATTGGTCCGAGTGCAATCTGATTTTTTTTATCGGATTGCACTCGTCCGTCTTTCTCGCAAGTGAGTATGAGCCCAAACCCTGATGACACACTGATGGTAAAAACGACCACACGGATGACATACTGATCACACACTGATGATAAAAACGGCAACACGGATGACATACTGATCACACACTGATGGTAAAAACGGCAACACGGATGACACACTGATCCAAGCACTGATGACACAATAATGGTAAAAACCGCCACACGGATGACACACTGATCCAAGCACTGATGGTAAAAACGGCCACACGGATGACATACTGATCCAAACACTGATGGTAAAAATGGCTACACAGATGACACACTGATCCAAACACTGATGACACACTGATGACAAAAATGGACACACAGATGACATACTGATCCAAATGCTGATGACACACTGATGGTAAAAATGGCCACGCAGACGACATACTGATCCAAAACACTGATGGCACACGGATGGTAAAAACGGCTACACAGATGACATACTGATCCAAACACTGATGATAAAAATGGCCACACAGATGACATACTGATCCAAACACGGATGGTAAAAATGGCCACGCAGATGACATACTGATCCAAAACACTGGTGGCACACTGATGGTAAAAACAGCCACACGGAAGACATACTGATCCAAACACTGATGATAAAAACGGCCACATGGATGACACACTGAGCCAAACACTGATGACACACTGATGATACAAACGGCCACACGGATGACACACTGAGCCAAACACTGATGACACACTGATGACAAAAATGGACACACAGATGACATACTGATCCAAATGCTGATGACACACTGATGGTAAAAATGGACACACAGATGACATACTGATCCAAATGCTGATGACACACTGATGGTAAAAATGGCCACGCAGATGACATACTGATCCAAAACACTGATGACACACTGATGGTAAAAATGGCCACGCAGATGACATACTGATCCAAAACACTGATGGCACACTGATGGTAAAAATGGCCTCGCAGATGACATACTGATCCAAAACAATGATGGCACAATGATGGTAAAAATGGCCACGCAGATGACATACTGATCCAAAACACTGATGGCACACTGATGGTAAAAATGGCCACGCAGATGACATACTATTATTATTATTATTATTATTATACATTTTTATAGCGCCATTTATTCCATGGCGCTTTACATGTGAATACGGGGCAAATATAGACAAATACATTAAACATGAGCAACATACAAACATACTGATCCAAAACAATGATGGCACACTGATGGTAAAAACAGCCACACAGAAGACATACTGATCCAAACACAGATGACATACTGATCCAAACACTGATGACATACTGATCCAAACACTGATGACATACTGATCCAAACACTGATGACATACTGATCCAAACACTGATGACATACTGATCCAAACACAGATGATATACTGATCCAAACACTGATGACATACTGATCCAAACACTGATGACATACTGGCCACACAGATGACATACTGATCCAAGCACTGATGGTAAAAACTGCTACACGGATGACACACTGATCCAAACAATGATGACACTGGTACCGTTTTTTTTCCCCGGACCTGATTAAACACGGACATGTGAATGAGGCCTTAGGCTATGTGCACACGTTGCGGATTAGGCTTAGGAATTTCTGGTGCGGATTCTGCATCTCTTGGCAGAAAACGCAGGTGCAGATTTGTCCCATTTTTTGTGCGTTTGTGCAAATAAAAACGCACCAAAACGCACGCAAAAACGCTGCGTTTTCCGACGCATGCGTCGTTTTTTGCCGAAATTTCAACACAAAAAAAAATGCAACTTGTTGCGTTTTCTTTGCCCGACGCTTGCGGCAAAAAAAACGCATGCGTCCCCCATGTTAAATATAGGGGGGCATGACGCATGCGTCGCCGCTGCGTTTCCCGACGCTGCATCGGGAAACGCTAATGTGAACGTAGCCTTAACCCTTGGTTTAGTTCATACACTGCTGTTTTAGTGCAGTTTTTGGTGGAGTTATTTTCAGACAAAAATCAGATTGGAGCCAAAAATGTAGTGTAAAATTAGGCTATGTTACCAGGATGAGTATTTTGTGTGTTTTAATGCTGATTTTACGTGTATTTTTACATGTGTTTATAGCCATTTTCCCTGTGCGTTTTTTGTCCCTTTTTAATATATCATATTTTATATCAAACTGCCTTGTTATGGATACTGCCTATAAGATTACGTTCCCTCGAGGAGCTTTTGTTGAGTTTTTGATGCTGAATAAGTTTGGTGCTTTTTCTGCACCTATTATGTAAATTATGTTACTTGTGTTTATTACTTTTTAATATTTGTAATTTTTTTTTAATCGCTTCTTTTTCTTTTTTTTTTCCATATCATGCTTTGTTTTTGATACTTCCTGATATTTGGCTTTGACAAAATTTTATTGATGCTCTTAGGTGCGGATTACATCAATTTTTTTATGCGTTTCTGCAGCGGAGATGCACCGAAAACTTGGGTGGTTTTTTATATGAGAATTTTCTGCATCTAATGCAAATCTATGGGGGAAAATCGGCCCTTATAACTCAGCATACCCGCAAGAGAAATTGACATGCTGGAGGTCTGAAACGCGCACCACAGGTCAGGTTACGCTGAGTAAAAGAGAAGCACAATAGGCACGAGATTTCTATAAATCATCTACTTTGCTGGAATTGTAACACGCTGTGTTTTTGCAAATAAAAATATGCTGCAGAAAAAAAAAATTACTCCTGGAAATCCTCATTGACATAATGTTTACTTTTCCTCCTACTATAGTTGTTATGGGCCTTGATTATCAAAGCAGTCTAAGAGATAAACCTGTGTTGCCCCTAGCAACCAATTAAATCTCAGCTTTCATTGTTCAAACTGCTCTGATAAAATGAAAGCTGTGCTGTGATTGGTTGCCATGAGCAACAAAGAAAAGATTTCTTTGCAGCCATTTTTGTTAGTTTTGCCTCAGTGTGCTCTGTGTGATCATGGCCTAAAAAAGAAAATCTCTTATTTTCATGACTTGCTGCTTCACGGCATTTAGATGGCGGCTGTAGCAGGGTACTTAGTTATCCAGGCGCCATCCTATGACCTTTTGTCAGTGATTGAGCCCTTTGTTTTGACCCGGACAGGTTAATCTATATAGTTTGTAAGGCTAGCAGCTTAATTTTAAGCATCTGTCAGAAAAGGGTGTAGTGGTCAAAGATGGTGAGAGAAGTCAGTTCATCACATAACATGCTGAGAGTAGTCAGCTCATCACATAACATGGTGAGAGTAGTCAGCTCCATCACATAACATGGTGAGAGTAGTCAGCTCCATCATATAACATGGTGAGAGTAGTCAGCTAATCACATAACATGGTGAGAGTAGTCAGCTCATCACATAACATGGTGAGAGTAGTCAGCTCCATCATATAACATGGTGAGAGTAGTCAGCTCATCACATAACATGGTGAGAGTAGTCAGCTCATCACATAACTTGGTGAGAGTAGTCATCTCCATCACATAACATGCTGAGAGTAGTCAGCTCATCACATACCATGGTGAGAGTAGTCAACTCCATCATATAACATGGTGAGAGTAGTCAGCTCCATCATATAACATGGTGAGAGTAGTCAGCTCATCACATAACATGCTGAGAGTAGTCAGCTCATCACATAACATGCTGAGAGTAGTCAGCTCATCACATAACATGGCGAGAGTAGTCAGCTCATCACATAACATGGTGAGAGTAGTCAGCTCATCACATAACATGGTGAGAGTAGTCAGCTCATCACATAACATGGTGAGAGTAGTCAGCTCATCACATAACATGGTGAGAGTAGTCAGCTCATCACATAACATGGTGAGAGTAGTCAGCTCATCACATAACATGGTGAGAGTAGTCAGCTCATCACATAACATGGTGAGAGTAGTCAGCTCATCACATAACATGGTGAGAGTAGTCAGCTCATCACATAACATGGTCATAGTCAGCTCCATCACATAACATGGTGATAGTCAGCTCCATCATATAACATGGTGAGAGTAGTCAGCTCATCACATAATATGCATAATATGGTGAGAGTAGTCAGCTCATCGCATAACATGCTGAGAGTAGACAGCTCATCACATAACATGCTGAGAGTAGTCAGCTCATCACATAACATGGTGAGAGTAGTCAGCTCCCTCACATATCATGATGAGTAGTCAGCTCATCACATAACATGGTGAGAGTAGTCAGCTCATCACATAACATGCTGAGAGTAGTCAGCTCCATCACATAACATGGTGAGAGTAGTCACCTCCATCACATAACATGGTGAGAGTAGTCACCTCCATCACATAACATGGTGAGAGTAGTCAGCTCATCACATAACATGGTCATAGTCAGCTCCATCACATAACATGGTGATAGTCAGCTCCATCATATAACATGGTGAGAGTAGTCAGCTCCATCATATAACATGGTGAGAGTAGTCAGCTCATCACATAACATGCTGAGAGTAGTCAGCTCATCCCATAACATGGTGAGAGTAGTCAGCTCATCCCATAACATGGTGAGAGCAGTCAGCTCATCACATAACATGGTGAGAGTAGTCAGCTCCATCATATAACATGGTGAGAGTAGTCAGCTCATCACATAACATGGTGAGAGTAGTCAGCTCATCACATAACATGCTGAGAGTTGTCAGCTAATCACATAACATGCTGAGAGTAGTCAGCTCATCACATAACATGGTGAGAGTAGTCAGCTCATCAAATAACATGGTGAGAGTAGTCAGCTCATTACATAACATGCTGAGAGTAGTCAGATCACATGGCTAATGAGAAAGTCAATGGCTGACCCAGTGCTGTCCGTGGTGCTGAAACAGGATTTCTGTTATACTCCCATGGCCAACCAAGTTCTCCAAGTGGAGAGAAACTACAACTCCCAGCATGCTTATGAGGCTGAAGGATGTTGTAGAATTTCTGCCATATTTGGACAGAGCTTACTTGGCCACGTATATGTTGGTGGCCATATAAAGACCATATGATCCACCTCGCCCCTGTTACATTTATTTACTTTTCATTTCTTGAATGGTCAGATATCGGTTTATTCCAATTATTGTTGATTTTCTAACCACATCTTCTGGAAGCAAACAGCTACCAAAATATTCTATGACATAGGGTCCGACTTCACAGTGCTTTTTAGTACCAAGATTGATATTAACATGTGATGTCCACGTTACCCTATAGACATGTGCCCCACTGTTTAGTGTAGTTTTGATAAAATCACAGTTTTATCAGCAGTAGATTATCACTAGAGGACTAGTTGCCTCGTGCCATGCAGTCATCCTGCTCTGTATAGCCCTTCCCCACCACGGATTAACAGCTTTCTGCCTATGCACAGTGTACACAGAAAGCTGTCAATTAGTGGTGTGGACGGGGTTATACAGAGTTCAGCATTCAGAGCTCTGCCAGATCTGCAACAGCTTTTTTTTTTTTTAAATCAAAACTGCAGTATTCCATTCAGTAATTGATACAGTATATTGTCGGAATCAGGGTCGCTGCCCCTGCATCATTTGGTTATGTGACCCATTTTTTGTGTCACCTCATCACATTCCTTATGCGATATTGGCTTTTGTTGGGTGAATTTAGTGTTTTATCCTTAATAAAGGGATATATATTATATAATTATTATATTATACATATTATATAGATTTTATGTATATATATATATATATATATACACTAGCAAGTACCTTGGAATTTTTCATATGTTTCATCTGTCAAATGATTTCCCAGGGAAGTAGAAGGAGATGATTGCCTAGAATAATGTGTAGGAAAATCTCTAGGAAGACAATGATCTTGATTAAAATATTGTCGTCATTTTTTAACAATGGGCATTTGTTGCGGCTATCCCAGGAACACAGAAAAATCTGCGCAGACTGACAGCGAGCCCTATTAGAACTTGGGATGTTTGTATGTAAAGTGTAAGAATAGAGGCACATGCTTCTGCATGGGAGCTGTGTACCTAAAACAGCTGAATATTATTTATTTATTTTTTTTTATATATTTATTATTTATTTGCAACTTTTTCTTTATTTTAGATCAGTTGGGAGCAATGCACCTAATCAAAAAGAGGTTTCATTGGCAGATTGCAATGTTTCAGAGAGCCAGATCCCATACACATCCCAGGGGTGTTTGGCAGCCACTTATCTACCTGTCCCCAAATAAATGCACGTTTAGCCAATCTAGATATTCATAAATTATACATATGATCACTGGAATTTTGGGGAGAACTGGATTACTGAGTTGGTATCTAATATTGCAAAAAAAAAAAAAAAAGTATAACCCCCCCTTCCCCCACCCCCTTTCCCCCCGCAGTCTGTTAGAAATAATCCGACTCTATTTTCTAGGACTCAGCACTGCACCTCTAATAATGCTGGAGGCTCTATGGCGCCACCTGCCGGCCACTGTCAGTAAGAACGCTCTGCTCTCTGCTGCATTTTCTGCTCTATCCTCCCCAGATCTCTGCTGCCATTTACATTGCAAGACATCAATGTCTCTGGAAAGATGTAATTTCCCTGTCAGAAATTATTACTTGCTCACGCTTCAAGTGTCAGAAGCAGCCGCAGTAAAGGTTGTCAAAAATGCTCACTGGGGGAAGCCAACAAGAGGAAGGAGCTAATGGGATTAGAGAGATATCATTTAATACTGTCACCCACATGCTGAAGTGCAGGGTAAACTGCTGCCAGGCTGGTGGGGGGTAGTGCTTCCCTCCTGTGCAAACGCAGGGCTAAGTAGCATGCCACAGTTAACCTCTGAGCTGCTGATGCCAGCAATATGCTGCCAGTGTGATCCCCGACAATTACTATTACTGCTACTACAAGCCCACCCTGATGCCCCCCAGGGAAGGTGCCATGCCTATGGTGTCCTGGCAATATAATCTATCCTGCACATTAATATAACCAAGTGTCCAAAAGAACTAAAGTGCTGCAAGGAACTCAGCACTGTGTGATCCAATGGGAGTATTCTAAGGGTAGTGCAAAGGTATTCCTGGCAGAATTAATGCAAAAAATGCTCCTGGGATTTGTATCATCCAAAAAGTCAGAAGACCTCTAGTAAAAATACGGATTGTGTGGAGGGGATCCTGTTCAGAGCACTGGTCACAATGCTGTCATCTAGACTAGTAATACTAGTAGCATCTACAGTCATGGCCAAAAGTTTTGAGAATGACACCAAGATTATATTTTCACATGATCTGCTGGCCTCTGGTTTTTATTAGTGTTTGTCTGATGTTTATATCACATACAGAAATATAATTGCAATCATATTATGAGTACCAATAGGTTATATTGACAGTTAGAATGAGTTAATGCAGCAAGTCAATAATTGCAGTGTTGACCCTTCTTCTTCAAGACCTCTGCAATTCTCCCTGGCATGCTCTCAATCAACTTCTGGACCAAATCCTGACTGATAGCAGTCCATTCTTGCATAATCAATGCTTGCATTTTGCCAGAATTTGTTGGATTTTGTTTGTCCACCCGTCTCTTGATGATTGACCACAAGTTCTCAATGGGATTAAGATCTGGGGAGTTTCCAGGCCATGGACCCAAAATCTCTATGTTTTGTTCCATGAGCCATTTAGTTATCACCTTTGCTTTATGGCAAGGTGCTCCATCATGCTGGAAAAGGCATTGTTGGGCGCCAAACTGCTCTTGGACGGTTGGGAGAAGTTGCTCTTGGAGGACATTCTGGTACAATTCTTTATTCATGGCTGTGTTTTTAGGCAAGACTGTGAGTGAGCCGATTCCCTTGGCTGAGAAGCAACCCCACACATGAATGGTTTCAGGATGCTTTACAGTTGGCATGAGACAAGACTGGTGGTAGCGCTCACCTCTTCTTCTCCGAATAAGCTGTTTTCCAGATCAGAGAAAATGACTTTGCCCCAGTCCTCAGCAGTCCACTCCCCGTACCTTTTGCAGAATATCAGTCGGTCCCTGATGTTTTTTCTGGAGAGAAGTGGCTTCTTTGCTGCCCTCCTTGAAACCAGGCCTTGCTCAAAGAGTCTCCGCCTCACAGTGCGTGCAGAAGCACTCACACCAGCCTGCTGCCATTCCTGAGCAAGCTCGGCACTGCTGGTAGTCCGATCCCGCAGCTGAAACAATTTTAAGATACGGTCCTGGCGCTTGCTGGTCTTTCTTTGGGCCCTGGAGCCTTTTTGACAACAATGGAAGCTCTCTCCTTGAAGTTCTTGATGATGCGATAGATTGTTGACTGAGGTGCAATCTTTGTAGCTGCGATACTCTTCCCTGTTAGGCCATTTTTTGTGCAGTGCAATGATGGCTGCACGTGTTTCTTTAGTGATAACCATGGTTAACTGAAGAGAAACAATGATACCAAGCACCAGCCTCCTTTTAAAGTGTCCAGTGATGTCATTCTTACTTAATCATGACTGATTGATCGCCAGCCCTGTCCTCATCAACACCCACACCTGTGTTACTGGATCAATCACTAAAACGATGTTAGCTGCTCCTTTTAAAGGGAACCTGTCACCCCGTTTTTTGAGATTGAGCTATAAATACTGTTAAATAGGGCCCGCGCTGTGTGTTCCTATAGTGTATGTAGTGTACCCCGATTCCCCATGTATGCTGAGAAATAACTTACCAAAGTCGCCGTTTTCGCCTGTCAATCAGGCTGGTCAGGTCGGGAGGGCGTGGTGACATCGCTGGTTCTTCCTCAGCTTTACGTTGGTGGCGTAGTGGCGTAGTGGTGAAGACACAGCACGCGATCTGCGCTGTAATCCCTTGCATCGGTGGGGGCGGCCATCTTCCTGGGGCCGCGCGTGCGCAGATCGAGTGCTCTGCTGCACGGGGCTTCAGGAAAATGGCCGCGGGATGCCGCGCGTGCGCATTAGAGATCGCGGCGGCCATTTTCCCAAAGCCGAGTTTGCATCTCGGCTTTGGGAAAATGGCCGCCGCGATCTCTAATGCGCACGCGCGGCATCCCGCGGCCATTTTCCTGAAGCCCCGTGCAGCAGAGCACTCGATCTGCGCACGCGCGGCCCCAGGAAGATGGCCGCCCCCACCGATGCAAGGGATTACAGCACAGATCGCGCGCTGCTTGTTCACCACTACGCCACCAACGTAAAGCTGAGGAAGAACCAGCGATGTCACCACGCCCTCCCGACCTGACCAGCCTGATTGACAGGCGAAAACGGCGACTTTGGTAAGTTATATCTCAGCATAGGTGGGGAATCGGGGTACACTACATACACTATAGGAACACACAGCGCAGGCCCTATTTAACAGTATTTATAGCTCAATCTCAAAAAACGGGGTGACAGGTTCCCTTTAAGGCATGACTGCAATGATGTTGAAATGTGTTTTGGGGGTTAAAGCTCATTTTCTGGGCAAATATTGACTTTGCAAGTACAGTAATTGCTGTTAAGCTGATCACTCTGACATTCAGGAGTATATGCAAATTGCCATTAGAAAAAATGAAGCAGTAGACTTTGGAAAAATTATTATTTGTCTCATTCTCAAAACTTTTGGCCATGACTGTATATCACTGCAGGTGTGCCCAATTTCACACCTAGACTAGTGATAGAAGTGATATTACTGCTGGTGAGAACAATGCTCATCTAGACTAGAGATAGATGTAGTAACCTTATCACTGCTGGTGAAGAATGCTGATCTAGACTAGTGATAGAAGTAGTAACCATATCAATGCTGGTGAGAACAATGCTCATCTAGACTAGTGATAGAATTAGTAACCTTATCACTGCTGGAGAGAACAATGCTCATCTAGACTAGTGATAGAAGTAGTAACCATATCACTGCTGGTGAGAACAATGCTCATCTAGACTAGTGATAGACGTAGTAACCGTATCACTGCTGGAGAGAACAATGCTGATCTAGACTAGTGATAGAAGTAGTAACCATATCACTGCTGGTGAGAACAATGCTGATCTAGACTAGTGATAGAAGTAGTAACCATATCACTGCTGGTGAGAACAATGCTCATCTAGACTAGTGATAGACGTAGTAACCATATCAATGCTGGTGAGAACAATGCTCATCTAGACTAGTGATAGAAGTAGTAACCATATCAATGCTGGTGAGAACAATGCTCATCTAGACTAGTGATAGAAGTAGTAACCTTATCACTGCTGGTGAGAACAATGCTCATCTAGACTAGTGATAGAAGTAGTAACCTTATCACTGCTGGTGAGAACAATGCTGATCTAGACTAGTGATAGAATTAGTAACCATATCACTGCTGGTGAGAACAATGCTCATCTAGACTAGTGATAGAAGTAGTAACCTTATCACTGCTGGTGAGAACAATGCTCATCTAGACTAGTGATAGAAGTAGTAACCATATCACTGCTGGTGAGAACAATGCTCATCTAGACTAGTGATAGACGTAGTAACCATATCACTGCTGGAGAGAACAATGCTGATCTAGACTAGTGATAGAAGTAGTAACCATATCAATGCTGGTGAGAACAATGCTCATCTAGACTAGTGATAGAAGTAGTAACCATATCACTGCTGGTGAGAACAATGCTGATCTAGACTAGTGATAGAAGTAGTAACCATATCACTGCTGGTGAGAACAATGCTCATCTAGACTAGTGATAGACGTAGTAACCATATCAATGCTGGTGAGAACAATGCTCATCTAGACTAGTGATAGAAGTAGTAACCATATCACTGCTGGTGAGAACAATGCTCATCTAGACTAGTGATAGAAGTAGTAACCTTATCACTGCTGGTGAGAACAATGCTGATCTAGACTAGTGATAGAATTAGTAACCATATCACTGCTGGTGAGAACAATGCTCATCTAGACTAGTGATAGAAGTAGTAACCTTATCACTGCTGGTGAGAACAATGCTCATCTAGACTAGTGATAGAAGTAGTAACCATATCACTGCTGGTGAGAGCAATGCTCATCTAGACTAGTGATAGAAGTAGTAACCTTATCACTGCTGGTGAGAACAATGCTCATCTAGACTAGTGATAGAAGTAGTAACCTTATCACTGCTGGTGAGAACAATGCTCATCTAGATTAGTGATAGAAGTAGTAACCATATCACTGCTGGTGAGAACAATGCTCATCTAAACTAGTGATAGAAGTAGTAACTATATCACTGCTGGTGAGAACAATGCTCATCTAGATTAGTGATAGAAGTAGTAACCTTATCACTGCTGGTGAGAACAATGCTCATCTAGATTAGTGATAGAAGTAGTAACCTTATCACTGCTGGTGAGAACAATGCTCATCTAGACTAGTGATAGAAGAAGTAACCATACCACTGCTGGTGAGAACAATGCTCATCTAGATTAGTGATAGAAGTAGTAACCTTATCACTGCTGGAGAGAACAATGCTCATCTAAACTAGTGATAGAAGTAGTAACTATATCACTGCTGGTGAGAACAATGCTCATCTAGACTAGTGATAGAAGTAGTAACTATATCACTGCTGGTGAGAACAATGCTCATCTAGACTAGTGATAGAAGAAGTAACCATATCACTGCTGGTGAGAACAATGCTCATCTAGACTAGTGATAGAAGAAGTAACCATATCACTGCTGGTGAGAACAATGCTCATCTAGACTAGTGATTGAAGTAGTAACCTTATCACTGCTGGAGAGAACAATGCTCATCTAAACTAGTGATAGAAGTAGTAACTATATCACTGCTGGTGAGAACAATGCTCATCTAGACTAGTGATAGAAGTAGTAACTATATCACTGCTGGTGAGAACAATGCTCATCTAGACTAGCGATAGATGTAGTAACCATATCACTGGTGGTGAAGAATGCTGATCTAGACTAGTGATAGAAGTAGTAACCTTATCACTGCTGGTGAGAACAATGCTCATCTAGACTAGTGATAGAAGTAGTAACCTTATCACTGCTGGAGAGAACAATGCTCATCTAGACTAGTGATAGAAGTAGTAACCATATCACTGCTGGCGAGAGCAATGCTCATCTAAACTAGAGATAGATGTAGTAACCATATCAATGCTGGTGAGAACAATGCTCATCTAGACTAGTGATAGAAGTAGTAACCATATCACTGCTGGTGAGAACAATGCTCATCTAGACTAGTGATAGACGTAGTAACCATATCAATGCTGGTGAGAACAATGCTCATCTAGACTAGTGATAGAAGTAGTAACCTTATCACTGCTGGTGAGAACAATGCTCATCTAGACTAGTGATAGAAGAAGTAACCATATCACTGCTGGTGAGAACAATGCTCATCTAAACTAGAGATAGATGTAGTAACCTTATCACTGCTGGTGAAGAATGCTGATCTAGACTAGTGATGGAAGTAGTAACCATATCACTGCTGGTGAGAACAATGCTCATCTAGACTAGTGATAGACGTAGTAACCATATCAATGCTGGTGAGAACAATGCTCATCTAGACTAGTGATAGAAGTAGTAACCATATCAATGCTGGTGAGAACAATGCTCATCTAGATTAGTGATAGAAGTAGTAACCATATCACTGCTGGTGAGAACAATGCTCATCTAGACTAGTGATAGACGTAGTAACCATATCAATGCTGGTGAGAACAATGCTCATCTAGACTAGTGATAGAAGTAGTAACCATATCACTGCTGGTGAGAACAATGCTCATCTAGACTAGTGATAGACGTAGTAACCATATCAATGCTGGTGAGAACAATGCTCATCTAGACTAGTGATAGACGTAGTAACCATATCAATGCTGGTGAGAACAATGCTCATCTAGACTAGTGATAGAAGTAGTAACCATATCAATGCTGGTGAGAACAATGCTCATCTAGATTAGTGATAGAAGTAGTAAACATATCACTGCTGGTGAGAACAATGCTCATCTAGACTAGTGATAGAAGTAGTAACCTTATCACTGCTGGTGAGAACAATGCTGATCTAGACTAGTGATAGAATTAGTAACCATATCACTGCTGGTGAGAACAATGCTCATCTAGACTAGTGATAGAAGTAGTAACCTTATCACTGCTGGTGAGAACAATGCTCATCTAGACTAGTGATAGAAGTAGTAACCTTATCACTGCTGGTGAGAACAATGCTCATCTAGACTAGTGATAGAAGTAGTAACTATATCACTGCTGGTGAGAACAATGCTCATCTAGACTAGTGATAGAAGTAGTAACTATATCACTGCTGGTGAGAACAATGCTCATCTAGACTAGCGATAGATGTAGTAACCTTATCACTGGTGGTGAAGAATGCTGATCTAGACTAGTGATAGAAGTAGTAACCTTATCACTGCTGGTGAGAACAATGCTCATCTAGACTAGTGATAGAAGTAGTAACCTTATCACTGCTGGAGAGAACAATGCTCATCTAGACTAGTGATAGAAGTAGTAACCATATCACTGCTGGTGAGAACAATGCTCATCTAGACTAGTGATAGAAGTAGTAACCATATCACTGCTGGTGAGAACAATGCTCATCTAGACTAGTGATAGAAGTAGTAACCATATCACTGCTGGAGAGAACAATGCTCATCTAGACTAGTGATAGAAGTAGTAACCATATCACTGCTGGTGAGAACAATGCTCATCTAGACTAGTGATAGAAGTAGTAACCTTATCACTGCTGGAGAGAACAATGCTCATCTAAACTAGAGATAGATGTAGTAACCTTATCACTGCTGGTGAAGAATGCTGATCTAGACTAGTGATAGAAGTAGTAACCATATCAATGCTGGTGAGAACAATGCTCATCTAGACTAGTGATAGAAGTAGTAACCATATCACGGCTGGTGAGAACAATGCTCATCTAGACTAGTGATAGACGTAGTAACCATATCAATGCTGGTGAGAACAATGCTCATCTAGACTAGTGATAGAAGTAGTAACCATATCAATGCTGGTGAGAACAATGCTCATCTAGATTAGTGATAGAAGTAGTAAACATATCACTGCTGGTGAGAACAATGCTCATCTAGACTAGTGATAGAAGTAGTAACCTTATCACTGCTGGTGAGAACAATGCTCATCTAGACTAGTGATAGAAGTAGTAACCATATCACTGCTGGTGAGAACAATGCTGATCTAGACTAGTGATAGAATTAGTAACCATATCACTGCTGGTGAGAACAATGCTCATCTAGACTAGTGATAGAAGTAGTAACCTTATCACTGCTGGTGAGAACAATGCTCATCTAGACTAGTGATAGAAGTAGTAACCTTATCACTGCTGGTGAGAACAATGCTCATCTAGACTAGTGATAGAATTAGTAACCATATCACTGCTGGTGAGAACAATGCTCATCTAGATTAGTGATAGAAGTAGTAACCATATCACTGCTGGTGAGAACAATGCTCATCTAGACTAGTGATAGAAGAAGTAACCATATCACTGCTGGTGAGAACAATGCTCATCTAGACTAGTGATTGAAGTAGTAACCTTATCACTGCTGGAGAGAACAATGCTCATCTAAACTAGTGATAGAAGTAGTAACTATATCACTGCTGGTGAGAACAATGCTCATCTAGACTAGTGATAGAAGTAGTAACCTTATCACTGCTGGTGAGAACAATGCTCATCTAGACTAGTGATAGAAGTAGTAACCTTATCACTGCTGGAGAGAACAATGCTCATCTAGACTAGTGATAGAAGTAGTAACCTTATCACTGCTGGTGAGAACAATGCTCATCTAGACTAGTGATAGAAGTAGTAACCTTATCACTGCTGGAGAGAACAATGCTCATCTAAACTAGTGATAGAAGTAGTAACCATATCACTGCTGGTGAAAACAATGCTCATCTAAACTAGAGATAGATGTAGTAACCTTATCACTGCTGGTGAAGAATGCTGATCTAGACTAGTGATAGAAGTAGTAACCATATCAATGCTGGTGAGAACAATGCTCATCTAGACTAGTGATAGAAGTAGTAACCATATCACTGCTGGTGAGAACAATGCTCATCTAGACTAGTGATAGACGTAGTAACCATATCAATGCTGGTGAGAACAATGCTCATCTAGACTAGTGATAGAAGTAGTAACCATATCACTGCTGGTGAGAACAATGCTCATCTAGACTAGTGATAGAAGTAGTAACCTTATCACTGCTGGTGAGAACAATGCTCATCTAGACTAGTGATAGAAGTAGTAACCTTATCACTGCTGGTGAGAACAATGCTCATCTAGACTAGTGATAGAATTAGTAACCATATCACTGCTGGTGAGAACAATGCTCATCTAGATTAGTGATAGAAGTAGTAACCATATCACTGCTGGTGAGAACAATGCTCATCTAGACTAGTGATAGAAGAAGTAACCATATCACTGCTGGTGAGAACAATGCTCATCTAGACTAGTGATTGAAGTAGTAACCTTATCACTGCTGGAGAGAACAATGCTCATCTAAACTAGTGATAGAAGTAGTAACCATATCACTGCTGGTGAGAACAATGCTGATCTAGACTAGTGATAGAAGTAGTAACTATATCACTGCTGGTGAGAACAATGCTCATCTAGACTAGCGATAGATGTAGTAACCTTATCACTGGTGGTGAAGAATGCTGATCTAGACTAGTGATAGAAGTAGTAACCTTATCACTGCTGGTGAGAACAATGCTCATCTAGACTAGTGATAGAAGTAGTAACCTTATCACTGCTGGAGAGAACAATGCTCATCTAGACTAGTGATAGAAGTAGTAACCTTATCACTGCTGGTGAGAACAATGCTCATCTAGACTAGTGATAGAAGTAGTAACCTTATCACTGCTGGAGAGAACAATGCTCATCTAAACTAGTGATAGAAGTAGTAACTATATCACTGCTGGTGAGAACAATGCTCATCTAGACTAGTGATAGAAGTAGTAACTATATCACTGCTGGTGAGAACAATGCTCATCTAGACTAGCGATAGATGTAGTAACCTTATCACTGGTGGTGAAGAATGCTGATCTAGACTAGTGATAGAAGTAGTAACCTTATCACTGCTGGTGAGAACAATGCTCATCTAGACTAGTGATAGAAGTCGTAACCTTATCACTGCTGGAGAGAACAATGCTCATCTAGACTAGTGATAGAAGTAGTAACCTTATCACTGCTGGTGAGAACAATGCTCATCTAGACTAGTGATAGAAGTAGTAACCTTATCACTGCTGGTGAGAACAATGCTCATCTAGACTAGTGATAGAAGTAGTAACCTTATCACTGCTGGAGAGAACAATGCTCATCTAGACTAGTGATAGAAGTAGTAACCATATCACTGCTGGTGAGAACAATGCTCATCTAGACTAGTGATAGAAGTAGTAACCATATCACTGCTGGAGAGAACAATGCTCATCTACACTAGTGATAGAAGTAGTAACCTTATCACTGCTGGTGAGAACAATGCTCATCTAGACTAGTGATAGAAGTAGTAACCTTATCACTGCTGGAGAGAACAATGCTCATCTAAACTAGTGATAGAAGTAGTAACTATATCACTGCTGGTGAGAACAATGCTCATCTAGACTAGCGATAGATGTAGTAACCTTATCACTGCTGGTGAGAACAATGCTCATCTAGACTAGCGATAGAAGTAGTAACCATATCACTGCTGGTGAGAACAATGCTGATCTAGACAAGTGATAGACGTAGTAACCTTATCACTGCTGGTGAGAACAATGCTCATCTAGACTACTGATAGAAGTAGTAACCTTATCACTGCTGGAGAGAACAATGCTCATCTAGACTAGTGATAGCAGTAGTAACGTTATCACTGCTGGTGAGAACAATGCTCATCTAGACTAGTGATAGAAGTAGTAACCTTATCAATGCTGGAGAGAAAAATGCTCATCTAGACTAGTGATAGACGCAGTAACCTTATCACTGCTGGAGAGAACAATGCTCATCTAGACTAGTGATAGAAGTAGTAGTCTTATAACTGCTGGTGAGAACAATGCTCATCTAGACTAGTGATAGAAGTAGTAACCATATCACTGCTGGAGAGAACAATGCTCATCTAGACTAGTGATAGAAGTAGTAACCTTATCACTGCTGGTGAGAACAATGCTCATCTAGACTAGTGATAGAAGTAGTAACCTTATCAATGCTGGAGAGAACAATGCTCATCTAGACTAGTGATAGACGCAGTAACCTTATCACTGCTGGAGAGAACAATGCTCATCTAGACTAGTGATAGAAGTAGTAACCATATCACTGCTGGAGAGAACAATGCTCATCTAGACTAGTGATAGAAGTAGTAGTCTTATAACTGCTGGTGAGAACAATGCTCATCTAGACTAGTGATAGAAGTAGTAACCATATCACTGCTGGAGAGAACAATGCTCATCTAGACTAGTGATAGAAGTAGTATCCTTATCACTGCTGGTGAGAACAATGCTCATCTAGACTAGTGATAGAAGTAGTAACCATATCACTGCTGGAGAGAACAATGCTCATCTAGACTAGTGATAGAAGAAGTAACCTTATCAATATTGGAGAGAACAATGCTCATCTAGACTAGTGATAGACGCAGTAACCTTATCACTGCTGGAGAGAACAATGCTCATCTAGACTAGTGATAGAAGTAGTAACCATATCACTGCTGGAGAGAACAATGCTCATCTAGACTAGTGATAGAAGTAGTAACCATATCACTGCTGGAGAGAACAATGCTCATCTAGACTAGTGATAAAAGTAGTAACCATATCACTGCTGGTGAGAACAATGCTCATCTAGACTAGTGATAGAAGTAGTAACCATATCACTGCTGGAGAGAACAATGCTCATCTAGACTAGTGATAGAAGTAGTAACCATATCACTGCTGGTGAGAACAATGCTCATGTAGACTAGTGATAGAAGTAGTAACCATATCAATGCTGGTGAGAACAATGCTCATCTAGACTAGTGATAGAAGTAGTAACCATATCACTGCTGGAGAGAACAATGCTCATCTAGACTAGTGATAGAAGTAGTAGTCTTATAACTGCTGGTGAGAACAATGCTCATCTAGACTAGTGATAGAAGTAGTAACCATATCACTGCTGGAGAGAACAATGCTCATCTAGACTAGTGATAGAAGTAGTAACCTTATCACTGCTGGTGAGAACAATGCTCATCTAGACTAGTGATAGAAGTAGTAACCATATTACTGCTGGTGAGAACAATGCTCATCTAGACTAGTGATAGAAGTAGTAACCATATCACTGCTGGTGAGAACAATGCTCATCTAGACTAGTGATAGAAGTAGTAACCTTATCACTGCTGGTGAGAACAATGCTCATCTAGACTAGCGATAGATGTAGTAACCATATCACTGGTGGTGAAGAATGCTGATCTAGACTAGTGATAGAAGTAGTAACCTTATCACTGCTGGTGAGAACAATGCTCATCTAGACTAGTGATAGAAGTAGTAACCTTATCACTGCTGGAGAGAACAATGCTCATCTAGACTAGTGATAGAAGTAGTAACCATATCACTGCTGGCGAGAGCAATGCTCATCTAAACTAGAGATAGATGTAGTAACCATATCAATGCTGGTGAGAACAATGCTCATCTAGACTAGTGATAGAAGTAGTAACCATATCACTGCTGGTGAGAACAATGCTCATCTAGACTAGTGATAGACGTAGTAACCATATCAATGCTGGTGAGAACAATGCTCATCTAGACTAGTGATAGAAGTAGTAACCTTATCACTGCTGGTGAGAACAATGCTCATCTAGACTAGTGATAGAAGAAGTAACCATATCACTGCTGGTGAGAACAATGCTCATCTAAACTAGAGATAGATGTAGTAACCTTATCACTGCTGGTGAAGAATGCTGATCTAGACTAGTGATAGAAGTAGTAACCATATCACTGCTGGTGAGAACAATGCTCATCTAGACTAGTGATAGACGTAGTAACCATATCAATGCTGGTGAGAACAATGCTCATCTAGACTAGTGATAGAAGTAGTAACCATATCAATGCTGGTGAGAACAATGCTCATCTAGATTAGTGATAGAAGTAGTAACCATATCACTGCTGGTGAGAACAATGCTCATCTAGACTAGTGATAGACGTAGTAACCATATCAATGCTGGTGAGAACAATGCTCATCTAGACTAGTGATAGAAGTAGTAACCATATCACTGCTGGTGAGAACAATGCTCATCTAGACTAGTGATAGACGTAGTAACCATATCAATGCTGGTGAGAACAATGCTCATCTAGACTAGTGATAGACGTAGTAACCATATCAATGCTGGTGAGAACAATGCTCATCTAGACTAGTGATAGAAGTAGTAACCATATCAATGCTGGTGAGAACAATGCTCATCTAGATTAGTGATAGAAGTAGTAAACATATCACTGCTGGTGAGAACAATGCTCATCTAGACTAGTGATAGAAGTAGTAACCTTATCACTGCTGGTGAGAACAATGCTGATCTAGACTAGTGATAGAATTAGTAACCATATCACTGCTGGTGAGAACAATGCTCATCTAGACTAGTGATAGAAGTAGTAACCTTATCACTGCTGGTGAGAACAATGCTCATCTAGACTAGTGATAGAAGTAGTAACCTTATCACTGCTGGTGAGAACAATGCTCATCTAGACTAGTGATAGAAGTAGTAACTATATCACTGCTGGTGAGAACAATGCTCATCTAGACTAGTGATAGAAGTAGTAACTATATCACTGCTGGTGAGAACAATGCTCATCTAGACTAGCGATAGATGTAGTAACCTTATCACTGGTGGTGAAGAATGCTGATCTAGACTAGTGATAGAAGTAGTAACCTTATCACTGCTGGTGAGAACAATGCTCATCTAGACTAGTGATAGAAGTAGTAACCTTATCACTGCTGGAGAGAACAATGCTCATCTAGACTAGTGATAGAAGTAGTAACCATATCACTGCTGGTGAGAACAATGCTCATCTAGACTAGTGATAGAAGTAGTAACCATATCACTGCTGGTGAGAACAATGCTCATCTAGACTAGTGATAGAAGTAGTAACCATATCACTGCTGGAGAGAACAATGCTCATCTAGACTAGTGATAGAAGTAGTAACCATATCACTGCTGGTGAGAACAATGCTCATCTAGACTAGTGATAGAAGTAGTAACCTTATCACTGCTGGAGAGAACAATGCTCATCTAAACTAGAGATAGATGTAGTAACCTTATCACTGCTGGTGAAGAATGCTGATCTAGACTAGTGATAGAAGTAGTAACCATATCAATGCTGGTGAGAACAATGCTCATCTAGACTAGTGATAGAAGTAGTAACCATATCACTGCTGGTGAGAACAATGCTCATCTAGACTAGTGATAGACGTAGTAACCATATCAATGCTGGTGAGAACAATGCTCATCTAGACTAGTGATAGAAGTAGTAACCATATCAATGCTGGTGAGAACAATGCTCATCTAGATTAGTGATAGAAGTAGTAAACATATCACTGCTGGTGAGAACAATGCTCATCTAGACTAGTGATAGAAGTAGTAACCTTATCACTGCTGGTGAGAACAATGCTGATCTAGACTAGTGATAGAATTAGTAACCATATCACTGCTGGTGAGAACAATGCTCATCTAGACTAGTGATAGAAGTAGTAACCTTATCACTGCTGGTGAGAACAATGCTCATCTAGACTAGTGATAGAAGTAGTAACCTTATCACTGCTGGTGAGAACAATGCTCATCTAGACTAGTGATAGAATTAGTAACCATATCACTGCTGGTGAGAACAATGCTCATCTAGATTAGTGATAGAAGTAGTAACCATATCACTGCTGGTGAGAACAATGCTCATCTAGACTAGTGATAGAAGAAGTAACCATATCACTGCTGGTGAGAACAATGCTCATCTAGACTAGTGATTGAAGTAGTAACCTTATCACTGCTGGAGAGAACAATGCTCATCTAAACTAGTGATAGAAGTAGTAACTATATCACTGCTGGTGAGAACAATGCTCATCTAGACTAGTGATAGAAGTAGTAACCTTATCACTGCTGGTGAGAACAATGCTCATCTAGACTAGTGATAGAAGTAGTAACCTTATCACTGCTGGAGAGAACAATGCTCATCTAGACTAGTGATAGAAGTAGTAACCTTATCACTGCTGGTGAGAACAATGCTCATCTAGACTAGTGATAGAAGTAGTAACCTTATCACTGCTGGTGAAAACAATGCTCATCTAAACTAGAGATAGATGTAGTAACCTTATCACTGCTGGTGAAGAATGCTGATCTAGACTAGTGATAGAAGTAGTAACCATATCAATGCTGGTGAGAACAATGCTCATCTAGACTAGTGATAGAAGTAGTAACCATATCACTGCTGGTGAGAACAATGCTCATCTAGACTAGTGATAGACGTAGTAACCATATCAATGCTGGTGAGAACAATGCTCATCTAGACTAGTGATAGAAGTAGTAACCATATCACTGCTGGTGAGAACAATGCTCATCTAGACTAGTGATAGAAGTAGTAACCTTATCACTGCTGGTGAGAACAATGCTCATCTAGACTAGTGATAGAAGTAGTAACCTTATCACTGCTGGTGAGAACAATGCTCATCTAGACTAGTGATAGAATTAGTAACCATATCACTGCTGGTGAGAACAATGCTCATCTAGATTAGTGATAGAAGTAGTAACCATATCACTGCTGGTGAGAACAATGCTCATCTAGACTAGTGATAGAAGAAGTAACCATATCACTGCTGGTGAGAACAATGCTCATCTAGACTAGTGATTGAAGTAGTAACCTTATCACTGCTGGAGAGAACAATGCTCATCTAAACTAGTGATAGAAGTAGTAACCATATCACTGCTGGTGAGAACAATGCTGATCTAGACTAGTGATAGAAGTAGTAACTATATCACTGCTGGTGAGAACAATGCTCATCTAGACTAGCGATAGATGTAGTAACCTTATCACTGGTGGTGAAGAATGCTGATCTAGACTAGTGATAGAAGTAGTAACCTTATCACTGCTGGTGAGAACAATGCTCATCTAGACTAGTGATAGAAGTAGTAACCTTATCACTGCTGGAGAGAACAATGCTCATCTAGACTAGTGATAGAAGTAGTAACCTTATCACTGCTGGTGAGAACAATGCTCATCTAGACTAGTGATAGAAGTAGTAACCTTATCACTGCTGGAGAGAACAATGCTCATCTAAACTAGTGATAGAAGTAGTAACTATATCACTGCTGGTGAGAACAATGCTCATCTAGACTAGTGATAGAAGTAGTAACTATATCACTGCTGGTGAGAACAATGCTCATCTAGACTAGCGATAGATGTAGTAACCATATCACTGGTGGTGAAGAATGCTGATCTAGACTAGTGATAGAAGTAGTAACCTTATCACTGCTGGTGAGAACAATGCTCATCTAGACTAGTGATAGAAGTCGTAACCTTATCACTGCTGGAGAGAACAATGCTCATCTAGACTAGTGATAGAAGTAGTAACCTTATCACTGCTGGTGAGAACAATGCTCATCTAGACTAGTGATAGAAGTAGTAACCTTATCACTGCTGGTGAGAACAATGCTCATCTAGACTAGTGATAGAAGTAGTAACCTTATCACTGCTGGAGAGAACAATGCTCATCTAGACTAGTGATAGAAGTAGTAACCATATCACTGCTGGTGAGAACAATGCTCATCTAGACTAGTGATAGAAGTAGTAACCATATCACTGCTGGAGAGAACAATGCTCATCTACACTAGTGATAGAAGTAGTAACCTTATCACTGCTGGTGAGAACAATGCTCATCTAGACTAGTGATAGAAGTAGTAACCTTATCACTGCTGGAGAGAACAATGCTCATCTAAACTAGTGATAGAAGTAGTAACTATATCACTGCTGGTGAGAACAATGCTCATCTAGACTAGCGATAGATGTAGTAACCTTATCACTGCTGGTGAGAACAATGCTCATCTAGACTAGCGATAGAAGTAGTAACCATATCACTGCTGGTGAGAACAATGCTGATCTAGACAAGTGATAGACGTAGTAACCTTATCACTGCTGGTGAGAACAATGCTCATCTAGACTACTGATAGAAGTAGTAACCTTATCACTGCTGGAGAGAACAATGCTCATCTAGACTAGTGATAGCAGTAGTAACGTTATCACTGCTGGTGAGAACAATGCTCATCTAGACTAGTGATAGAAGTAGTAACCTTATCAATGCTGGAGAGAAAAATGCTCATCTAGACTAGTGATAGACGCAGTAACCTTATCACTGCTGGAGAGAACAATGCTCATCTAGACTAGTGATAGAAGTAGTAGTCTTATAACTGCTGGTGAGAACAATGCTCATCTAGACTAGTGATAGAAGTAGTAACCATATCACTGCTGGAGAGAACAATGCTCATCTAGACTAGTGATAGAAGTAGTAACCTTATCACTGCTGGTGAGAACAATGCTCATCTAGACTAGTGATAGAAGTAGTAACCTTATCAATGCTGGAGAGAACAATGCTCATCTAGACTAGTGATAGACGCAGTAAACTTATCACTGCTGGAGAGAACAATGCTCATCTAGACTAGTGATAGAAGTAGTAACCATATCACTGCTGGAGAGAACAATGCTCATCTAGACTAGTGATAGAAGTAGTAGTCTTATAACTGCTGGTGAGAACAATGCTCATCTAGACTAGTGATAGAAGTAGTAACCATATCACTGCTGGAGAGAACAATGCTCATCTAGACTAGTGATAGAAGTAGTATCCTTATCACTGCTGGTGAGAACAATGCTCATCTAGACTAGTGATAGAAGTAGTAACCATATCACTGCTGGAGAGAACAATGCTCATCTAGACTAGTGATAGAAGAAGTAACCTTATCAATATTGGAGAGAACAATGCTCATCTAGACTAGTGATAGACGCAGTAACCTTATCACTGCTGGAGAGAACAATGCTCATCTAGACTAGTGATAGAAGTAGTAACCATATCACTGCTGGAGAGAACAATGCTCATCTAGACTAGTGATAGAAGTAGTAACCATATCACTGCTGGAGAGAACAATGCTCATCTAGACTAGTGATAAAAGTAGTAACCATATCACTGCTGGTGAGAACAATGCTCATCTAGACTAGTGATAGAAGTAGTAACCATATCACTGCTGGAGAGAACAATGCTCATCTAGACTAGTGATAGAAGTAGTAACCATATCACTGCTGGTGAGAACAATGCTCATCTAGACTAGTGATAGAAGTAGTAACCATATCACTGCTGGAGAGAACAATGCTCATCTAGACTAGTGATAGAAGTAGTAACCATATCAATGCTGGTGAGAACAATGCTCATCTAGACTAGTGATAGAAGTAGTAACCATATCACTGCTGGAGAGAACAATGCTCATCTAGACTAGTGATAGAAGTAGTAGTCTTATAACTGCTGGTGAGAACAATGCTCATCTAGACTAGTGATAGAAGTAGTAACCATATCACTGCTGGAGAGAACAATGCTCATCTAGACTAGTGATAGAAGTAGTAACCTTATCACTGCTGGTGAGAACAATGCTCATCTAGACTAGTGATAGAAGTAGTAACCATATTACTGCTGGTGAGAACAATGCTCATCTAGACTAGTGATAGAAGTAGTAACCATATCACTGCTGGTGAGAACAATGCTCATCTAGACTAGTGATAGAAGTAGTAACCATATCACTGCTGGTGAGAACAATGCTCATCTAGACTAGTGATAGAAGTAATAACCATATCAATGCTGGTGAGAACAATGCTCATCTAGACTAGTGATAGAAGTAGTAACCATATCACTGCTGGTGAGAACAATGCTCATCTAGACTAGTGATAGAAGTAGTAACCTTATCACTGCTGGCGAGAGCAATGCTCATCTAGACTAGTGATAGAAGTAGTAACCTTATCACTGCTGGTGAGAACAATGCTCATATAGACTAGTGATAGAAGTAGTAACCATATCACTGCTGGTGAGAACAATGCTCATCTAGACTAGTGATAGAAGTAGTAACCATATCACTGCTGGCGAGAGCAATGCTCATCTAGACTAGTGATAGAAGTAGTAACCATATCACTGCTGGTGAGAACAATGCTCATCTAGACTAGTGATAGAAGTAGTAACCATATCACTGCTGGTGAGAACAATGCTCATCTAGACTAGTGATAGAAGTAGTAACCATATCACTGCTGGTAAAAACAATGCTGATCTAGACTAGTGATAGAAGTAGTAACCATAACACTGCTGGTGAGAGCAATGCTCATCTAGACTAGTGATAGAAGTAGTAACTATATCACTGCTGGTGAGAACAATGCTCATCTAGACTAGTGATAGAAGTAGTAACCATATCACTGCTGGTGAGAACAATGCTCATCTAGACTAGTGATAGAAGTAGTAACCATATCACTGCTGGTGAGAACAATGCTCATCTAGACTAGTGATAGAAGTAGTAACCATATCACTGCTGGTGAGAACAATGCTGATCTAGACTAGTGATAGAAGTAGTAACCATATCACTGCTGGTGAGAGCAATGCTCATCTAGACTAGTGATAGAAGTAGTAACCATATCACTGCTGGTGAGAACAATGCTCATCTAGACTAGTGATAGAAGTAGTAACCTTATCACTGCTGGTGAGAACAATGCTCATCTAAACTAGTGATAGAAGTAGTAACCATATCACTGCTGGTGAGAACAATGCTCATCTAGACTAGTGATAGAAGTAGTAACCATATCACTGCTGGTGAGAACAATGCTGATCTAGACTAGTGATAGAAGTAGTAACCATATCACTGCTGGTGAGAGCAATGCTCATCTAGACTAGTGATAGAAGTAGTAACCATATCACTGCTGGTGAGAACAATGCTCATCTAGACTAGTGATAGAAGTAGTAACTATATCACTGCTGGTGAGAACAATGCTCATCTAGACTAGTGATAGAAGTAGTAACCATATCACTGCTGGTGAGAACAATGCTCATCTAGACTAGTGATAGAAGTAGTAACCATATCACTGCTGGTGAGAACAATGCTCATCTAGACTAGTGATAGAAGTAGTAACCATATCACTGCTGGTGAGAACAATGCTGATCTAGACTAGTGATAGAAGTAGTAACCATATCACTGCTGGTGAGAGCAATGCTCATCTAGACTAGTGATAGAAGTAGTAACCTTATCACTGCTGCTGAGAACAATGCTCATCTAAACTAGTGATAGAAGATGTAACCATATCACTGCTGGCGAGAGCAATGCTCATCTAGACTAGTGATAGAAGTAGTAACCTTATCACTGCTGGAGAGAACAATGCTCATCTAGACTAGTGATAGAAGTAGTAACCATATCACTGCTGGTGAGAACAATGCTCATCTAGACTAGTGATAGAAGTAGTAACCATATCACTGCTGGTGAGAACAATGCTGATCTAGACTAGTGATAGAAGTAGTAACCATATCACTGCTGGTGAGAGCAATGCTCATCTAGACTAGTGATAGAAGTAGTAACCATATCACTGCTGGTGAGAACAATGCTCATCTAGACTAGTGATAGAAGTAGTAACTATATCACTGCTGGTGAGAACAATGCTCATCTAGACTAGTGATAGAAGTAGTAACCATATCACTGCTGGTGAGAACAATGCTCATCTAGACTAGTGATAGAAGTAGTAACCATATCACTGCTGGTGAGAACAATGCTCATCTAGACTAGTGATAGAAGTAGTAACCATATCACTGCTGGTGAGAACAATGCTGATCTAGACTAGTGATAGAAGTAGTAACCATATCACTGCTGGTGAGAGCAATGCTCATCTAGACTAGTGATAGAAGTAGTAACCTTATCACTGCTGCTGAGAACAATGCTCATCTAAACTAGTGATAGAAGATGTAACCATATCACTGCTGGCGAGAGCAATGCTCATCTAGACTAGTGATAGAAGTAGTAACCTTATCACTGCTGGAGAGAACAATGCTCATCTAGACTAGTGATAGAAGTAGTAACCATATCACTGCTGGTGAGAACAATGCTCATCTAGACTAGTGATAGAAGTAGTAATCTTATCACTGCTGCTGAGAACAATGCTCATCTAGACTAGTGATAGAAGTAGTAACCTTATCACTGCTGGTGAGAACAATGCTCATGTAGACTAGTGATAGAAGTAGTAACCTTATCACTGCTGGTGAGAACAATGCTCATCTAGGCTAATGATAGAAGAAGTAACCATATCACTGCTGGTGGGAACAATGCTCATCTAGACTAGTGATAGAAGTAGTAACCATATCACTGCTGGTGAGAACAATGCTCATCTAGACTAGTGATAGAAGTAATAACTATATCACTGCTGGTGAGAACAATGCTCATCTAGACTAGCGATAGATGTAGTAACCTTATCAATGGTGGTGAGAACAATGCTCATCTAGACTAGTGATAGAAGTAGTAACCATATCACTGCTGGTGAGAACAATGCTCATCTAGACTAGTGGTAGAAGTAGTAACCTTATCACTGCTGGTGAGAACAATGCTCATCTAAACTAGGGATAGAAGAAGTAACCATATCACTGCTGGTGAGAACAATGCTCATCTAGACTAGTGATAGAAAAAGTAACCTTATCACTGCTGGCGAGAGCAATGCTCATCTAGACTAGTGATAGAAGTAGTAACCTTATCACTGCTGGTGAGAACAATGCTCATATAGACTAGTGATAGAAGTAGTAACCATATCACTGCTGGTGAGAACAATGCTCATCTAGACTAGTGATAGAAGTAGTAACCATATCACTGCTGGCGAGAGCAATGCTCATCTAGACTAGTGATAGAAGTAGTAACCATATCACTGCTGGTGAGAACAATGCTCATCTAGACTAGTGATAGAAGTAGTAACCATATCACTGCTGGTGAGAACAATGCTCATCTAGACTAGTGATAGAAGTAGTAACCATATCACTGCTGGTAAAAACAATGCTGATCTAGACTAGTGATAGAAGTAGTAACCATAACACTGCTGGTGAGAGCAATGCTCATCTAGACTAGTGATAGAAGTAGTAACTATATCACTGCTGGTGAGAACAATGCTCATCTAGACTAGTGATAGAAGTAGTAACCATATCACTGCTGGTGAGAACAATGCTCATCTAGACTAGTGATAGAAGTAGTAACCATATCACTGCTGGTGAGAACAATGCTCATCTAGACTAGTGATAGAAGTAGTAACCATATCACTGCTGGTGAGAACAATGCTGATCTAGACTAGTGATAGAAGTAGTAACCATATCACTGCTGGTGAGAGCAATGCTCATCTAGACTAGTGATAGAAGTAGTAACCTTATCACTGCTGGTGAGAACAATGCTCATCTAAACTAGTGATAGAAGTAGTAACTATATCACTGCTGGCGAGAACAATGCTCATCTAGACTAGTGATAGAAGTAGTAACCTTATCACTGCTGCTGAGAACAATGCTCATCTAAACTAGTGATAGAAGATGTAACCATATCACTGCTGGCGAGAGCAATGCTCATCTAGACTAGTGATAGAAGTAGTAACCTTATCACTGCTGGAGAGAACAATGCTCATCTAGACTAGTGATAGAAGTAGTAACCATATCACTGCTGGTGAGAACAATGCTCATCTAGACTAGTGATAGAAGTAGTAATCTTATCACTGCTGCTGAGAACAATGCTCATCTAGACTAGTGATAGAAGTAGTAACCTTATCACTGCTGGTGAGAACAATGCTCATGTAGACTAGTGATAGAAGTAGTAACCATATCACTGCTGGTGAGAACAATGCTCCTCTAGGCTAATGATAGAAGAAGTAACCATATCACTGTTGGTGGGAACAATGCTCATCTAGACTAGTGATAGAAGTAGTAACCATATCACTGCTGGTGAGAACAATGCTCATCTAGACTAGTGATAGAAGTAATAACTATATCACTGCTGGTGAGAACAATGCTCATCTAGACTAGTGATAGAAGTAGTAACCATATCAATGGTGGTGAGAACAATGCTCATCTAGACTAGTGATAGAAGTAGTAACCATATCACTGCTGGTGAGAACAATGCTCATCTAGACTAGTGGTAGAAGTAGTAACCATATCACTGCTGGTGAGAACAATGCTCATCTAGACTAGTGATAGAAGTAGTAACCATATCACTGCTGGTGAGAACAATGCTCATCTAAACTAGGGATAGAAGAAGTAACCATATCACTGCTGGTGAGAACAATGCTCATCTAGACTAGTGATAGAAGTAGTAACCATATCACTGCTGGTGAGAACAATGCTCATCTAGGCTAATGATAGAAGAAGTAACCATATCACTGCTGGTGGGAACAATGCTCATCTAGACTAGTGATAGAAGTAGTAACCATATCACTGCTGGTGAGAACAATGCTCATCTAGACTAGTGATAGAAGTAGTAACCATATCACTGCTGGTGAGAACAATGCTCATCTAGACTAGTGATAGAAGTAATAATCATATCAATGCTGGTGAGAACAATGCTCATCTAGACTAGTGATAGAAGTAATACATCAAAAATAGGAGAAATACCTGCCTAATTATATGGCAATGCTCCAAATTGGAATAAACATCAAAGAAGGCAATATAGAAGCAATATAGCCATAAAAAAGTCAAATTTTATTAGAACACATATATACACAAAATATTTAAACGAATAAAAAGTGGGGCAGAAGAATATGCAAATGGAATAACCACCGCTAGGCAAAACGTACTGTATAAATGCTAATTATGCCATATGGAAAAAGTGATAAATAAGTTAAGTACTTTCAATCTAAATATAGTAATTAATGCGCAGTATAGAACAAAAAATGGTAAAAGGAGTCACAGAGGACTTCTATAAATAACATACAAGTGTAGTATATATTGCGCATAAATTATAACAATAGACAGGCATATCATATAGCTCTACTGAATGATATCCTCATAGATCATATAGAGTGTAATCAAAACAAGGTGAAGATCCTCCAAAATAGACCATAAAGGGATGAATAAAGCGCTGCAAGAAAAATTGTATACTAGGGCAAAGAAGTCCTTAGCCAAATAACAGCCTTGTTATAAATAGCTTATGCAGTCCGAAAATAGTCCTGCAACAAACAATGTGTGTGCAAAAAAAAAAAAAATACACATGGTACCAATTCCGTGTCTACAAATGACCTAGAGGATACATATAGCTCAGCAGATAGAAAACCTATCTAAATATAAACTCATATATATATAAGCCCATGATATAGTAGGTGCGAGGATATCAGTCAGGAGAATTACCTGGCGGTAGTAGCAGCAACCCGACGCGCGTTTCGCGTGTGGCTTCGTCCGGGGATGAATGCGTCTAGACTAGTGATAGAAGTAATAATCATATCACTGCTGGTGAGAACAATGCTCATCTAGACTAGTGATAGAAGAAGTAACCATATCACTGCTGGTGAGAACAATGCTCATCTAGACTAGTGATAGAAGAAGTAACCATATCACTGCTGGTGAGAACAATGCTCATCTAGACTAGTGATAGAAGAAGTAACCATATCACTGCTGGTGAGAACAATGCTCATCTAGACTAGTGATAGAAGTAGTAACCATATCACTGCTGGTGAGAACAATGCTCATCTAGACTAGTGATAGAAGAAGTAACCATATCACTGCTGGTGAGAACAATGCTCATCTAGACTAGTGATAGAAGTAGTAACCTTATCACTGCTGGAGAGAACAATGCTCATCTAGACTAGTGATAGAAGTAGTAACCATATCACTGCTGGTGAGAACAATGCTCATCTAGACTAGTGATAGAAGTAGTAACCATATCACTGCTGGTGAGAACAATGCTCATCTAGACTAGCGATAGATGTAGTAACCTTATCACTGGTGGTGAAGAATGCTGATCTAGACTAGTGATAGAAGTAGTAACCTTATCACTGCTGGTGAGAACAATGCTCATCTAGACTAGTGATAGAAGTAGTAACCTTATCACTGCTGGTGAGAACAATGCTCATCTAGACTAGTGATAGAAGTAGTAACCTTATCACTGCTGGAGAGAACAATGCTCATCTAAACTAGTGATAGAAGTAGTAACTATATCACTGCTGGTGAGAACAATGCTCATCTAGACTAGTGATAGAAGTAGTAACTATATCACTGCTGGTGAGAACAATGCTCATCTAGACTAGCGATAGATGTAGTAACCTTATCACTGCTGGAGAGAACAATGCTCATCTAGACTAGTGATAGAAGTAGTAACCTTATCACTGCTGGAGAGAACAATGCTCATCTAGACTAGTGATAGAAGTAGTAACCTTATCACTGCTGGTGAGAACAATGCTCATCTAGACTAGTGATAGAAGTAGTAACCTTATCACTGCTGGTGAGAACAATGCTCATCTAGACTAGTGATAGAAGTAGTAACCTTATCACTGCTGGGGAGAACAATGCTCATCTAGACTAGTGATAGAAGTAGTAACCATATCACTGCTGGTGAGAATAATGCTCATCTAGACTAGTGATAGAAGTAGTAACCATATCACTGCTGGAGAGAACAATGCTCATCTACACTAGTGATAGAAGTAGTAACCTTATCACTGCTGGTGAGAACAATGCTCATCTAGACTAGTGATAGAAGTAGTAACCTTATCACTGCTGGAGAGAACAATGCTCATCTAAACTAGTGATAGAAGTAGTAACTATATCACTGCTGGTGAGAACAATGCTCATCTAGACTAGCGATAGATGTAGTAACCTTATCACTGCTGGTGAGAACAATGCTCATCTAGACTAGCGATAGAAGTAGTAACCATATCACTGCTGGTGAGAACAATGCTGATCTAGACAAGTGATAGACGTAGTAACCTTATCACTGCTGGTGAGAACAATGCTCATCTAGACTACTGATAGAAGTAGTAACCTTATCACTGCTGGAGAGAACAATGCTCATCTAGACTAGTGATAGCAGTAGTAACCTTATCACTGCTGGTGAGAACAATGCTCATCTAGACTAGTGATAGAAGTAGTAACCTTATCAATGCTGGAGAGAAAAATGCTCATCTAGACTAGTGATAGACGCAGTAACCTTATCACTGCTGGAGAGAACAATGCTCATCTAGACTAGTGATAGAAGTAGTAGTCTTATAACTGCTGGTGAGAACAATGCTCATCTAGACTAGTGATAGAAGTAGTAACCATATCACTGCTGGAGAGAACAATGCTCATCTAGACTAGTGATAGAAGTAGTAACCTTATCACTGCTGGTGAGAACAATGCTCATCTAGACTAGTGATAGAAGTAGTAACCTTATCAATGCTGGAGAGAACAATGCTCATCTAGACTAGTGATAGACGCAGTAACCTTATCACTGCTGGAGAGAACAATGCTCATCTAGACTAGTGATAGAAGTAGTAACCATATCACTGCTGGAGAGAACAATGCTCATCTAGACTAGTGATAGAAGTAGTAGTCTTATAACTGCTGGTGAGAACAATGCTCATCTAGACTAGTGATAGAAGTAGTAACCATATCACTGCTGGAGAGAACAATGCTCATCTAGACTAGTGATAGAAGTAGTAACCTTATCACTGCTGGTGAGAACAATGCTCATCTAGACTAGTGATAGAAGTAGTAACCATATCACTGCTGGAGAGAACAATGCTCATCTAGACTAGTGATAGAAGAAGTAACCTTATCAATATTGGAGAGAACAATGCTCATCTAGACTAGTGATAGACGCAGTAACCTTATCACTGCTGGAGAGAACAATGCTCATCTAGACTAGTGATAGAAGTAGTAACCATATCACTGCTGGAGAGAACAATGCTCATCTAGACTAGTGATAGACGCAGTAACCTTATCACTGCTGGAGAGAACAATGCTCATCTAGACTAGTGATAGAAGTAGTAACCATATCACTGCTGGTGAGAACAATGCTCATCTAGACTAGTGATAGAAGTAGTAACCATATCACTGCTGGAGAGAACAATGCTCATCTAGACTAGTGATAGAAGTAGTAACCATATCACTGCTGGTGAGAACAATGCTCATGTAGACTAGTGATAGAAGTAGTAACCATATCAATGCTGGTGAGAACAATGCTCATCTAGACTAGTGATAGAAGTAGTAACCATATCACTGCTGGAGAGAACAATGCTCATCTAGACTAGTGATAGAAGTAGTAGTCTTATAACTGCTGGTGAGAACAATGCTCATCTAGACTAGTGATAGAAGTAGTAACCATATCACTGCTGGAGAGAACAATGCTCATCTAGACTAGTGATAGAAGTAGTAACCTTATCACTGCTGGTGAGAACAATGCTCATCTAGACTAGTGATAGAAGTAGTAACCATATTACTGCTGGTGAGAACAATGCTCATCTAGACTAGTGATAGAAGTAGTAACCATATCACTGCTGGTGAGAACAATGCTCATCTAGACTAGTGATAGAAGTAGTAACCATATCACTGCTGGTGAGAACAATGCTCATCTAGACTAGTGATAGAAGTAGTAACCATATCACTGCTGGTGAGAGCAATGCTCATCTAGACTAGTGATAGAAGTAATAACCATATCAATGCTGGTGAGAACAATGCTCATCTAGACTAGTGATAGAAGTAGTAACCATATCACTGCTGGTGAGAACAATGCTCATCTAGACTAGTGATAGAAGTAGTAACCTTATCACTGCTGGCGAGAGCAATGCTCATCTAGACTAGTGATAGAAGTAGTAACCTTATCACTGCTGGTGAGAACAATGCTCATCTAGACTAGTGATAGAAGTAGTAACCATATCACTGCTGGCTAGAGCAATGCTCATCTAGACTAGTGATGGAAGTAGTAACCATATCACTGCTGGTGAGAACAGTGCTCATCTAGACTAGTGATAGAAGTAGTAACCATATCACTGCTGGTGAGAGCAATGCTCATCTAGACTAGTGATAGAAGTAGTAACCATATCACTGCTGGTGAGAACAATGCTCATCTAGACTAGTGATAGAAGTAGTAACCTTATCACTGCTGCTGAGAACAATGCTCATCTAAACTAGTGATAGAAGAAGTAACCTTATCACTGCTGGTGAGAACAATGCTCATGTAGACTAGTGATAGAAGTAGTAACCATATCACTGCTGGTGAGAACAATGCTCATCTAGGCTAATGATAGAAGAAGTAACCATATCACTGCTGGTGGGAACAATGCTCATCTAGACTAGTGATAGACGCAGTAACCTTATCACTGCTGGAGAGAACAATGCTCATCTAGACTAGTGATAGAAGTAATAACCATATCACTGCTGGTGAGAACAATGCTCATCTAGACTAGTGATAGACGTAGTAACCATATCACTGCTGGAGAGAACAATGCTCATCTAGACTAGTGATAGAAGTAATAACCATATCACTGCTGGTGAGAACAATGCTCATCTAGACTAGTGATAGAAGTAGTAACCATATCACTGCTGGTGAGAACAATGCTCATCTAGACTAGTGGTAGAAGTAGTAACCTTATCACTGCTGGTGAGAACAATGCTCATCTAAACTAGGGATAGAAGAAGTAACCATATCACTGCTGGTGAGAACAATGCTCATCTAGACTAGTGATAGAAGTAGTAACCTTATCACTGCTGCTGAGAACAATGCTCATCTAAACTAGTGATAGAAGAAGTAACCTTATCACTGCTGGTGAGAACAATGCTCATGTAGACTAGTGATAGAAGTAGTAACCATATCACTGCTGGTGAGAACAATGCTCATCTAGGCTAATGATAGAAGAAGTAACCATATCACTGCTGGTGGGAACAATGCTCATCTAGACTAGTGATAGAAGTAGTAACCATATCACTGCTGGTGAGAACAATGCTCATCTAGACTAGTGATAGAAGTAATAACCATATCAATGGTGGTGAGAACAATGCTCATCTAGACTAGTGATAGAAGTAGTAACCATATCACTGCTGGTGAGAACAATGCTCATCTAGACTAGTGGTAGAAGTAGTAACCTTATCACTGCTGGTGAGAACAATGCTCATCTAAACTAGGGATAGAAGAAGTAACCATATCACTGCTGGTGAGAACAATGCTCATCTAGACTAGTGATAGAAAAAGTAACCTTATCACTGCTGGCGAGAGCAATGCTCATCTAGACTAGTGATAGAAGTAGTAACCATATCACTGCTGGTGAGAACAATGCTCATCTAGGCTAATGATAGAAGAAGTAACCATATCACTGCTGGTGGGAACAATGCTCATCTAGACTAGTGATAGAAGAAGTAACCATATCACTGCTGGTGAGAACAATGCTCATCTAGACTAGTGATAGAAGAAGTAAACTTATCACTGCTGGTGAGAACAATGCTCATCTAGACTAGTGATAGAATAGTAACCTTATCACTGCTGGTGAAGAATGCTGATCTAGACTAGTGATAGAAGTAGTAACCATATCAATGCTGGTGAGAACAATGCTCATCTAGACTAGTGATAGAATTAGTAACCATATCACTGCTGGTGAGAACAATGCTCATCTAGACTAGTGATAGAAGTAGTAACCATATCACTGCTGGTGAGAACAATGCTCATCTAGACTAGTGATAGACGTAGTAACCATATCACTGCTGGAGAGAACAATGCTGATCTAGACTAGTGATAGAAGTAGTAACCATATCAATGCTGGTGAGAACAATGCTCATCTAGACTAGTGATAGAAGTAGTAACCATATCACTGCTGGTGAGAACAATGCTCATCTAGACTAGTGATAGACGTAGTAACCATATCAATGCTGGTGAGAACAATGCTCATCTAGACTAGTGATAGAAGTAGTAACCATATCACTGCTGGTGAGAACAATGCTCATCTAGACTAGTGATAGAAGTAGTAACCTTATCACTGCTGGTGAGAACAATGCTGATCTAGACTAGTGATAGAATTAGTAACCATATCACTGCTGGTGAGAACAATGCTCATCTAGACTAGTGATAGAAGTAGTAACCTTATCACTGCTGGTGAGAACAATGCTGATCTAGACTAGTGATAGAATTAGTAACCATATCACTGCTGGTGAGAACAATGCTCATCTAGACTAGTGATAGAAGAAGTAACCATATCAATGCTGGTGAGAACAATGCTCATCTAGACTAGTGATAGAAGTAGTAACCTTATCACTGCTGGTGAAGAATGCTGATCTAGACTAGTGATAGAAGTAGTAACCATATCAATGCTGGTGAGAACAATGCTCATCTAGACTAGTGATAGAATTAGTAACCATATCACTGCTGGTGAGAACAATGCTCATCTAGACTAGTGATAGAAGTAGTAACCATATCACTGCTGGTGAGAACAATGCTCATCTAGACTAGTGATAGACGTAGTAACCATATCACTGCTGGAGAGAACAATGCTGATCTAGACTAGTGATAGAAGTAGTAACCATATCAATGCTGGTGAGAACAATGCTCATCTAGACTAGTGATAGAAGTAGTAACCATATCACTGCTGGTGAGAACAATGCTCATCTAGACTAGTGATAGACGTAGTAACCATATCAATGCTGGTGAGAACAATGCTCATCTAGACTAGTGATAGAAGTAGTAACCATATCACTGCTGGTGAGAACAATGCTCATCTAGACTAGTGATAGAAGTAGTAACCTTATCACTGCTGGTGAGAACAATGCTGATCTAGACTAGTGATAGAATTAGTAACCATATCACTGCTGGTGAGAACAATGCTTATCTAGACTAGTGATAGAAGTAGTAACCTTATCACTGCTGGTGAGAACAATGCTCATCTAGACTAGTGATAGAATTAGTAACCATATCACTGCTGGTGAGAACAATGCTCATCTAGATTAGTGATAGAAGTAGTAACCATATCACTGCTGGTGAGAACAATGCTCATCTAGACTAGTGATAGAAGAAGTAACCATATCACTGCTGGTGAGAACAATGCTCATCTAGACTAGTGATAGAAGTAGTAACCATATCACTGCTGGTGAGAACAATGCTCATCTAAACTAGTGATAGAAGTAGTAACTATATCACTGCTGGTGAGAACAATGCTCATCTAGACTAGTGATAGAAGTAGTAACTATATCACTGCTGGTGAGAACAATGCTCATCTAGACTAGCGATAGATGTAGTAACCATATCACTGGTGGTGAAGAATGCTGATCTAGACTAGTGATAGAAGTAGTAACCTTATCACTGCTGGTGAGAACAATGCTCATCTAGACTAGTGATAGAAGTAGTAACCTTATCACTGCTGGTGAGAGCAATGCTCATCTAAACTAGAGATAGATGTAGTAACCTTATCACTGCTGGTGAAGAATGCTGATCTAGACTAGTGATAGAAGTAGTAACCATATCACTGCTGGTGAGAACAATGCTCATCTAGACTAGTGATAGACGTAGTAACCATATCAATGCTGGTGAGAACAATGCTCATCTAGACTAGTGATAGAAATAGTAACCATATCAATGCTGGTGAGAACAATGCTCATCTAGATTAGTGATAGAAGTAGTAACCATATCACTGCTGGTGAGAACAATGCTCATCTAGACTAGTGATAGACGTAGTAACCATATCAATGCTGGTGAGAACAATGCTCATCTAGACTAGTGATAGAAGTAGTAACCATATCACTGCTGGTGAGAACAATGCTCATCTAGACTAGTGATAGACGTAGTAACCATATCAATGCTGGTGAGAACAATGCTCATCTAGACTAGTGATAGACGTAGTAACCATATCAATGCTGGTGAGAACAATGCTCATCTAGACTAGTGATAGAAGTAGTAACCATATCAATGCTGGTGAGAACAATGCTCATCTAGATTAGTGATAGAAGTAGTAAACATATCACTGCTGGTGAGAACAATGCTCATCTAGACTAGTGATAGAAGTAGTAACCATATCACTGCTGGTGAGAACAATGCTGATCTAGACTAGTGATAGAATTAGTAACCATATCACTGCTGGTGAGAACAATGCTCATCTAGACTAGTGATAGAAGTAGTAACCTTATCACTGCTGGTGAGAACAATGCTGATCTAGACTAGTGATAGAATTAGTAACCATATCACTGCTGGTGAGAACAATGCTCATCTAGACTAGTGATAGAAGTAGTAACCTTATCACTGCTGGTGAGAACAATGCTCATCTAGACTAGTGATAGAAGTAGTAACCTTATCACTGCTGGTGAGAACAATGCTCATCTAGACTAGTGATAGAAGTAGTAACTATATCACTGCTGGTGAGAACAATGCTCATCTAGACTAGCGATAGATGTAGTAACCTTATCACTGGTGGTGAAGAATGCTGATCTAGACTAGTGATAGAAGTAGTAACCTTATCACTGCTGGTGAGAACAATGCTCATCTAGACTAGTGATAGAAGTAGTAACCTTATCACTGCTGGTGAGAACAATGCTCATCTAGACTAGTGATAGAAGTAGTAACCTTATCACTGCTGGCGAGAGCAATGCTCATCTAGACTAGTGATAGAAGTAGTAACCTTATCACTGCTGGTGAGAACAATGCTCATCTAGACTAGTGATAGAAGTAGTAACCATATCACTGCTGGCGAGAGCAATGCTCATCTAGACTAGTGATAGAAGTAGTAACCATATCACTGCTGGTGAGAACAGTGCTCATCTAGACTAGTGATAGAAGTAGTAACCATATCACTGCTGGTGAGAACAATGCTCATCTAGACTAGTGATAGAAGTAGTAACCATATCACTGCTGGTGAGAACAATGCTGATCTAGACTACTGATAGAAGTAGTAACCATATCACTGCTGGTGAGAGCAATGCTCATCTAGACTAGTGATAGAAGTAGTAACCATATCACTGCTGGTGAGAACAATGCTCATCTAGACTAGTGATAGAAGTAGTAACCTTATCACTGCTGCTGAGAACAATGCTCATCTAAACTAGTGATAGAAGAAGTAACCTTATCACTGCTGGTGAGAACAATGCTCATGTAGACTAGTGATAGAAGTAGTAACCATATCACTGCTGGTGAGAACAATGCTCATCTAGGCTAATGATAGAAGAAGTAACCATATCACTGCTGGTGGGAACAATGCTCATCTAGACTAGTGATAGACGCAGTAACCTTATCACTGCTGGAGAGAACAATGCTCATCTAGACTAGTGATAGAAGTAATAACCATATCAATGGTGGTGAGAACAATGCTCATCTAGACTAGTGATAGACGTAGTAACCATATCACTGCTGGAGAGAACAATGCTCATCTAGACTAGTGATAGAAGTAATAACCATATCACTGCTGGTGAGAACAATGCTCATCTAGACTAGTGATAGAAGTAGTAACCATATCACTGCTGGTGAGAACAATGCTCATCTAGACTAGTGGTAGAAGTAGTAACCTTATCACTGCTGGTGAGAACAATGCTCATCTAAACTAGGGATAGAAGAAGTAACCATATCACTGCTGGTGAGAACAATGCTCATCTAGACTAGTGATAGAAGTAGTAACCTTATCACTGCTGCTGAGAACAATGCTCATCTAAACTAGTGATAGAAGAAGTAACCTTATCACTGCTGGTGAGAACAATGCTCATGTAGACTAGTGATAGAAGTAATAACCATATCAATGGTGGTGAGAACAATGCTCATCTAGACTAGTGATAGAAGTAGTAACCATATCACTGCTGGTGGGAACAATGCTCATCTAGACTAGTGATAGAAGTAGTAACCATATCACTGCTGGTGAGAACAATGCTCATCTAGACTAGTGATAGAAGTAATAACCATATCAATGGTGGTGAGAACAATGCTCATCTAGACTAGTGATAGAAGTAGTAACCATATCACTGCTGGTGAGAACAATGCTCATCTAGACTAGTGGTAGAAGTAGTAACCTTATCACTGCTGGTGAGAACAATGCTCATCTAAACTAGGGATAGAAGAAGTAACCATATCACTGCTGGTGAGAACAATGCTCATCTAGACTAGTGATAGAAAAAGTAACCTTATCACTGCTGGCGAGAGCAATGCTCATCTAGACTAGTGATAGAAGTAGTAACCATATCACTGCTGGTGAGAACAATGCTCATCTAGGCTAATGATAGAAGAAGTAACCATATCACTGCTGGTGGGAACAATGCTCATCTAGACTAGTGATAGAAGTAGTAACCATGTCACTGCTGGTGAGAACAATGCTCATCTAGACTAGTGATAGAAGTAGTAACCATATCACTGCTGGTGAGAACAATGCTCATCTAGACTAGTGATAGAAGTAATAATCGTATCAATGCTGGTGAGAAAAATGCTCATCTAGACTAGTGATAGAAGAAGTAACCATATCACTGCTGGTGAGAACAATGCTCATCTAGACTAGTGATAGAAGAAGTAACCTTATCACTGCTGGTGAGAACAATGCTCATCTAGACTAGTGATAGAAGTAGTAACCTTATCACTGCTGGTGAAGAATGCTGATCTAGACTAGTGATAGAAGTAGTAACCATATCAATGCTGGTGAGAACAATGCTCATCTAGACTAGTGATAGAATTAGTAACCATATCACTGCTGGTGAGAACAATGCTCATCTAGACTAGTGATAGAAGTAGTAACCATATCACTGCTGGTGAGAACAATGCTCATCTAGACTAGTGATAGACGTAGTAACCATATCACTGCTGGAGAGATCAATGCTGATCTAGACTAGTGATAGAAGTAGTAACCATATCAATGCTGGTGAGAACAATGCTCATCTAGACTAGTGATAGAAGTAGTAACCATATCACTGCTGGTGAGAACAATGCTCATCTAGACTAGTGATAGACGTAGTAACCATATCAATGCTGGTGAGAACAATGCTCATCTAGACTAGTGATAGAAGTAGTAACCATATCACTGCTGGTGAGAACAATGCTCATCTAGACTTGTGATAGAAGTAGTAACCTTATCACTGCTGGTGAGAACAATGCTGATCTAGACTAGTGATAGAATTAGTAACCATATCACTGCTGGTGAGAACAATGCTCATCTAGACTAGTGATAGAAGTAGTAACCTTATCACTGCTGGTGAGAACAATGCTGATCTAGACTAGTGATAGAATTAGTAACCATATCACTGCTGGTGAGAACAATGCTCATCTAGACTAGTGATAGAAGAAGTAACCATATCAATGCTGGTGAGAACAATGCTCATCTAGACTAGTGATAGAAGAAGTAACCATATCACTGCTGGTGAGAACAATGCTCATCTAGACTAGTGATAGAAGTAGTAACCATATCACTGCTGGTGAGAACAATGCTCATCTAGACTAGTGATAGACGTAGTAACCATATCACTGCTGGAGAGAACAATGCTGATCTAGACTAGTGATAGAAGTAGTAACCATATCAATGCTGGTGAGAACAATGCTCATCTAGACTAGTGATAGAAGTAGTAACCATATCACTGCTGGTGAGAACAATGCTCATCTAGACTAGTGATAGACGTAGTAACCATATCAATGCTGGTGAGAACAATGCTCATCTAGACTAGTGATAGAAGTAGTAACCATATCACTGCTGGTGAGAACAATGCTCATCTAGACTAGTGATAGAAGTAGTAACCTTATCACTGCTGGTGAGAACAATGCTGATCTAGACTAGTGATAGAATTAGTAACCATATCACTGCTGGTGAGAACAATGCTCATCTAGACTAGTGATAGAAGTAGTAACCTTATCACTGCTGGTGAGAACAATGCTCATCTAGACTAGTGATAGAATTAGTAACCATATCACTGCTGGTGAGAACAATGCTCATCTAGATTAGTGATAGAAGTAGTAACCATATCACTGCTGGTGAGAACAATGCTCATCTAGACTAGTGATAGAAGAAGTAACCATATCACTGCTGGTGAGAACAATGCTCATCTAGACTAGTGATAGAAGTAATAATCATATCACTGCTGGTGAGAACAATGCTCATCTAGACTAGCGATAGATGTAGTAACCATATCACTGGTGGTGAAGAATGCTGATCTAGACTAGTGATAGAAGTAGTAACCTTATCACTGCTGGTGAGAACAATGCTCATCTAGACTAGTGATAGAAGTAGTAACCTTATCACTGCTGGAGAGAACAATGCTCATCTAGACTAGTGATAGAAGTAGTAACCTTATCACTGCTGGCAAGAGCAATGCTCATCTAAACTAGAGATAGATGTAGTAACCATATCAATGCTGGTGAGAACAATGCTCATCTAGACTAGTGATAGAAGTAGTAACCATATCACTGCTGGTGAGAACAATGCTCATCTAGACTAGTGATAGAAGTAGTAACCATATCACTGCTGGTGAGAACAATGCTCATCTAGACTAGTGATAGACGTAGTAACCATATCAATGCTGGTGAGAACAATGCTCATCTAGACTAGTGATAGAAGTAGTAACCATATCAATGCTGGTGAGAACAATGCTCATCTAGATTAGTGATAGAAGTAGTAACCTTATCACTGCTGGTGAGAACAATGCTCATCTAGACTAGTGATAGAAGTAGTAACCATATCACTGCTGGTGAGAACAATGCTCATCTAGACTAGTGATAGAAGTAGTAACCATATCACTGCTGGTGAGAACAATGCTCATCTAAACTAGAGATAGATGTAGTAACCTTATCACTGCTGGTGAAGAATGCTGATCTAGACTAGTGATAGAAGTAGTAACCATATCACTGCTGGTGAGAACAATGCTCATCTAGACTAGTGATAGACGTAGTAACCATATCAATGCTGGTGAGAACAATGCTCATCTAGACTAGTGATAGAAGTAGTAACCATATCAATGCTGGTGAGAACAATGCTCATCTAGATTAGTGATAGAAGTAGTAACCATATCACTGCTGGTGAGAACAATGCTCATCTAGACTAGTGATAGACGTAGTAACCATATCAATGCTGGTGAGAACAATGCTCATCTAGACTAGTGATAGAAGTAGTAACCATATCAATGCTGGTGAGAACAATGCTCATCTAGATTAGTGATAGAAGTAGTAACCTTATCACTGCTGGTGAGAACAATGCTCATCTAGACTAGTGATAGAAGTAGTAACCATATCACTGCTGGTGAGAACAATGCTCATCTAGACTAGTGATAGAAGTAGTAACCATATCACTGCTGGTGAGAACAATGCTCATCTAAACTAGAGATAGATGTAGTAACCTTATCACTGCTGGTGAAGAATGCTGATCTAGACTAGTGATAGAAGTAGTAACCATATCACTGCTGGTGAGAACAATGCTCATCTAGACTAGTGATAGACGTAGTAACCATATCAATGCTGGTGAGAACAATGCTCATCTAGACTAGTGATAGAAGTAGTAACCATATCAATGCTGGTGAGAACAATGCTCATCTAGATTAGTGATAGAAGTAGTAACCATATCACTGCTGGTGAGAACAATGCTCATCTAGACTAGTGATAGACGTAGTAACCATATCAATGCTGGTGAGAACAATGCTCATCTAGACTAGTGATAGACGTAGTAACCATATCAATGCTGGTGAGAACAATGCTCATCTAGACTAGTGATAGAAGTAGTAACCATATCAATGCTGGTGAGAACAATGCTCATCTAGATTAGTGATAGAAGTAGTAAACATATCACTGCTGGTGAGAACAATGCTCATCTAGACTAGTGATAGAAGTAGTAACCTTATCACTGCTGGTGAGAACAATGCTCATCTAGACTAGTGATAGAAGTAATAATCATATCACTGCTGGTGAGAACAATGCTCATCTAGACTAGTGATAGAAGTAGTAACCTTATCACTGCTGGTGAGAACAATGCTCATCTAGACTAGTGATAGAAGTAGTAACCTTATCACTGCTGGTGAAGAATGCTGATCTAGACTAGTGATAGAAGTAGTAACCATATCAATGCTGGTGAGAACAATGCTCATCTAGACTAGTGATAGAATTAGTAACCATATCACTGCTGGTGAGAACAATGCTCATCTAGACTAGTGATAGAAGTAGTAACCATATCACTGCTGGTGAGAACAATGCTCATCTAGACTAGTGATAGACGTAGTAACCATATCACTGCTGGAGAGAACAATGCTGATCTAGACTAGTGATAGAAGTAGTAACCATATCAATGCTGGTGAGAACAATGCTCATCTAGACTAGTGATAGAAGTAGTAACCATATCACTGCTGGTGAGAACAATGCTCATCTAGACTAGTGATAGACGTAGTAACCATATCAATGCTGGTGAGAACAATGCTCATCTAGACTAGTGATAGAAGTAGTAACCATATCACTGCTGGTGAGAACAATGCTCATCTAGACTAGTGATAGAAGTAGTAACCTTATCACTGCTGGTGAGAACAATGCTGATCTAGACTAGTGATAGAATTAGTAACCATATCACTGCTGGTGAGAACAATGCTCATCTAGACTAGTGATAGAAGTAGTAACCTTATCACTGCTGGTGAGAACAATGCTGATCTAGACTAGTGATAGAATTAGTAACCATATCACTGCTGGTGAGAACAATGCTCATCTAGACTAGTGATAGAAGAAGTAACCATATCAATGCTGGTGAGAACAATGCTCATCTAGACTAGTGATAGAAGAAGTAACCATATCACTGCTGGTGAGAACAATGCTCATCTAGACTAGTGATAGAAGTAGTAACCATATCACTGCTGGTGAGAACAATGCTCATCTAGACTAGTGATAGACGTAGTAACCATATCACTGCTGGAGAGAACAATGCTGATCTAGACTAGTGATAGAAGTAGTAACCATATCAATGCTGGTGAGAACAATGCTCATCTAGACTAGTGATAGAAGTAGTAACCATATCACTGCTGGTGAGAACAATGCTCATCTAGACTAGTGATAGACGTAGTAACCATATCAATGCTGGTGAGAACAATGCTCATCTAGACTAGTGATAGAAGTAGTAACCATATCACTGCTGGTGAGAACAATGCTCATCTAGACTAGTGATAGAAGTAGTAACCTTATCACTGCTGGTGAGAACAATGCTGATCTAGACTAGTGATAGAATTAGTAACCATATCACTGCTGGTGAGAACAATGCTCATCTAGACTAGTGATAGAAGTAGTAACCTTATCACTGCTGGTGAGAACAATGCTCATCTAGACTAGTGATAGAATTAGTAACCATATCACTGCTGGTGAGAACAATGCTCATCTAGATTAGTGATAGAAGTAGTAACCATATCACTGCTGGTGAGAACAATGCTCATCTAGACTAGTGATAGAAGAAGTAACCATATCACTGCTGGTGAGAACAATGCTCATCTAGACTAGTGATTGAAGTAGTAACCTTATCACTGCTGGAGAGAACAATGCTCATCTAAAGTAGTGATAGAAGTAGTAACTATATCACTGCTGGTGAGAACAATGCTCATCTAGACTAGTGATAGAAGTAGTAACTATATCACTGCTGGTGAGAACAATGCTCATCTAGACTAGCGATAGATGTAGTAACCATATCACTGGTGGTGAAGAATGCTGATCTAGACTAGTGATAGAAGTAGTAACCTTATCACTGCTGGTGAGAACAATGCTCATCTAGACTAGTGATAGAAGTAGTAACCTTATCACTGCTGGAGAGAACAATGCTCATCTAGACTAGTGATAGAAGTAGTAACCTTATCACTGCTGGCAAGAGCAATGCTCATCTAAACTAGAGATAGATGTAGTAACCATATCAATGCTGGTGAGAACAATGCTCATCTAGACTAGTGATAGAAGTAGTAACCATATCACTGCTGGTGAGAACAATGCTCATCTAGACTAGTGATAGACGTAGTAACCATATCAATGCTGGTGAGAACAATGCTCATCTAGACTAGTGATAGAAGTAGTAACCATATCAATGCTGGTGAGAACAATGCTCATCTAGATTAGTGATAGAAGTAGTAACCTTATCACTGCTGGTGAGAACAATGCTCATCTAGACTAGTGATAGAAGTAGTAACCATATCACTGCTGGTGAGAACAATGCTCATCTAGACTAGTGATAGAAGTAGTAACCATATCACTGCTGGTGAGAACAATGCTCATCTAAACTAGAGATAGATGTAGTAACCTTATCACTGCTGGTGAAGAATGCTGATCTAGACTAGTGATAGAAGTAGTAACCATATCACTGCTGGTGAGAACAATGCTCATCTAGACTAGTGATAGACGTAGTAACCATATCAATGCTGGTGAGAACAATGCTCATCTAGATTAGTGATAGAAGTAGTAACCATATCACTGCTGGTGAGAACAATGCTCATCTAGACTAGTGATAGACGTAGTAACCATATCAATGCTGGTGAGAACAATGCTCATCTAGACTAGTGATAGAAGTAGTAACCATATCAATGCTGGTGAGAACAATGCTCATCTAGATTAGTGATAGAAGTAGTAACCTTATCACTGCTGGTGAGAACAATGCTCATCTAGACTAGTGATAGAAGTAGTAACCATATCACTGCTGGTGAGAACAATGCTCATCTAGACTAGTGATAGAAGTAGTAACCATATCACTGCTGGTGAGAACAATGCTCATCTAAACTAGAGATAGATGTAGTAACCTTATCACTGCTGGTGAAGAATGCTGATCTAGACTAGTGATAGAAGTAGTAACCATATCACTGCTGGTGAGAACAATGCTCATCTAGACTAGTGATAGACGTAGTAACCATATCAATGCTGGTGAGAACAATGCTCATCTAGACTAGTGATAGAAGTAGTAACCATATCAATGCTGGTGAGAACAATGCTCATCTAGATTAGTGATAGAAGTAGTAACCATATCACTGCTGGTGAGAACAATGCTCATCTAGACTAGTGATAGACGTAGTAACCATATCAATGCTGGTGAGAACAATGCTCATCTAGACTAGTGATAGACGTAGTAACCATATCAATGCTGGTGAGAACAATGCTCATCTAGACTAGTGATAGAAGTAGTAACCATATCAATGCTGGTGAGAACAATGCTCATCTAGATTAGTGATAGAAGTAGTAAACATATCACTGCTGGTGAGAACAATGCTCATCTAGACTAGTGATAGAAGTAGTAACCTTATCACTGCTGGTGAGAACAATGCTGATCTAGACTAGTGATAGAATTAGTAACCATATCACTGCTGGTGAGAACAATGCTCATCTAGACTAGTGATAGAAGTAGTAACCTTATCACTGCTGGTGAGAACAATGCTCATCTAGACTAGTGATAGAAGTAGTAACCTTATCACTGCTGGTGAGAACAATGCTCATCTAGACTAGTGATAGAAGTAGTAACTATATCACTGCTGGTGAGAACAATGCTCATCTAGACTAGCGATAGATGTAGTAACCTTATCACTGGTGGTGAAGAATGCTGATCTAGACTAGTGATAGAAGTAGTAACCTTATCACTGCTGGTGAGAACAATGCTCATCTAGACTAGTGATAGAAGTAGTAACCTTATCACTGCTGGAGAGAACAATGCTCATCTAGACTAGTGATAGAAGTAGTAACCATATCACTGCTGGTGAGAACAATGCTCATCTAGACTAGTGATAGAAGTAGTAACCATATCACTGCTGGTGAGAACAATGCTCATCTAGACTAGTGATAGAAGTAGTAACCATATCACTGCTGGAGAGAACAATGCTCATCTAGACTAGTGATAGAAGTAGTAACCATATCACTGCTGGTGAGAACAATGCTCATCTAGACTAGTGATAGAAGTAGTAACCTTATCACTGCTGGAGAGAACAATGCTCATCTAAACTAGAGATAGATGTAGTAACCTTATCACTGCTGGTGAAGAATGCTGATCTAGACTAGTGATAGAAGTAGTAACCATATCAATGCTGGTGAGAACAATGCTCATCTAGACTAGTGATAGAAGTAGTAACCATATCACTGCTGGTGAGAACAATGCTCATCTAGACTAGTGATAGACGTAGTAACCATATCAATGCTGGTGAGAACAATGCTCATCTAGACTAGTGATAGAAGTAGTAACCATATCAATGCTGGTGAGAACAATGCTCATCTAGATTAGTGATAGAAGTAGTAAACATATCACTGCTGGTGAGAACAATGCTCATCTAGACTAGTGATAGAAGTAGTAACCTTATCACTGCTGGTGAGAACAATGCTGATCTAGACTAGTGATAGAATTAGTAACCATATCACTGCTGGTGAGAACAATGCTCATCTAGACTAGTGATAGAAGTAGTAACCTTATCACTGCTGGTGAGAACAATGCTCATCTAGACTAGTGATAGAAGTAGTAACCTTATCACTGCTGGTGAGAACAATGCTCATCTAGACTAGTGATAGAATTAGTAACCATATCACTGCTGGTGAGAACAATGCTCATCTAGATTAGTGATAGAAGTAGTAACCATATCACTGCTGGTGAGAACAATGCTCATCTAGACTAGTGATAGAAGAAGTAACCATATCACTGCTGGTGAGAACAATGCTCATCTAGACTAGTGATTGAAGTAGTAACCTTATCACTGCTGGAGAGAACAATGCTCATCTAAACTAGTGATAGAAGTAGTAACTATATCACTGCTGGTGAGAACAATGCTCATCTAGACTAGTGATAGAAGTAGTAACTATATCACTGCTGGTGAGAACAATGCTCATCTAGACTAGCGATAGATGTAGTAACCTTATCACTGGTGGTGAAGAATGCTGATCTAGACTAGTGATAGAAGTAGTAACCATATCACTGCTGGTGAGAACAATGCTCATCTAGACTAGTGATAGAAGTAGTAACCTTATCACTGCTGGAGAGAACAATGCTCATCTAAACTAGTGATAGAAGTAGTAACCATATCACTGCTGGTGAAAACAATGCTCATCTAAACTAGAGATAGATGTAGTAACCTTATCACTGCTGGTGAAGAATGCTGATCTAGACTAGTGATAGAAGTAGTAACCATATCAATGCTGGTGAGAACAATGCTCATCTAGACTAGTGATAGAAGTAGGTACCATATCACTGCTGGTGAGAACAATGCTCATCTAGACTAGTGATAGACGTAGTAACCATATCAATGCTGGTGAGAACAATGCTCATCTAGACTAGTGATAGAAGTAGTAACCATATCAATGCTGGTGAGAACAATGCTCATCTAGATTAGTGATAGAAGTAGTAAACATATCACTGCTGGTGAGAACAATGCTCATCTAGACTAGTGATAGAAGTAGTAACCATATCACTGCTGGTGAGAACAATGCTCATCTAGACTAGTGATAGAAGTAGTAACCTTATCACTGCTGGTGAGAACAATGCTGATCTAGACTAGTGATAGAATTAGTAACCATATCACTGCTGGTGAGAACAATGCTCATCTAGACTAGTGATAGAAGTAGTAACCTTATCACTGCTGGTGAGAACAATGCTCATCTAGACTAGTGATAGAAGTAGTAACCTTATCACTGCTGGTGAGAACAATGCTCATCTAGACTAGTGATAGAATTAGTAACCATATCACTGCTGGTGAGAACAATGCTCATCTAGATTAGTGATAGAAGTAGTAACCATATCACTGCTGGTGAGAACAATGCTCATCTAGACTAGTGATAGAAGAAGTAACCATATCACTGCTGGTGAGAACAATGCTCATCTAGACTAGTGATTGAAGTAGTAACCTTATCACTGCTGGAGAGAACAATGCTCATCTAAACTAGTGATAGAAGTAGTAACCATATCACTGCTGGTGAGAACAATGCTGATCTAGACTAGTGATAGAAGTAGTAACTATATCACTGCTGGTGAGAACAATGCTCATCTAGACTAGCGATAGATGTAGTAACCTTATCACTGGTGGTGAAGAATGCTGATCTAGACTAGTGATAGAAGTAGTAACCTTATCACTGCTGGTGAGAACAATGCTCATCTAGACTAGTGATAGAAGTAGTAACCTTATCACTGCTGGAGAGAACAATGCTCATCTAGACTAGTGATAGAAGTAGTAACCTTATCACTGCTGGTGAGAACAATGCTCATCTAGACTAGTGATAGAAGTAGTAACCTTATCACTGCTGGAGAGAACAATGCTCATCTAAACTAGTGATAGAAGTAGTAACTATATCACTGCTGGTGAGAACAATGCTCATCTAGACTAGTGATAGAAGTAGTAACTATATCACTGCTGGTTAGAACAATGCTCATCTAGACTAGCGATAGATGTAGTAACCTTATCACTGGTGGTGAAGAATGCTGATCTAGACTAGTGATAGAAGTAGTAACCTTATCACTGCTGGTGAGAACAATGCTCATCTAGACTAGTGATAGAAGTAGTAACCTTATCACTGCTGGAGAGAACAATGCTCATCTAGACTAGTGATAGAAGTAGTAACCTTATCACTGCTGGTGAGAACAATGCTCATCTAGACTAGTGATAGAAGTAGTAACCTTATCACTGCTGGTGAGAACAATGCTCATCTAGACTAGTGATAGAAGTAGTAACCTTATCACTGCTGGAGAGAACAATGCTCATCTAGACTAGTGATAGAAGTAGTAACCATATCACTGCTGGTGAGAACAATGCTCATCTAGACTAGTGATAGAAGTAGTAACCATATCACTGCTGGAGAGAACAATGCTCATCTACACTAGTGATAGAAGTAGTAACCTTATCACTGCTGGTGAGAACAATGCTCATCTAGACTAGTGATAGAAGTAGTAACCTTATCACTGCTGGAGAGAACAATGCTCATCTAAACTAGTGATAGAAGTAGTAACTATATCACTGCTGGTGAGAACAATGCTCATCTAGACTAGCGATAGATGTAGTAACCTTATCACTGCTGGTGAGAACAATGCTCATCTAGACTAGCGATAGAAGTAGTAACCATATCACTGCTGGTGAGAACAATGCTGATCTAGACAAGTGATAGACGTAGTAACCTTATCACTGCTGGTGAGAACAATGCTCATCTAGACTACTGATAGAAGTAGTAACCTTATCACTGCTGGAGAGAACAATGCTCATCTAGACTAGTGATAGCAGTAGTAACCTTATCACTGCTGGTGAGAACAATGCTCATCTAGACTAGTGATAGAAGTAGTAACCTTATCAATGCTGGAGAGAAAAATGCTCATCTAGACTAGTGATAGACGCAGTAACCTTATCACTGCTGGAGAGAACAATGCTCATCTAGACTAGTGATAGAAGTAGTAGTCTTATAACTGCTGGTGAGAACAATGCTCATCTAGACTAGTGATAGAAGTAGTAACCATATCACTGCTGGAGAGAACAATGCTCATCTAGACTAGTGATAGAAGTAGTAACCTTATCACTGCTGGTGAGAACAATGCTCATCTAGACTAGTGATAGAAGTAGTAACCTTATCAATGCTGGAGAGAACAATGCTCATCTAGACTAGTGATAGAAGTAGTAACCATATCACTGCTGGAGAGAACAATGCTCATCTAGACTAGTGATAGAAGTAGTAGTCTTATAACTGCTGGTGAGAACAATGCTCATCTAGACTAGTGATAGAAGTAGTAACCATATCACTGCTGGAGAGAACAATGCTCATCTAGACTAGTGATAGAAGTAGTATCCTTATCACTGCTGGTGAGAACAATGCTCATCTAGACTAGTGATAGAAGTAGTAACCATATCACTGCTGGAGAGAACAATGCTCATCTAGACTAGTGATAGAAGAAGTAACCTTATCAATATTGGAGAGAACAATGCTCATCTAGACTAGTGATAGACGCAGTAACCTTATCACTGCTGGAGAGAACAATGCTCATCTAGACTAGTGATAGAAGTAGTAACCATATCACTGCTGGAGAGAACAATGCTCATCTAGACTAGTGATAGAAGTAGTAACCATATCACTGCTGGAGAGAACAATGCTCATCTAGACTAGTGATAAAAGTAGTAACCATATCACTGCTGGTGAGAACAATGCTCATCTAGACTAGTGATAGAAGTAGTAACCATATCACTGCTGGAGAGAACAATGCTCATCTAGACTAGTGATAGAAGTAGTAACCATATCACTGCTGGTGAGAACAATGCTCATGTAGACTAGTGATAGAAGTAGTAACCATATCAATGCTGGTGAGAACAATGCTCATCTAGACTAGTGATAGAAGTAGTAACCATATCACTGCTGGAGAGAACAATGCTCATCTAGACTAGTGATAGAAGTAGTAGTCTTATAACTGCTGGTGAGAACAATGCTCATCTAGACTAGTGATAGAAGTAGTAACCATATCACTGCTGGAGAGAACAATGCTCATCTAGACTAGTGATAGAAGTAGTAACCTTATCACTGCTGGTGAGAACAATGCTCATCTAGACTAGTGATAGAAGTAGTAACCATATTACTGCTGGTGAGAACAATGCTCATCTAGACTAGTGATAGAAGTAGTAACCATATCACTGCTGGTGAGAACAATGCTCATCTAGACTAGTGATAGAAGTAGTAACCATATCACTGCTGGTGAGAACAATGCTCATCTAGACTAGTGATAGAAGTAATAACCATATCAATGCTGGTGAGAACAATGCTCATCTAGACTAGTGATAGAAGTAGTAACCATATCACTGCTGGTGAGAACAATGCTCATCTAGACTAGTGATAGAAGTAGTAACCTTATCACTGCTGGCGAGAGCAATGCTCATCTAGACTAGTGATAGAAGTAGTAACCTTATCACTGCTGGTGAGAACAATGCTCATATAGACTAGTGATAGAAGTAGTAACCATATCACTGCTGGTGAGAACAATGCTCATCTAGACTAGTGATAGAAGTAGTAACCATATCACTGCTGGCGAGAGCAATGCTCATCTAGACTAGTGATAGAAGTAGTAACCATATCACTGCTGGTGAGAACAATGCTCATCTAGACTAGTGATAGAAGTAGTAACCATATCACTGCTGGTGAGAACAATGCTCATCTAGACTAGTGATAGAAGTAGTAACCATATCACTGCTGGTAAAAACAATGCTGATCTAGACTAGTGATAGAAGTAGTAACCATAACACTGCTGGTGAGAGCAATGCTCATCTAGACTAGTGATAGAAGTAGTAACTATATCACTGCTGGTGAGAACAATGCTCATCTAGACTAGTGATAGAAGTAGTAACCATATCACTGCTGGTGAGAACAATGCTCATCTAGACTAGTGATAGAAGTAGTAACCATATCACTGCTGGTGAGAACAATGCTCATCTAGACTAGTGATAGAAGTAGTAACCATATCACTGCTGGTGAGAACAATGCTGATCTAGACTAGTGATAGAAGTAGTAACCATATCACTGCTGGTGAGAGCAATGCTCATCTAGACTAGTGATAGAAGTAGTAACCTTATCACTGCTGGTGAGAACAATGCTCATCTAGACTAGTGATAGAAGTAGTAACCTTATCACTGCTGGTGAGAACAATGCTCATCTAGACTAGTGATAGAAGTAGTAACCATATCACTGCTGGCGAGAGCAATGCTCATCTAGACTAGTGATAGAAGTAGTAACCATATCACTGCTGGCGAGAACAATGCTCATCTAGACTAGTGATAGAAGTAGTAACCATATCACTGCTGGCGAGAACAATGCTCATCTAGACTAGTGATAGAAGTAGTAACCTTATCACTGCTGCTGAGAACAATGCTCATCTAAACTAGTGATAGAAGAAGTAACCATATCACTGCTGGCGAAAGCAATGCTCATCTAGACTAGTGATAGAAGTAGTAACCTTATCACTGCTGGAGAGAACAATGCTCATCTAGACTAGTGATAGAAGTAGTAACCATATCACTGCTGGTGAGAACAATGCTCATCTAGACTAGTGATAGAAGTAGTAATCTTATCACTGCTGCTGAGAACAATGCTCATCTAGACTAGTGATAGAAGTAGTAACCTTATCACTGCTGGTGAGAACAATGCTCATGTAGACTAGTGATAGAAGTAGTAACCATATCACTGCTGGTGAGAACAATGCTCATCTAGACTAGTGATAGAAGTAATAACTATATCACTGCTGGTGAGAACAATGCTCATCTAGACTAGTGATAGAAGTAGTAACCATATCACTGCTGGTGAGAACAATGCTCATCTAGACTAGTGGTAGAAGTAGTAACCTTATCAATGGTGGTGAGAACAATGCTCATCTAGACTAGCGATAGATGTAGTAACCTTATCAATGGTGGTGAGAACAATGCTCATCTAGACTAGTGATAGAAGTAGTAACCATATCACTGCTGGTGAGAACAATGCTCATCTAGACTAGTGATAGAAGTAGTAACCATATCACTGCTGGTGAGAACAATGCTCATCTAGACTAGCGATAGATGTAGTAACCTTATCAATGGTGGTGAGAACAATGCTCATCTAGACTAGTGATAGAAGTAGTAACCATATCACTGCTGGTGAGAACAATGCTCATCTAGACTAGTGGTAGAAGTAGTAACCTTATCACTGCTGGTGAGAACAATGCTCATCTAAACTAGGGATAGAAGAAGTAACCATATCACTGCTGGTGAGAACAATGCTCATCTAGACTAGTGATAGAAAAAGTAACCTTATCACTGCTGGCGAGAGCAATGCTCATCTAGACTAGTGATAGAAGTAGTAACCATATCACTGCTGGCGAGAGCAATGCTCATCTAGACTAGTGATAGAAGTAGTAACCATATCACTGCTGGTGAGAACAATGCTCATCTAGGCTAATGATAGAAGAAGTAACCATATCACTGCTGGTGGGAACAATGCTCATCTAGACTAGTGATAGAAGTAGTAACCATATCACTGCTGGTGAGAACAATGCTCATCTAGACTAGTGATAGAAGTAGTAACCATATCACTGCTGGTGAGAACAATGCTCATCTAGACTAGTGATAGAAGTAATAATCATATCAATGCTGGTGAGAACAATGCTCATCTAGACTAGTGATAGAAGTAATAACTATATCACTGCTGGTGAGAACAATGCTCATCTAGACTAGCGATAGATGTAGTAACCTTATCAATGGTGGTGAGAACAATGCTCATCTAGACTAGTGATAGAAGTAATAACTATATCACTGCTGGTGAGAACAATGCTCATCTAGACTAGCGATAGATGTAGTAACCTTATCAATGGTGGTGAGAACAATGCTCATCTAGACTAGTGATAGAAGTAGTAACCATATCACTGCTGGAGAGAACAATGCTCATCTAGACTAGTGATAGAAGTAGTAACCATATCACTGCTGGTGAGAACAATGCTCATCTAGACTAGTGATAGAAGTAGTAACCATATCACTGCTGGTGAGAACAATGCTCATCTAGACTAGTGATAGAAGTAGTAACCATATCACTGCTGGTGAGAACAATGCTCATCTAGACTAGTGATAGAAGTAGTAACCATATCACTGCTGGTGAGAACAATGCTCATCTAGACTAGCGATAGATGTAGTAACCTTATCAATGGTGGTGAGAACAATGCTCATCTAGACTAGTGATAGAAGTAGTAACCATATCACTGCTGGTGAGAACAATGCTCATCTAGACTAGTGGTAGAAGTAGTAACCTTATCACTGCTGGTGAGAACAATGCTCATCTAAACTAGGGATAGAAGAAGTAACCATATCACTGCTGGTGAGAACAATGCTCATCTAGACTAGTGATAGAAAAAGTAACCTTATCACTGCTGGCGAGAGCAATGCTCATCTAGACTAGTGATAGAAGTAGTAACCATATCACTGCTGGTGAGAACAATGCTCATCTAGGCTAATGATAGAAGAAGTAACCATATCACTGCTGGTGGGAACAATGCTCATCTAAACTAGGGATAGAAGAAGTAACCATATCACTGCTGGTGAGAACAATGCTCATCTAGACTAGTGATAGAAGTAGTAACCATATCACTGCTGGTGAGAACAATGCTCATCTAGGCTAATGATAGAAGAAGTAACCATATCACTGCTGGTGGGAACAATGCTCATCTAGACTAGTGATAGAAGTAGTAACCATATCACTGCTGGTGAGAACAATGCTCATCTAGACTAGTGATAGAAGTAGTAACCATATCACTGCTGGTGAGAACAATGCTCATCTAGACTAGTGATAGAAGTAATAATCATATCAATGCTGGTGAGAACAATGCTCATCTAGACTAGTGATAGAAGTAATACATCAAAAATAGGAGAAATACCTGCCTAATTATATGGCAATGCTCCAAATTGGAATAAACATCAAAGAAGGCAATATAGAAGCAATATAGCCATAAAAAAGTCAAATTTTATTAGAACACATATATACACAAAATATTTAAACGAATAAAAAGTGGGGCAGAAGAATATGCAAATGGAATAACCACCGCTAGGCAAAACGTACTGTATAAATGCTAATTATGCCATATGGAAAAAGTGATAAATAAGTTAAGTACTTTCAATCTAAATATAGTAATTAATGCGCAGTATAGAACAAAAAATGGTAAAAGGAGTCACAGAGGACTTCTATAAATAACATACAAGTGTAGTATATATTGCGCATAAATTATAACAATAGACAGGCATATCATATAGCTCTACTGAATGATATCCTCATAGATCATATAGAGTGTAATCAAAACAAGGTGAAGATCCTCCAAAATAGACCATAAAGGGATGAATAAAGCGCTGCAAGAAAAGTTGTATACTAGGGCAAAGAAGTCCTTAGCCAAATAACAGCCTTGTTATAAATAGCTTATGCAGTCCGAAAATAGTCCTGCAACAAACAATGTGTGTGCAAAAAAAAAAAAAATACACATGGTACCAATTCCGTGTCTACAAATGACCTAGAGGATACATATAGCTCAGCAGATAGAAAACCTATCTAAATATAAACTCATATATATATAAGCCCATGATATAGTAGGTGCGAGGATATCAGTCAGGAGAATTACCTGGCGGTAGTAGCAGCAACCCGACGCGCGTTTCGCGTGTGGCTTCGTCCGGGGATGAATGCGTCTAGACTAGTGATAGAAGTAATAATCATATCACTGCTGGTGAGAACAATGCTCATCTAGACTAGTGATAGAAGAAGTAACCATATCACTGCTGGTGAGAACAATGCTCATCTAGACTAGTGATAGAAGAAGTAACCATAACACTGCTGGTGAGAACAATGCTCATCTAGACTAGTGATAGAAGTAGTAACTATATCACTGCTGGTGAGAACAATGCTCATCTAGACTAGTGATAGAAGAAGTAACCATATCACTGCTGGTGAGAACAATGCTCATCTAGACTAGTGATAGAAGTAGTAACCATATCACTGCTGGTGAGAACAATGCTCATATAGACTAGTGATAGAAGAAGTAACCATATCACTGCTGGTGAGAACAATGCTCATCTAGACTAGTGATAGAAGTAGTAACCTTATCACTGCTGGAGAGAACAATGCTCATCTAAACTAGTGATAGAAGTAGTAACTATATCACTGCTGGTGAGAACAATGCTCATCTAGACTAGTGATAGAAGTAGTAACCATATCACTGCTGGTGAGAACAATGCTCATCTAGACTAGCGATAGATGTAGTAACCTTATCACTGGTGGTGAAGAATGCTGATCTAGACTAGTGATAGAAGTAGTAACCTTATCACTGCTGGTGAGAACAATGCTCATCTAGACTAGTGATAGAAGTAGTAACCTTATCACTGCTGGTGAGAACAATGCTCATCTAGACTAGTGATAGAAGTAGTAACCTTATCACTGCTGGAGAGAACAATGCTCATCTAAACTAGTGATAGAAGTAGTAACTATATCACTGCTGGTGAGAACAATGCTCATCTAGACTAGTGATAGAAGTAGTAACTATATCACTGCTGGTGAGAACAATGCTCATCTAGACTAGCGATAGATGTAGTAACCTTATCACTGGTGGTGAAGAATGCTGATCTAGACTAGTGATAGAAGTAGTAACCTTATCACTGCTGGTGAGAACAATGCTCATCTAGACTAGTGATAGAAGTAGTAACCTTATCACTGCTGGAGAGAACAATGCTCATCTAGACTAGTGATAGAAGTAGTAACCTTATCACTGCTGGTGAGAACAATGCTCATCTAGACTAGTGATAGAAGTAGTAACCTTATCACTGCTGGTGAGAACAATGCTCATCTAGACTAGTGATAGAAGTAGTAACCTTATCACTGCTGGGGAGAACAATGCTCATCTAGACTAGTGATAGAAGTAGTAACCATATCACTGCTGGTGAGAACAATGCTCATCTAGACTAGTGATAGAAGTAGTAACCATATCACTGCTGGAGAGAACAATGCTCATCTACACTAGTGATAGAAGTAGTAACCTTATCACTGCTGGTGAGAACAATGCTCATCTAGACTAGTGATAGAAGTAGTAACCTTATCACTGCTGGAGAGAACAATGCTCATCTAAACTAGTGATAGAAGTAGTAACTATATCACTGCTGGTGAGAACAATGCTCATCTAGACTAGCGATAGATGTAGTAACCTTATCACTGCTGGTGAGAACAATGCTCATCTAGACTAGCGATAGAAGTAGTAACCATATCACTGCTGGTGAGAACAATGCTGATCTAGACAAGTGATAGACGTAGTAACCTTATCACTGCTGGTGAGAACAATGCTCATCTAGACTACTGATAGAAGTAGTAACCTTATCACTGCTGGAGAGAACAATGCTCATCTAGACTAGTGATAGCAGTAGTAACCTTATCACTGCTGGTGAGAACAATGCTCATCTAGACTAGTGATAGAAGTAGTAACCTTATCAATGCTGGAGAGAAAAATGCTCATCTAGACTAGTGATAGACGCAGTAACCTTATCACTGCTGGAGAGAACAATGCTCATCTAGACTAGTGATAGAAGTAGTAGTCTTATAACTGCTGGTGAGAACAATGCTCATCTAGACTAGTGATAGAAGTAGTAACCATATCACTGCTGGAGAGAACAATGCTCATCTAGACTAGTGATAGAAGTAGTAACCTTATCACTGCTGGTGAGAACAATGCTCATCTAGACTAGTGATAGAAGTAGTAACCTTATCAATGCTGGAGAGAACAATGCTCATCTAGACTAGTGATAGACGCAGTAACCTTATCACTGCTGGAGAGAACAATGCTCATCTAGACTAGTGATAGAAGTAGTAACCATATCACTGCTGGAGAGAACAATGCTCATCTAGACTAGTGATAGAAGTAGTAGTCTTATAACTGCTGGTGAGAACAATGCTCATCTAGACTAGTGATAGAAGTAGTAACCATATCACTGCTGGAGAGAACAATGCTCATCTAGACTAGTGATAGAAGTAGTAACCTTATCACTGCTGGTGAGAACAATGCTCATCTAGACTAGTGATAGAAGTAGTAACCATATCACTGCTGGAGAGAACAATGCTCATCTAGACTAGTGATAGAAGAAGTAACCTTATCAATATTGGAGAGAACAATGCTCATCTAGACTAGTGATAGACGCAGTAACCTTATCACTGCTGGAGAGAACAATGCTCATCTAGACTAGTGATAGAAGTAGTAACCATATCACTGCTGGAGAGAACAATGCTCATCTAGACTAGTGATAGAAGTAGTAACCATATCACTGCTGGAGAGAACAATGCTCATCTAGACTAGTGATAGAAGTAGTAGTCTTATAACTGCTGGTGAGAACAATGCTCATCTAGACTAGTGATAGAAGTAGTAACCATATCACTGCTGGAGAGAACAATGCTCATCTAGACTAGTGATAGAAGTAGTAACCTTATCACTGCTGGTGAGAACAATGCTCATCTAGACTAGTGATAGAAGTAGTAACCATATCACTGCTGGAGAGAACAATGCTCATCTAGACTAGTGATAGAAGAAGTAACCTTATCAATATTGGAGAGAAAAATGCTCATCTAGACTAGTGATAGACGCAGTAACCTTATCACTGCTGGAGAGAACAATGCTCATCTAGACTAGTGATAGAAGTAGTAGTCTTATAACTGCTGGTGAGAACAATGCTCATCTAGACTAGTGATAGAAGTAGTAACCATATCACTGCTGGAGAGAACAATGCTCATCTAGACTAGTGATAGAAGTAGTAACCTTATCACTGCTGGTGAGAACAATGCTCATCTAGACTAGTGATAGAAGTAGTAACCTTATCAATGCTGGAGAGAACAATGCTCATCTAGACTAGTGATAGACGCAGTAACCTTATCACTGCTGGAGAGAACAATGCTCATCTAGACTAGTGATAGAAGTAGTAACCATATCACTGCTGGAGAGAACAATGCTCATCTAGACTAGTGATAGAAGTAGTAGTCTTATAACTGCTGGTGAGAACAATGCTCATCTAGACTAGTGATAGAAGTAGTAACCATATCACTGCTGGAGAGAACAATGCTCATCTAGACTAGTGATAGAAGTAGTAACCTTATCACTGCTGGTGAGAACAATGCTCATCTAGACTAGTGATAGAAGTAGTAACCATATCACTGCTGGAGAGAACAATGCTCATCTAGACTAGTGATAGAAGAAGTAACCTTATCAATATTGGAGAGAACAATGCTCATCTAGACTAGTGATAGACGCAGTAACCTTATCACTGCTGGAGAGAACAATGCTCATCTAGACTAGTGATAGAAGTAGTAACCATATCACTGCTGGAGAGAACAATGCTCATCTAGACTAGTGATAGAAGTAGTAACCATATCACTGCTGGAGAGAACAATGCTCATCTAGACTAGTGATAGAAGTAGTAACCATATCAATGCTGGTGAGAACAATGCTCATCTAGACTAGTGATAGAAGTAGTAACCATATCACTGCTGGTGAGAACAATGCTCATCTAGACTAGTGATAGACGTAGTAACCATATCAATGCTGGTGAGAACAATGCTCATCTAGACTAGTGATAGAAGTAGTAACCATATCAATGCTGGTGAGAACAATGCTCATCTAGATTAGTGATAGAAGTAGTAAACATATCACTGCTGGTGAGAACAATGCTCATCTAGACTAGTGATAGAAGTAGTAACCTTATCACTGCTGGAGAGAACAATGCTCATCTAGACTAGTGATAGACGCAGTAACCTTATCACTGCTGGAGAGAACAATGCTCATCTAGACTAGTGATAGAAGTAGTAACCATATCACTGCTGGAGAGAACAATGCTCATCTAGACTAGTGATAGAAGTAGTAGTCTTATAACTGCTGGTGAGAACAATGCTCATCTAGACTAGTGATAGAAGTAGTAACCATATCACTGCTGGAGAGAACAATGCTCATCTAGACTAGTGATAGAAGTAGTAACCTTATCACTGCTGGTGAGAACAATGCTCATCTAGACTAGTGATAGAAGTAGTAACCATATCACTGCTGGAGAGAACAATGCTCATCTAGACTAGTGATAGAAGAAGTAACCTTATCAATATTGGAGAGAACAATGCTCATCTAGACTAGTGATAGACGCAGTAACCTTATCACTGCTGGAGAGAACAATGCTCATCTAGACTAGTGATAGAAGTAGTAACCATATCACTGCTGGAGAGAACAATGCTCATCTAGACTAGTGATAGAAGTAGTAACCATATCACTGCTGGAGAGAACAATGCTCATCTAGACTAGTGATAGAAGTAGTAACCATATCAATGCTGGTGAGAACAATGCTCATCTAGACTAGTGATAGAAGTAGTAACCATATCACTGCTGGTGAGAACAATGCTCATCTAGACTAGTGATAGACGTAGTAACCATATCAATGCTGGTGAGAACAATGCTCATCTAGACTAGTGATAGAAGTAGTAACCATATCAATGCTGGTGAGAACAATGCTCATCTAGATTAGTGATAGAAGTAGTAAACATATCACTGCTGGTGAGAACAATGCTCATCTAGACTAGTGATAGAAGTAGTAACCTTATCACTGCTGGTGAGAACAATGCTGATCTAGACTAGTGATAGAATTAGTAACCATATCACTGCTGGTGAGAACAATGCTCATCTAGACTAGTGATAGAAGTAGTAACCATATCACTGCTGGTGAGAACAATGCTCATCTAGACTAGTGATAGAAGTAGTAACCTTATCACTGCTGGTGAGAACAATGCTCATCTAGACTAGTGATAGAAGTAGTAACCTTATCACTGCTGGTGAGAACAATGCTCATCTAGACTAGTGATAGAATTAGTAACCATATCACTGCTGGTGAGAACAATGCTCATCTAGATTAGTGATAGAAGTAGTAACCATATCACTGCTGGTGAGAACAATGCTCATCTAGACTAGTGATAGAAGAAGTAACCATATCACTGCTGGTGAGAACAATGCTCATCTAGACTAGTGATTGAAGTAGTAACCTTATCACTGCTGGAGAGAACAATGCTCATCTAAACTAGTGATAGAAGTAGTAACTATATCACTGCTGGTGAGAACAATGCTCATCTAGACTAGTGATAGAAGTAGTAACTATATCACTGCTGGTGAGAACAATGCTCATCTAGACTAGCGATAGATGTAGTAACCTTATCACTGGTGGTGAAGAATGCTGATCTAGACTAGTGATAGAAGTAGTAACCTTATCACTGCTGGTGAGAACAATGCTCATCTAGACTAGTGATAGAAGTAGTAACCTTATCACTGCTGGAGAGAACAATGCTCATCTAGACTAGTGATAGAAGTAGTAACCTTATCACTGCTGGTGAGAACAATGCTCATCTAGACTAGTGATAGAAGTAGTAACCTTATCACTGCTGGAGAGAACAATGCTCATCTAAACTAGTGATAGAAGTAGTAACCATATCACTGCTGGTGAAAACAATGCTCATCTAAACTAGAGATAGATGTAGTAACCTTATCACTGCTGGTGAAGAATGCTGATCTAGACTAGTGATAGAAGTAGTAACCATATCAATGCTGGTGAGAACAATGCTCATCTAGACTAGTGATAGAAGTAGTAACCATATCACTGCTGGTGAGAACAATGCTCATCTAGACTAGTGATAGACGTAGTAACCATATCAATGCTGGTGAGAACAATGCTCATCTAGACTAGTGATAGAAGTAGTAACCATATCAATGCTGGTGAGAACAATGCTCATCTAGATTAGTGATAGAAGTAGTAACCATATCACTGCTGGTGAGAACAATGCTCATCTAGACTAGTGATAGAAGTAGTAACCTTATCACTGCTGGTGAGAACAATGCTGATCTAGACTAGTGATAGAATTAGTAACCATATCACTGCTGGTGAGAACAATGCTCATCTAGACTAGTGATAGAAGTAGTAACCTTATCACTGCTGGTGAGAACAATGCTCATCTAGACTAGTGATAGAAGTAGTAACCTTATCACTGCTGGTGAGAACAATGCTCATCTAGACTAGTGATAGAATTAGTAACCATATCACTGCTGGTGAGAACAATGCTCATCTAGATTAGTGATAGAAGTAGTAACCATATCACTGCTGGTGAGAACAATGCTCATCTAGACTAGTGATAGAAGAAGTAACCATATCACTGCTGGTGAGAACAATGCTCATCTAGACTAGTGATTGAAGTAGTAACCTTATCACTGCTGGAGAGAACAATGCTCATCTAAACTAGTGATAGAAGTAGTAACCATATCACTGCTGGTGAGAACAATGCTGATCTAGACTAGTGATAGAAGTAGTAACTATATCACTGCTGGTGAGAACAATGCTCATCTAGACTAGCGATAGATGTAGTAACCTTATCACTGGTGGTGAAGAATGCTGATCTAGACTAGTGATAGAAGTAGTAACCTTATCACTGCTGGTGAGAACAATGCTCATCTAGACTAGTGATAGAAGTAGTAACCTTATCACTGCTGGAGAGAACAATGCTCATCTAGACTAGTGATAGAAGTAGTAACCTTATCACTGCTGGTGAGAACAATGCTCATCTAGACTAGTGATAGAAGTAGTAACCTTATCACTGCTGGAGAGAACAATGCTCATCTAAACTAGTGATAGAAGTAGTAACTATATCACTGCTGGTGAGAACAATGCTCATCTAGACTAGTGATAGAAGTAGTAACTATATCACTGCTGGTTAGAACAATGCTCATCTAGACTAGCGATAGATGTAGTAACCTTATCACTGGTGGTGAAGAATGCTGATCTAGACTAGTGATAGAAGTAGTAACCTTATCACTGCTGGTGAGAACAATGCTCATCTAGACTAGTGATAGAAGTAGTAACCTTATCACTGCTGGAGAGAACAATGCTCATCTAGACTAGTGATAGAAGTAGTAACCTTATCACTGCTGGTGAGAACAATGCTCATCTAGACTAGTGATAGAAGTAGTAACCTTATCACTGCTGGTGAGAACAATGCTCATCTAGACTAGTGATAGAAGTAGTAACCTTATCACTGCTGGAGAGAACAATGCTCATCTAGACTAGTGATAGAAGTAGTAACCATATCACTGCTGGTGAGAACAATGCTCATCTAGACTAGTGATAGAAGTAGTAACCATATCACTGCTGGAGAGAACAATGCTCATCTACACTAGTGATAGAAGTAGTAACCTTATCACTGCTGGTGAGAACAATGCTCATCTAGACTAGTGATAGAAGTAGTAACCTTATCACTGCTGGAGAGAACAATGCTCATCTAAACTAGTGATAGAAGTAGTAACTATATCACTGCTGGTGAGAACAATGCTCATCTAGACTAGCGATAGATGTAGTAACCTTATCACTGCTGGTGAGAACAATGCTCATCTAGACTAGCGATAGAAGTAGTAACCATATCACTGCTGGTGAGAACAATGCTGATCTAGACAAGTGATAGACGTAGTAACCTTATCACTGCTGGTGAGAACAATGCTCATCTAGACTACTGATAGAAGTAGTAACCTTATCACTGCTGGAGAGAACAATGCTCATCTAGACTAGTGATAGCAGTAGTAACCTTATCACTGCTGGTGAGAACAATGCTCATCTAGACTAGTGATAGAAGTAGTAACCTTATCAATGCTGGAGAGAAAAATGCTCATCTAGACTAGTGATAGACGCAGTAACCTTATCACTGCTGGAGAGAACAATGCTCATCTAGACTAGTGATAGAAGTAGTAGTCTTATAACTGCTGGTGAGAACAATGCTCATCTAGACTAGTGATAGAAGTAGTAACCATATCACTGCTGGAGAGAACAATGCTCATCTAGACTAGTGATAGAAGTAGTAACCTTATCACTGCTGGTGAGAACAATGCTCATCTAGACTAGTGATAGAAGTAGTAACCTTATCAATGCTGGAGAGAACAATGCTCATCTAGACTAGTGATAGAAGTAGTAACCATATCACTGCTGGAGAGAACAATGCTCATCTAGACTAGTGATAGAAGTAGTAGTCTTATAACTGCTGGTGAGAACAATGCTCATCTAGACTAGTGATAGAAGTAGTAACCATATCACTGCTGGAGAGAACAATGCTCATCTAGACTAGTGATAGAAGTAGTATCCTTATCACTGCTGGTGAGAACAATGCTCATCTAGACTAGTGATAGAAGTAGTAACCATATCACTGCTGGAGAGAACAATGCTCATCTAGACTAGTGATAGAAGAAGTAACCTTATCAATATTGGAGAGAACAATGCTCATCTAGACTAGTGATAGACGCAGTAACCTTATCACTGCTGGAGAGAACAATGCTCATCTAGACTAGTGATAGAAGTAGTAACCATATCACTGCTGGAGAGAACAATGCTCATCTAGACTAGTGATAGAAGTAGTAACCATATCACTGCTGGAGAGAACAATGCTCATCTAGACTAGTGATAAAAGTAGTAACCATATCACTGCTGGTGAGAACAATGCTCATCTAGACTAGTGATAGAAGTAGTAACCATATCACTGCTGGAGAGAACAATGCTCATCTAGACTAGTGATAGAAGTAGTAACCATATCACTGCTGGTGAGAACAATGCTCATGTAGACTAGTGATAGAAGTAGTAACCATATCAATGCTGGTGAGAACAATGCTCATCTAGACTAGTGATAGAAGTAGTAACCATATCACTGCTGGAGAGAACAATGCTCATCTAGACTAGTGATAGAAGTAGTAGTCTTATAACTGCTGGTGAGAACAATGCTCATCTAGACTAGTGATAGAAGTAGTAACCATATCACTGCTGGAGAGAACAATGCTCATCTAGACTAGTGATAGAAGTAGTAACCTTATCACTGCTGGTGAGAACAATGCTCATCTAGACTAGTGATAGAAGTAGTAACCATATTACTGCTGGTGAGAACAATGCTCATCTAGACTAGTGATAGAAGTAGTAACCATATCACTGCTGGTGAGAACAATGCTCATCTAGACTAGTGATAGAAGTAGTAACCATATCACTGCTGGTGAGAACAATGCTCATCTAGACTAGTGATAGAAGTAATAACCATATCAATGCTGGTGAGAACAATGCTCATCTAGACTAGTGATAGAAGTAGTAACCATATCACTGCTGGTGAGAACAATGCTCATCTAGACTAGTGATAGAAGTAGTAACCTTATCACTGCTGGCGAGAGCAATGCTCATCTAGACTAGTGATAGAAGTAGTAACCTTATCACTGCTGGTGAGAACAATGCTCATATAGACTAGTGATAGAAGTAGTAACCATATCACTGCTGGTGAGAACAATGCTCATCTAGACTAGTGATAGAAGTAGTAACCATATCACTGCTGGCGAGAGCAATGCTCATCTAGACTAGTGATAGAAGTAGTAACCATATCACTGCTGGTGAGAACAATGCTCATCTAGACTAGTGATAGAAGTAGTAACCATATCACTGCTGGTGAGAACAATGCTCATCTAGACTAGTGATAGAAGTAGTAACCATATCACTGCTGGTAAAAACAATGCTGATCTAGACTAGTGATAGAAGTAGTAACCATAACACTGCTGGTGAGAGCAATGCTCATCTAGACTAGTGATAGAAGTAGTAACTATATCACTGCTGGTGAGAACAATGCTCATCTAGACTAGTGATAGAAGTAGTAACCATATCACTGCTGGTGAGAACAATGCTCATCTAGACTAGTGATAGAAGTAGTAACCATATCACTGCTGGTGAGAACAATGCTCATCTAGACTAGTGATAGAAGTAGTAACCATATCACTGCTGGTGAGAACAATGCTGATCTAGACTAGTGATAGAAGTAGTAACCATATCACTGCTGGTGAGAGCAATGCTCATCTAGACTAGTGATAGAAGTAGTAACCTTATCACTGCTGGTGAGAACAATGCTCATCTAGACTAGTGATAGAAGTAGTAACCTTATCACTGCTGGTGAGAACAATGCTCATCTAGACTAGTGATAGAAGTAGTAACCATATCACTGCTGGCGAGAGCAATGCTCATCTAGACTAGTGATAGAAGTAGTAACCATATCACTGCTGGCGAGAACAATGCTCATCTAGACTAGTGATAGAAGTAATAATCATATCAATGCTGGTGAGAACAATGCTCATCTAGACTAGTGATAGAAGTAGTAACCATATCACTGCTGGCGAGAACAATGCTCATCTAGTCTAGTGATAGAAGTAGTAACCTTATCACTGCTGCTGAGAACAATGCTCATCTAAACTAGTGATAGAAGAAGTAACCATATCACTGCTGGCGAAAGCAATGCTCATCTAGACTAGTGATAGAAGTAGTAACCTTATCACTGCTGGAGAGAACAATGCTCATCTAGACTAGTGATAGAAGTAGTAACCATATCACTGCTGGTGAGAACAATGCTCATCTAGACTAGTGATAGAAGTAGTAATCTTATCACTGCTGCTGAGAACAATGCTCATCTAGACTAGTGATAGAAGTAGTAACCTTATCACTGCTGGTGAGAACAATGCTCATGTAGACTAGTGATAGAAGTAGTAACCATATCACTGCTGGTGAGAACAATGCTCATCTAGGCTAATGATAGAAGAAGTAACCATATCACTGCTGGTGGGAACAATGCTCATCTAGACTAGTGATAGAAGTAGTAACCATATCACTGCTGGTGAGAACAATGCTCATCTAGACTAGTGATAGAAGTAATAACTATATCACTGCTGGTGAGAACAATGCTCATCTAGACTAGCGATAGATGTAGTAACCTTATCAATGGTGGTGAGAACAATGCTCATCTAGACTAGTGATAGAAGTAGTAACCATATCACTGCTGGTGAGAACAATGCTCATCTAGACTAGTGGTAGAAGTAGTAACCTTATCAATGGTGGTGAGAACAATGCTCATCTAGACTAGCGATAGATGTAGTAACCTTATCAATGGTGGTGAGAACAATGCTCATCTAGACTAGTGATAGAAGTAGTAACCATATCACTGCTGGTGAGAACAATGCTCATCTAGACTAGCGATAGATGTAGTAACCTTATCAATGGTGGTGAGAACAATGCTCATCTAGACTAGTGATAGAAGTAGTAACCATATCACTGCTGGTGAGAACAATGCTCATCTAGACTAGTGATAGAAGTAGTAACCATATCACTGCTGGTGAGAACAATGCTCATCTAGACTAGCGATAGATGTAGTAACCTTATCAATGGTGGTGAGAACAATGCTCATCTAGACTAGTGATAGAAGTAGTAACCATATCACTGCTGGTGAGAACAATGCTCATCTAGACTAGTGGTAGAAGTAGTAACCTTATCACTGCTGGTGAGAACAATGCTCATCTAAACTAGGGATAGAAGAAGTAACCATATCACTGCTGGTGAGAACAATGCTCATCTAGACTAGTGATAGAAAAAGTAACCTTATCACTGCTGGCGAGAGCAATGCTCATCTAGACTAGTGATAGAAGTAGTAACCATATCACTGCTGGTGAGAACAATGCTCATCTAGGCTAGTGATAGAAGTAGTAACCATATCACTGCTGGTGAGAACAATGCTCATCTAGACTAGTGATAGAAGTAGTAACCATATCACTGCTGGTGAGAACAATGCTCATCTAGACTAGTGATAGAAGTAATAATCATATCAATGCTGGTGAGAACAATGCTCATCTAGACTAGTGATAGAAGTAATAACTATATCACTGCTGGTGAGAACAATGCTCATCTAGACTAGTGATAGAAGTAGTAACCATATCACTGCTGGTGAGAACAATGCTCATCTAGACTAGTGATAGAAGTAGTAACCATATCACTGCTGGTGAGAACAATGCTCATCTAGACTAGTGATAGAAGTAATAATCATATCAATGCTGGTGAGAACAATGCTCATCTAGACTAGTGATAGAAGTAATAACTATATCACTGCTGGTGAGAACAATGCTCATCTAGACTAGCGATAGATGTAGTAACCTTATCAATGGTGGTGAGAACAATGCTCATCTAGACTAGTGATAGAAGTAATAACTATATCACTGCTGGTGAGAACAATGCTCATCTAGACTAGTGATAGAAGTAGTAACCATATCACTGCTGGTGAGAACAATGCTCATCTAGACTAGTGATAGAAGTAGTAACCATATCACTGCTGGTGAGAACAATGCTCATCTAGACTAGTGATAGAAGTAGTAACCATATCACTGCTGGTGAGAACAATGCTCATCTAGACTAGTGGTAGAAGTAGTAACCTTATCACTGCTGGTGAGAACAATGCTCATCTAAACTAGGGATAGAAGAAGTAACCATATCACTGCTGGTGAGAACAATGCTCATCTAGACTAGTGATAGAAAAAGTAACCTTATCACTGCTGGCGAGAGCAATGCTCATCTAGACTAGTGATAGAAGTAGTAACCATATCACTGCTGGTGAGAACAATGCTCATCTAGGCTAATGATAGAAGAAGTAACCATATCACTGCTGGTGGGAACAATGCTCATCTAGACTAGTGATAGAAGTAGTAACCATATCACTGCTGGTGAGAACAATGCTCATCTAGACTAGTGATAGAAGTAGTAACCATATCACTGCTGGTGAGAACAATGCTCATCTAGACTAGTGATAGAAGTAATAATCATATCAATGCTGGTGAGAACAATGCTCATCTAGACTAGTGATAGAAGTAATACATCAAAAATAGGAGAAATACCTGCCTAATTATATGGCAATGCTCCAAATTGGAATAAACATCAAAGAAGGCAATATAGAAGCAATATAGCCATAAAAAAGTCAAATTTTATTAGAACACATATATACACAAAATATTTAAACGAATAAAAAGTGGGGCAGAAGAATATGCAAATGGAATAACCACCGCTAGGCAAAACGTACTGTATAAATGCTAATTATGCCATATGGAAAAAGTGATAAATAAGTTAAGTACTTTCAATCTAAATATAGTAATTAATGCGCAGTATAGAACAAAAAATGGTAAAAGGAGTCACAGAGGACTTCTATAAATAACATACAAGTGTAGTATATATTGCGCATAAATTATAACAATAGACAGGCATATCATATAGCTCTACTGAATGATATCCTCATAGATCATATAGAGTGTAATCAAAACAAGGTGAAGATCCTCCAAAATAGACCATAAAGGGATGAATAAAGCGCTGCAAGAAAAGTTGTATACTAGGGCAAAGAAGTCCTTAGCCAAATAACAGCCTTGTTATAAATAGCTTATGCAGTCCGAAAATAGTCCTGCAACAAACAATGTGTGTGCAAAAAAAAAAAAAATACACATGGTACCAATTCCGTGTCTACAAATGACCTAGAGGATACATATAGCTCAGCAGATAGAAAACCTATCTAAATATAAACTCATATATATATAAGCCCATGATATAGTAGGTGCGAGGATATCAGTCAGGAGAATTACCTGGCGGTAGTAGCAGCAACCCGACGCGCGTTTCGCGTGTGGCTTCGTCCGGGGATGAATGCGTCTAGACTAGTGATAGAAGTAATAATCATATCACTGCTGGTGAGAACAATGCTCATCTAGACTAGTGATAGAAGAAGTAACCATATCACTGCTGGTGAGAACAATGCTCATCTAGACTAGTGATAGAAGAAGTAACCATATCACTGCTGGTGAGAACAATGCTCATCTAGACTAGTGATAGAAGAAGTAACCATATCACTGCTGGTGAGAACAATGCTCATCTAGACTAGTGATAGAAGTAGTAACCATATCACTGCTGGTGAGAACAATGCTCATCTAGACTAGTGATAGAAGTAGTAACCTTATCACTGCTGGTGAGAACAATGCTCATCTAGACTAGTGATAGAAGTAGTAACCTTATCACTGCTGGTGAGAACAATGCTCATCTAGACTAGTGATAGAAGTAGTAACTATATCACTGCTGGTGAGAACAATGCTCATCTAGACTAGTGATAGAAGAAGTAACCATATCACTGCTGGTGAGAACAATGCTCATCTAGACTAGTGATAGAAGAAGTAACCATATCACTGCTGGTGAGAACAATGCTCATCTAGACTAGTGATAGAAGTAGTAACCTTATCACTGCTGGAGAGAACAATGCTCATCTAAACTAGTGATAGAAGTAGTAACTATATCACTGCTGGTGAGAACAATGCTCATCTAGACTAGTGATAGAAGTAGTAACCATATCACTGCTGGTGAGAACAATGCTCATCTAGACTAGTGATAGAAGAAGTAACCATATCACTGCTGGTGAGAACAATGCTCATCTAGACTAGTGATAGAAGTAGTAACCTTATCACTGCTGGAGAGAACAATGCTCATCTAAACTAGTGATAGAAGTAGTAACTATATCACTGCTGGTGAGAACAATGCTCATCTAGACTAGTGATAGAAGTAGTAACCATATCACTGCTGGTGAGAACAATGCTCATCTAGACTAGCGATAGATGTAGTAACCTTATCACTGGTGGTGAAGAATGCTGATCTAGACTAGTGATAGAAGTAGTAACCTTATCACTGCTGGTGAGAACAATGCTCATCTAGACTAGTGATAGAAGTAGTAACCTTATCACTGCTGGTGAGAACAATGCTCATCTAGACTAGTGATAGAAGTAGTAACCTTATCACTGCTGGAGAGAACAATGCTCATCTAGACTAGTGATAGAAGTAGTAACCTTATCACTGCTGGTGAGAACAATGCTCATCTAGACTAGTGATAGAAGTAGTAACCTTATCACTGCTGGTGAGAACAATGCTCATCTAGACTAGTGATAGAAGTAGTAACCTTATCACTGCTGGGGAGAACAATGCTCATCTAGACTAGTGATAGAAGTAGTAACCATATCACTGCTGGTGAGAACAATGCTCATCTAGACTAGTGATAGAAGTAGTAACCATATCACTGCTGGAGAGAACAATGCTCATCTACACTAGTGATAGAAGTAGTAACCTTATCACTGCTGGTGAGAACAATGCTCATCTAGACTAGTGATAGAAGTAGTAACCTTATCACTGCTGGAGAGAACAATGCTCATCTAAACTAGTGATAGAAGTAGTAACTATATCACTGCTGGTGAGAACAATGCTCATCTAGACTAGCGATAGATGTAGTAACCTTATCACTGCTGGTGAGAACAATGCTCATCTAGACTAGCGATAGAAGTAGTAACCATATCACTGCTGGTGAGAACAATGCTGATCTAGACAAGTGATAGACGTAGTAACCTTATCACTGCTGGTGAGAACAATGCTCATCTAGACTACTGATAGAAGTAGTAACCTTATCACTGCTGGAGAGAACAATGCTCATCTAGACTAGTGATAGCAGTAGTAACCTTATCACTGCTGGTGAGAACAATGCTCATCTAGACTAGTGATAGAAGTAGTAACCTTATCAATGCTGGAGAGAAAAATGCTCATCTAGACTAGTGATAGACGCAGTAACCTTATCACTGCTGGAGAGAACAATGCTCATCTAGACTAGTGATAGAAGTAGTAGTCTTATAACTGCTGGTGAGAACAATGCTCATCTAGACTAGTGATAGAAGTAGTAGTCTTATCACTGCTGGAGAGAACAATGCTCATCTAGACTAGTGATAGAAGTAGTAACCTTATCACTGCTGGTGAGAACAATGCTCATCTAGACTAGTGATAGAAGTAGTAACCTTATCAATGCTGGAGAGAACAATGCTCATCTAGACTAGTGATAGACGCAGTAACCTTATCACTGCTGGAGAGAACAATGCTCATCTAGACTAGTGATAGAAGTAGTAACCATATCACTGCTGGAGAGAACAATGCTCATCTAGACTAGTGATAGAAGTAGTAGTCTTATAACTGCTGGTGAGAACAATGCTCATCTAGACTAGTGATAGAAGTAGTAACCATATCACTGCTGGAGAGAACAATGCTCATCTAGACTAGTGATAGAAGTAGTAACCTTATCACTGCTGGTGAGAACAATGCTCATCTAGACTAGTGATAGAAGTAGTAACCATATCACTGCTGGAGAGAACAATGCTCATCTAGACTAGTGATAGAAGAAGTAACCTTATCAATATTGGAGAGAACAATGCTCATCTAGACTAGTGATAGACGCAGTAACCTTATCACTGCTGGAGAGAACAATGCTCATCTAGACTAGTGATAGAAGTAGTAACCATATCACTGCTGGAGAGAACAATGCTCATCTAGACTAGTGATAGAAGTAGTAACCATATCACTGCTGGAGAGAACAATGCTCATCTAGACTAGTGATAGAAGTAGTAGTCTTATAACTGCTGGTGAGAACAATGCTCATCTAGACTAGTGATAGAAGTAGTAACCATATCACTGCTGGAGAGAACAATGCTCATCTAGACTAGTGATAGAAGTAGTAACCTTATCACTGCTGGTGAGAACAATGCTCATCTAGACTAGTGATAGAAGTAGTAACCATATCACTGCTGGAGAGAACAATGCTCATCTAGACTAGTGATAGAAGAAGTAACCTTATCAATATTGGAGAGAAAAATGCTCATCTAGACTAGTGATAGACGCAGTAACCTTATCACTGCTGGAGAGAACAATGCTCATCTAGACTAGTGATAGAAGTAGTAGTCTTATAACTGCTGGTGAGAACAATGCTCATCTAGACTAGTGATAGAAGTAGTAACCATATCACTGCTGGAGAGAACAATGCTCATCTAGACTAGTGATAGAAGTAGTAACCTTATCACTGCTGGTGAGAACAATGCTCATCTAGACTAGTGATAGAAGTAGTAACCTTATCAATGCTGGAGAGAACAATGCTCATCTAGACTAGTGATAGACGCAGTAACCTTATCACTGCTGGAGAGAACAATGCTCATCTAGACTAGTGATAGAAGTAGTAACCATATCACTGCTGGAGAGAACAATGCTCATCTAGACTAGTGATAGAAGTAGTAGTCTTATAACTGCTGGTGAGAACAATGCTCATCTAGACTAGTGATAGAAGTAGTAACCATATCACTGCTGGAGAGAACAATGCTCATCTAGACTAGTGATAGAAGTAGTAACCTTATCACTGCTGGTGAGAACAATGCTCATCTAGACTAGTGATAGAAGTAGTAACCATATCACTGCTGGAGAGAACAATGCTCATCTAGACTAGTGATAGAAGAAGTAACCTTATCAATATTGGAGAGAACAATGCTCATCTAGACTAGTGATAGACGCAGTAACCTTATCACTGCTGGAGAGAACAATGCTCATCTAGACTAGTGATAGAAGTAGTAACCATATCACTGCTGGAGAGAACAATGCTCATCTAGACTAGTGATAGAAGTAGTAACCATATCACTGCTGGAGAGAACAATGCTCATCTAGACTAGTGATAGAAGTAGTAACCATATCACTGCTGGTGAGAACAATGCTCATCTAGACTAGTGATAGAAGTAGTAACCATATCACTGCTGGAGAGAACAATGCTCATCTAGACTAGTGATAGAAGTAGTAACCATATCACTGCTGGTGAGAACAATGCTCATGTAGACTAGTGATAGAAGTAGTAACCATATCAATGCTGGTGAGAACAATGCTCATCTAGACTAGTGATAGAAGTAGTAACCATATCACTGCTGGAGAGAACAATGCTCATCTAGACTAGTGATAGAAGTAGTAGTCTTATAACTGCTGGTGAGAACAATGCTCATCTAGACTAGTGATAGAAGTAGTAACCATATCACTGCTGGAGAGAACAATGCTCATCTAGACTAGTGATAGAAGTAGTAACCTTATCACTGCTGGTGAGAACAATGCTCATCTAGACTAGTGATAGAAGTAGTAACCATATTACTGCTGGTGAGAACAATGCTCATCTAGACTAGTGATAGAAGTAGTAACCATATCACTGCTGGTGAGAACAATGCTCATCTAGACTAGTGATAGAAGTAGTAACCATATCACTGCTGGTGAGAGCAATGCTCATCTAGACTAGTGATAGAAGTAATAACCATATCAATGCTGGTGAGAACAATGCTCATCTAGACTAGTGATAGAAGTAGTAACCATATCACTGCTGGTGAGAACAATGCTCATCTAGACTAGTGATAGAAGTAGTAACCTTATCACTGCTGGCGAGAGCAATGCTCATCTAGACTAGTGATAGAAGTAGTAACCTTATCACTGCTGGTGAGAACAATGCTCATCTAGACTAGTGATAGAAGTAGTAACCATATCACTGCTGGCGAGAGCAATGCTCATCTAGACTAGTGATAGAAGTAGTAACCATATCACTGCTGGTGAGAACAATGCTCATCTAGACTAGTGATAGAAGTAGTAACCATATCACTGCTGGTGAGAACAATGCTCATCTAGACTAGTGATAGAAGTAGTAACCATATCACTGCTGGTGAGAACAATGCTGATCTAGACTAGTGATAGAAGTAGTAACCATATCACTGCTGGTGAGAGCAATGCTCATCTAGACTAGTGATAGAAGTAGTAACCTTATCACTGCTGGTGAGAACAATGCTCATCTAGACTAGTGATAGAAGTAGTAACCTTATCACTGCTGGTGAGAACAATGCTCATCTAGACTAGTGATAGAAGTAGTAACCATATCACTGCTGGCGAGAGCAATGCTCATCTAGACTAGTGATAGAAGTAGTAACCATATCACTGCTGGTGAGAACAATGCTCATCTAGACTAGTGATAGAAGTAGTAACCTTATCACTGCTGCTGAGAACAATGCTCATCTAAACTAGTGATAGAAGAAGTAACCTTATCACTGCTGGTGAGAACAATGCTCATGTAGACTAGTGATAGAAGTAGTAACCATATCACTGCTGGTGAGAACAATGCTCATCTAGGCTAATGATAGAAGAAGTAACCATATCACTGCTGGTGGGAACAATGCTCATCTAGACTAGTGATAGACGCAGTAACCTTATCACTGCTGGAGAGAACAATGCTCATCTAGACTAGTGATAGAAGTAATAACCATATCAATGGTGGTGAGAACAATGCTCATCTAGACTAGTGATAGAAGTAGTAACCATATCACTGCTGGTGAGAACAATGCTCATCTAGACTAGTGGTAGAAGTAGTAACCTTATCACTGCTGGTGAGAACAATGCTCATCTAAACTAGGGATAGAAGAAGTAACCATATCACTGCTGGTGAGAACAATGCTCATCTAGACTAGTGATAGAAGTAGTAACCTTATCACTGCTGCTGAGAACAATGCTCATCTAAACTAGTGATAGAAGAAGTAACCTTATCACTGCTGGTGAGAACAATGCTCATGTAGACTAGTGATAGAAGTAGTAACCATATCACTGCTGGTGAGAACAATGCTCATCTAGGCTAATGATAGAAGAAGTAACCATATCACTGCTGGTGGGAACAATGCTCATCTAGACTAGTGATAGAAGTAGTAACCATATCACTGCTGGTGAGAACAATGCTCATCTAGACTAGTGATAGAAGTAATAACCATATCAATGGTGGTGAGAACAATGCTCATCTAGACTAGTGATAGAAGTAGTAACCATATCACTGCTGGTGAGAACAATGCTCATCTAGACTAGTGGTAGAAGTAGTAACCTTATCACTGCTGGTGAGAACAATGCTCATCTAAACTAGGGATAGAAGAAGTAACCATATCACTGCTGGTGAGAACAATGCTCATCTAGACTAGTGATAGAAAAAGTAACCATATCACTGCTGGTGAGAACAATGCTCATCTAGACTAGTGATAGAAGTAGTAACCTTATCACTGCTGGCGAGAGCAATGCTCATCTAGACTAGTGATAGAAGTAGTAACCATATCACTGCTGGCGAGAGCAATGCTCATCTAGACTAGTGATAGAAGTAGTAACCATATCACTGCTGGTGAGAACAATGCTCATCTAGGCTAATGATAGAAGAAGTAACCATATCACTGCTGGTGGGAACAATGCTCATCTAGACTAGTGATAGAAGTAGTAACCATGTCACTGCTGGTGAGAACAATGCTCATCTAGACTAGTGATAGAAGTAGTAACCATATCACTGCTGGTGAGAACAATGCTCATCTAGACTAGTGATAGAAGTAATAATCATATCAATGCTGGTGAGAACAATGCTCATCTAGACTAGTGATAGAAGTAGTAACCATATCACAGCTGGTGAGAACAATGCTCATCTAGACTAGTGATAGAAGTAGTAACCTTATCACTGCTGGAGAGAACAATGCTCATCTAAACTAGTGATAGAAGAAGTAACTATATCACTGCTGGTGAGAACAATGCTCATCTAGACTAGTGATAGAAGTAGTAACCATATCACTGCTGCTGAGAACAATGCTCATCTAGACTAGTGATAGAAGTAGTAACCATATCACTGCTGGTGAGAACAATGCTCATCTAGACTAGTGATAGAAGTAGTAACCATATCACTGCTGGAGAGAACAATGCTCATCTAGACTAGTGATAGAAGTAGTAACCATATCACTGCTGGAGAGAACAATGCTCATCTAGACTAGTGATAGAAGTAGTAACCATATCACTGCTGGTGAGAACAATGCTCATCTAGACTAGTGATAGAAGTAGTAACCATATCACTGCTGGAGAGAACAATGCTCATCTAGACTAGTGATAGAAGTAGTAACCATATCACTGCTGGAGAGAACAATGCTCATCTAGACTAGTGATAGAAGTAGTAACCATATCACTGCTGGAGAGAACAATGCTCATCTAGACTAGTGATAGAAGTAGTAACCATATCACTGCTGGAGAGAACAATGCTCATCTAGACTAGTGATAGAAGTAGTAACCATATCACTGCTGGAGAGAACAATGCTCATCTAGACTAGTGATAGAAGTAGTAACCATATCACTGCTGGAGAGAACAATGCTCATCTAAACTAGTGATAGAAGAAGTAACTATATCACTGCTGGTGAGAACAATGCTCATCTAGACTAGTGATAGAAGTAGTAACCATATCACTGCTGGTGAGAACAATGCTCATCTAGACTAGTGATAGAAGTAGTAACCATATCACTGCTGGAGAGAACAATGCTCATCTAGACTAGTGATAGAAGTAGTAACCATATCACTGCTGGAGAGAACAATGCTCATCTAGACTAGTGATAGAAGTAGTAACCATATCACTGCTGGTGAGAACAATGCTCATCTAGACTAGTGATAGAAGTAATAATCATATCAATGCTGGTGAGAAAAATGCTCATCTAGACTAGTGATAGAAGTAGTAACCTTATCACTGCTGGTGAGAACAATGCTCATCTAGACTAGTGATAGAAGTAGTAACCATATCACTGCTGGTGAGAACAATGCTCATCTAAACTAGCGATAGAAGTAGTAACCATATCACTGCTGGTGAGAACAATGCTCATCTAGACTAGTGATAGAAGAAGTAACCATATCACTGCTGGTGAGAACAATGCTCATCTAGGCTAATGATAGAAGAAGTAACCATATCACTGCTGGTGGGAACAATGCTCATCTAGACTAGTGATAGAAGTAGTAACCATATCACTGCTGGTGAGAACAATGCTCATCTAGACTAGTGATAGAAGTAGTAACCATATCACTGCTGGTGAGAACAATGCTCATCTAGACTAGTGATAGAAGTAGTAACCATATCACTGCTGGTGAGAACAATGCTCATCTAGACTAGTGATAGAAGTAGTAACCATATCACTGCTGGTGAGAACAATGCTCATCTAGACTAGTGATAGAAGTAGTAACCATATCACTGCTGGTGAGAACAATGCTCATCTAGACTAGTGATAGAAGTAGTATCCATATCACTGCTGGTGAGAACAATGCTCATCTAGACTAGTGATAGAAGTAGTAACCTTATCACTGCTGGTGAGAACAATGCTCATCTAGACTAGTGATAGAAGTAGTAACCTTATCACTGCTGGAGAGAACAATGCTCATCTAGACTAGTGATAGAAGTAATAATCATATCACTGCTGGTGAGAACAATGCTCATCTAGACTAGTGATAGAAGTAGTAACCTTATCACTGCTGGAGAGAACAATGCTCATCTAGACTAGTGATAGAAGAAGTAACCTTATCACTGCTGGTGAGAACAATGCTCATCTAGACTAGTGATAGAAGAAGTAACCATATCACTGCTGGTGAGAACAATGCTCATCTAGACTAGTGATAGAAGTAGTAACCTTATCACTGCTGGAGAGAACAATGCTCATCTAGACTAGTGATAGAAGAAGTAACCTTATCACTGCTGGTGAGAACAATGCTCATCTAGACTAGTGATAGAAGAAGTAACCATATCACTGCAGGTGAGAACAATGCTCATATAGACTAGTGATAGAAGAAGTAACCATATCACTGCTGGTGAGAACAATGCTCATCTAGACTAGTGATAGAAGAAGTAACCATATCACTGCTGGTGAGAACAATGCTCATCTAGACTAGTGATAGAAGAAGTAACCTTATCACTGCTGGTGAGAACAATGCTCATCTAGACTAGTGATAGAAGTAGTAACCTTATCACTGCTGGTGAGAGAAAATGCTCATCTAGACTAGTGATAGAAGTAGTAACCATATCACTGCTGGTGAGAGAAAATGCTCATCTAGACTAGTGATAGAAGTAGTAACCTTATCACTGCTGGTGAGAACAATGCTCATCTAAACTAGTGATAGAAGTAGTAACCATATCACTGCTGGTGAGAACAATGCTCATCTAAACTAGGGATAGAAGAAGTAACCATATCACTGCTGGTGAGAACAATGCTCATCTAGACTAGTGATAGAAAAAGTAACCATATCACTGCTGGTGAGAACAATGCTCATCTAGACTAGTGATAGAAGTAGTAACCTTATCACTGCTGGCGAGAGCAATGCTCATCTAGACTAGTGATAGAAGTAGTAACCATATCACTGCTGGTGAGAACAATGCTCATCTAGGCTAATGATAGAAGAAGTAACCATATCACTGCTGGTGGGAACAATGCTCATCTAGACTAGTGATAGAAGTAGTAACCATGTCACTGCTGGTGAGAACAATGCTCATCTAGACTAGTGATAGAAGTAGTAACCATATCACTGCTGGTGAGAACAATGCTCATCTAGACTAGTGATAGAAGTAATAATCATATCAATGCTGGTGAGAACAATGCTCATCTAGACTAGTGATAGAAGTAGTAACCATATCACAGCTGGTGAGAACAATGCTCATCTAGACTAGTGATAGAAGTAGTAACCTTATCACTGCTGGAGAGAACAATGCTCATCTAAACTAGTGATAGAAGAAGTAACTATATCACTGCTGGTGAGAACAATGCTCATCTAGACTAGTGATAGAAGTAGTAACCATATCACTGCTGCTGAGAACAATGCTCATCTAGACTAGTGATAGAAGTAGTAACCATATCACTGCTGGTGAGAACAATGCTCATCTAGACTAGTGATAGAAGTAGTAACCATATCACTGCTGGAGAGAACAATGCTCATCTAGACTAGTGATAGAAGTAGTAACCATATCACTGCTGGAGAGAACAATGCTCATCTAGACTAGTGATAGAAGTAGTAACCATATCACTGCTGGTGAGAACAATGCTCATCTAGACTAGTGATAGAAGTAGTAACCATATCACTGCTGGAGAGAACAATGCTCATCTAGACTAGTGATAGAAGTAGTAACCATATCACTGCTGGAGAGAACAATGCTCATCTAGACTAGTGATAGAAGTAGTAACCATATCACTGCTGGAGAGAACAATGCTCATCTAGACTAGTGATAGAAGTAGTAACCATATCACTGCTGGAGAGAACAATGCTCATCTAGACTAGTGATAGAAGTAGTAACCATATCACTGCTGGAGAGAACAATGCTCATCTAGACTAGTGATAGAAGTAGTAACCATATCACTGCTGGAGAGAACAATGCTCATCTAAACTAGTGATAGAAGAAGTAACTATATCACTGCTGGTGAGAACAATGCTCATCTAGACTAGTGATAGAAGTAGTAACCATATCACTGCTGGTGAGAACAATGCTCATCTAGACTAGTGATAGAAGTAGTAACCATATCACTGCTGGAGAGAACAATGCTCATCTAGACTAGTGATAGAAGTAGTAACCATATCACTGCTGGAGAGAACAATGCTCATCTAGACTAGTGATAGAAGTAGTAACCATATCACTGCTGGTGAGAACAATGCTCATCTAGACTAGTGATAGAAGTAATAATCATATCAATGCTGGTGAGAAAAATGCTCATCTAGACTAGTGATAGAAGTAGTAACCTTATCACTGCTGGTGAGAACAATGCTCATCTAGACTAGTGATAGAAGTAGTAACCATATCACTGCTGGTGAGAACAATGCTCATCTAAACTAGCGATAGAAGTAGTAACCATATCACTGCTGGTGAGAACAATGCTCATCTAGACTAGTGATAGAAGAAGTAACCATATCACTGCTGGTGAGAACAATGCTCATCTAGGCTAATGATAGAAGAAGTAACCATATCACTGCTGGTGGGAACAATGCTCATCTAGACTAGTGATAGAAGTAGTAACCATATCACTGCTGGTGAGAACAATGCTCATCTAGACTAGTGATAGAAGTAGTAACCATATCACTGCTGGTGAGAACAATGCTCATCTAGACTAGTGATAGAAGTAGTAACCATATCACTGCTGGTGAGAACAATGCTCATCTAGACTAGTGATAGAAGTAGTAACCATATCACTGCTGGTGAGAACAATGCTCATCTAGACTAGTGATAGAAGTAGTAACCATATCACTGCTGGTGAGAACAATGCTCATCTAGACTAGTGATAGAAGTAGTAACCTTATCACTGCTGGTGAGAACAATGCTCATCTAGACTAGTGATAGAAGTAGTAACCTTATCACTGCTGGAGAGAACAATGCTCATCTAGACTAGTGATAGAAGTAATAATCATATCACTGCTGGTGAGAACAATGCTCATCTAGACTAGTGATAGAAGTAGTAACCTTATCACTGCTGGAGAGAACAATGCTCATCTAGACTAGTGATAGAAGAAGTAACCATATCACTGCAGGTGAGAACAATGCTCATATAGACTAGTGATAGAAGAAGTAACCATATCACTGCTGGTGAGAACAATGCTCATCTAGACTAGTGATAGAAGAAGTAACCTTATCACTGCTGGTGAGAACAATGCTCATCTAGACTAGTGATAGAAGTAGTAACCTTATCACTGCTGGTGAGAGAAAATGCTCATCTAGACTAGTGATAGAAGTAGTAACCATATCACTGCTGGTGAGAGAAAATGCTCATCTAGACTAGTGATAGAAGTAGTAACCTTATCACTGCTGGTGAGAACAATGCTCATCTAAACTAGTGATAGAAGTAGTAACCATATCACTGCTGGTGAGAACAATGCTCATCTAGACTAGTGATAGAAGTAGTAACCATATCACTGCTGGTGAGAACAATGCTCATCTAGACTAGTGATAGAAGTAATAACCATATCACTGCTGGTGAGAACAATGCTCATCTAGACTAGTGATAGATGTAGTAACCATATCACTGCTGGTGAGAACAATGCTCATCTAGACTAGTGATAGAAGTAGTAACCTTATCACTGCTGGTGAGAACAATGCTCATCTAAACTAGTGATAGAAGAAGTAACCATATCACTGCTGGTGAGAACAATGCTCATCTAGACTAGTGATAGAAGAAGTAACCTTATCACTGCTGGTGAGAGCAATGCTCATCTAGACTAGTGATAGAAGTAGTAACCATGTCACTGCTGGTGAGAACAATGCTCATCTAGACTAGTGATAGAAGTAGTAACCATATCACTGCTGGTGAGAACAATGCTCATCTAGACTAGTGATAGAAGTAGTAACCATATCACTGCTGGTGAGAACAATGCTCATCTAAACTAGTGATAGAAGAAGTAACCATATCACTGCTGGTGAGAACAATGCTCATCTAGACTAGTGATAGAAGTAGTAACCATATCACTGCTGGTGAGAACAATGCTCATCTAAACTAGTGATAGAAGAAGTAACCATATCACTGCTGGTGAGAACAATGCTCATCTAGACTACTGATAGAAGTAATAACCATATCAATGCTGGAGAGAACAATGCTCATCTAGACTAGTGATAGCAGTAGTAACCTTATCACTGCTGGTGAGAACAATGCTCATCTAGACTAGTGATAGAAGTAGTAACCTTATCAATGCTGGAGAGAACAATGCTCATCTAGACTAGTGATAGACGCAGTAACCTTATCACTGCTGGAGAGAACAATGCTCATCTAGACTAGTGATAGAAGTAGTAGTCTTATAACTGCTGGTGAGAACAATGCTCATCTAGACTAGTGATAGAAGTAGTAACCATATCACTGCTGGAGAGAACAATGCTCATCTAGACTAGTGATAGAAGTAGTAACCTTTCACTGCTGGTGAGAGCAATGCTCATCTAGACTAGTGGTAGAAGTAGTAACCTTATCACTGCTGGTGAGAACAATGCTCATCTAAACTAGTGATAGAAGAAGTAACCATATCACTGCTGGTGAGAACAATGCTCATCTAGACTAGTGATAGAAAAAGTAACCTTATCACTGCTGGCGAGAGCAATGCTCATCTAGACTAGTGATAGAAGTAGTAACCATATCACTGCTGGTGAGAACAATGCTCATCTAAACTAGTGATAGAAGAAGTAACCATATCACTGCTGGTGAGAACAATGCTCATCTAGACTAGTGATAGAAGTAATAACCATATCAATGCTGGTGAGAACAATGCTCATCTAGACTAGTGATAGAAGTAGTAACCATATCACTGCTGGTGAGAACAATGCTCATCTAGACTAGTGATAGAAGTAGTAACCATATCACTGCTGGTGAGAGCAATGCTCATCTAGACTAGTGATAGAAGTAGTAACCTTATCACTGCTGGTGAGAACAATGCTCATCTAGACTAGTGATAGAAGAAGTAACCATATCACTGCTGGTGGGAACAATGCTCATCTAGACTAGTGATAGAAGTAGTAACCATATCACTGCTGGTGGGAACAATGCTCATCTAGACTAGTGATAGAAGTAGTAACCATATCACTGCTGGTGAGAACAATGCTCATCTAGACTAGTGATAGAAGTAGTAACCATATCACTGCTGGTGAGAACAATGCTCATCTAGACTAGTGATAGAAGTAGTAACCATATCACTGCTGGTGAGAACAATGCTCATCTAGACTAGTGATAGAAGTAGTAACCATATCACTGCTGGTGAGAACAATGCTCATCTAGACTAATGATAGAAGTAGTAACCTTATCACTGCTGCTGAGAACAATGCTCATCTAGACTAGTGATAGAAGAAGTAACCATATCACTGCTGGTGAGAACAATGCTCATGTAGACTAGTGATAGAAGTAGTAACCATATCACTGCTGGTGAGAACAATGCTCATCTAGGCTAATGATAGAAGAAGTAACCATATCACTGCTGGTGGGAACAATTCTCATCTAGACTAGTGATAGAAGTAGTAACCATATCACTGCTGGTGAGAACAATGCTCATCTAGACTAGTGATAGAAGTAATAACCATATCACTGCTGGTGAGAACAATGCTCATCTAGACTAGTGATAGAAATAGTAACCTTATCACTGCTGGTGAGAACAATGCTCATCTAAACTAGTGATAGAAGAAGTAACCATATCACTGCTGGTGAGAACAATGCTCATCTAGACTAGTGATAGAAGAAGTAACCATATCACTGCTCGTGAGAACAATGTTCATGTAAACTAGTGATAGAAGAAGTAACCATATCACTGCTGGTGAGAACAATGCTCATCTAGACTAGTGATAGAAGTAGTAACCATATCACTGCTGGTGAGAACAATGCTCATCTAGACTAGTGATAGAAGTAGTAACCATATCACTGCTGGTGAAAACAATGCTCATCTAGACTAGTGATAGAAGTAATAACCATATCACTGCTGGTGAAAACAATGCTCATCTAGACTAGTGATAGAAGTAGTAACCTTATCACTGCTGGTGAGAACAATGCTCATCTAGACTAGTGATAGAAGTAATAACCATATCACTGCTGGTGAGAACAATGCTCATCTAGACTAGTGATAGAAGTAGTAACCTTATCACTGCTGGTGAGAACAATGCTCATCTAAACTAGTGATAGAAGTAGTAACCATATCACTGCTGGTGAGAACAATGCTCATCTAAACTAGTGATAGAAGAAGTAACCATATCACTGCTGATGAGAACAATGCTCATCTAGGCTAGTGATAGAAGTAGTAACCATATCACTGCTGGTGAGAACAATGCTCATCTAGACTAGTGATAGAAGTAGTAACCATATCACTGCTGGTGAGAACAATGCTCATCTAGACTAGTGATAGAAGTAGTAACCATATCACTGCTGGTGAGAACAATGCTCATCTAGGCTAGTGATAGAAGTAGTAACCATATCACTGCTGGTGAGAACAATGCTCATCTAGACTAGTGATAGAAGTAGTAACCATATCACTGCTGGTGAGAACAATGCTCATCTAGACTAGTGATAGAAGTAGTAACCATATCACTGCTGGTGAGAACAATGCTCATCTAGACTAGTGATAGAAGTAATAATCATATCAATGCTGGTGAGAACAATGCTCATCTAGACTAGTGATAGAAGTAGTAACCTTATCACTGCTGGAGAGAACAATGCTCATATAGACTAGTGATAGAAGTAGTAACCATATCACTGCTGGTGAGAACAATGCTCATCTAGACTAGTGATAGAAGAAGTAACCATATCACTGCTGATGAGAACAATGCTCATCTAGGCTAGTGATAGAAGTAGTAACCATATCACTGCTGGTGAGAACAATGCTCATCTAGACTAGTGATAGAAGTAGTAACCATATCACTGCTGGTGAGAACAATGCTCATCTAGGCTAATGATAGAAGAAGTAACCATATCACTGCTGGTGAGAACAATGCTCATCTAGACTAGTGATAGAAGTAGTAACCATATCACTGCTGGTGAGAACAATGCTCATCTAGACTAGGGATAGAAGTAGTAACCATATCACTGCTGGTGAGAACAATGCTCATCTAGACTAGTGATAGAAGTAGTAACCATATCACTGCTGGTGAGAACAATGCTCATCTAGACTAGTGATAGAAGTAATAATCATATCAGTGCTGGTGAGAACAATGCTCATATAGACTAGTGATAGAAGTAGTAACCATATCACTGCTGGTGAGAACAATGCTCATCTAGACTAGTGATAGAATTAGTAACCATATCACTGCTGGTGAGAACAATGCTCATCTAGACTAGTGATAGAAGTAATAATCATATCACTGCTGGAGAGAACAATGCTCATATAGACTAGTGATAGAAGTAGTAACCATATCACTGCTGGTGAGAACAATGCTCATCTAGACTAGTGATAGAATTAGTAACCATATCACTGCTGGTGAGAACAATGCTCATCTAGACTAGTGATAGAAGTAATAATCATATCAGTGCTGGTGAGAACAATGCTCATCTAGACTAGGGATAGAAGTAGTAACCATATCACTGCTGGAGAGAACAATGCTCATATAGACTAGTGATAGAAGTAGTAACCATATCACTGCTGGTGAGAACAATGCTCATCTAGACTAGGGATAGAAGTAGTAACCATATCACTGCTGGTGAGAACAATGCTCATCTAGACTAGTGATAGAAGTAGTAACCATATCACTGCTGGAGAGAACAATGCTCATCTAGACTAGTGATAGAAGTAGTAACCATATCACTGCTGGTGAGAACAATGCTCATCTAGACTAGTGATAGAAGTAATAATCATATCAGTGCTGGTGAGAACAATGCTCATCTAGACTAGGGATAGAAGTAGTAACCATATCACTGCTGGAGAGAACAATGCTCATATAGACTAGTGATAGAAGTAGTAACCATATCACTGCTGGTGAGAACAATGCTCATCTAGACTAGTGATAGAATTAGTAACCATATCAATGCTGGTGAGAACAATGCTCATCTAGACTAGTGATAGAAGTAATAATCATATCAATGCTGGTGAGAACAATGCTCATCTAGACTAGTGATAGAAGTAGTAACCATATCACTGCTGGAGAGAACAATGCTCATATAGACTAGTGATAGAAGAAGGAACCATATCACTGCTGGTGAGAACAATGCTCATCTAGACTAGTGATAGAAGTAGTAACCATATCACTGCTGGTGAGAACAATGCTCATCTAGACTAGTGATAGAATTAGTAACCATATCACTGCTGGTGAGAACAATGCTCATCTAGACTAGTGATAGAAGTAGTAACCATATCACTGCTGGTGAGAACAATTCTCATCTAGACTACTGATAGAAGAAGTAACCTTATCACTGCTGGGTGAGAACAATGCTCATCTAGACTAGTGATAGAAGAAGTAACCATATCACTGCTGGTGAGAACAATGCTCATCTAGACTAGTGATAGAAGAAGTAACCTTATCACTGCTGGTGAGAACAATGCTCATCTAGACTACTGATAGAAGAAGTAACCTTATCACTGCTGGTGAGAACAATGCTCATCTAGACTAGTGATAGAAGTAGTAACCATATCACTGCTGGTGAGAACAATTCTCATCTAGACTACTGATAGAAGAAGTAACCTTATCACTGCTGGGTGAGAACAATGCTCATCTAGACTAGTGATAGAAGAAGTAACCTTATCACTGCTGGTGAGAACAATGCTCATCTAGACTACTGATAGAAGAAGTAACCTTATCACTGCTGGTGAGAACAATGCTCATCTAGACTAGTGATAGAAGTAGTAACCTTATCACTGCTGGTGAGAACAATGCTCATCTAGACTAGTGATAGAAGTAGTAACCTTATCACTGCTGGTGAGAGAAAATGCTCATCTAGGCTAATGATAGAAGAAGTAACCATATCACTGCTGGTGAGAACAATGCTCATCTAGACTAGTGATAGAAGTAGTAATCTTATAACTGCTGGTGAGAACAATGCTCATCTAGACTAGTGATAGAAGTAGTAATCTTATAACTGCTGGTGAGAACAATGCTCATCTAGACTAGTGATAGAAGTAATAATCATATCAGTGCTGGTGAGAACAATGCTCATCTAGACTAGTGATAGAAGTAGTAACCTTATCACTGCTGGAGAGAACAATGCTCATATAGACTAGTGATAGAAGTAGTAACCATATCACTGCTGGTGAGAACAATGCTCATCTAGACTAGTGATAGAATTAGTAACCATATCACTGCTGGTGAGAACAATGCTCATCTAGACTAGTGATAGAAGTAATAATCATATCAGTGCTGGTGAGAACAATGCTCATCTAGACTAGTGATAGAAGTAGTAACCTTATCACTGCTGGAGAGAACAATGCTCATATAGACTAGTGATAGAAGTAGTAACCATATCACTGCTGGTGAGAACAATGCTCATCTAGACTAGTGATAGAATTAGTAACCATATCACTGCTGGTGAGAACAATGCTCATCTAGACTAGTGATAGAAGTAATAATCATATCAGTGCTGGTGAGAACAATGCTCATCTAGACTAGTGATAGAAGTAGTAACCTTATCACTGCTGGAGAGAACAATGCTCATATAGACTAGTGATAGAAGTAGTAACCATATCACTGCTGGTGAGAACAATGCTCATCTAGACTAGTGATAGAATTAGTAACCATATCACTGCTGGTGAGAACAATGCTCATCTAGACTAGTGATAGAAGTAATAATCATATCAGTGCTGGTGAGAACAATGCTCATCTAGACTAGGGATAGAAGTAGTAACCATATCACTGCTGGAGAGAACAATGCTCATCTAGACTAGTGATAGAAGAAGTAACCATATCACTGCTGGTGAGAACAATGCTCATCTAGACTAGGGATAGAAGTAGTAACCATATCACTGCTGGAGAGAACAATGCTCATCTAGACTAGTGATAGAAGAAGTAACCTTATCACTGCTGGTGAGAACAATGCTCATCTAGACTACTGATAGAAGAAGTAACCTTATCACTGCTGGTGAGAACAATGCTCATCTAGACTAGTGATAGAAGTAGTAACCTTATCACTGCTGGTGAGAGAAAATGCTCATCTAGGCTAATGATAGAAGAAGTAACCATATCACTGCTGGTGAGAACAATGCTCATCTAGGCTAATGATAGAAGAAGTAACCATATCACTGCTGGTGGGAACAATGCTCATCTAGACTAGTGATAGAAGTAGTAATCTTATAACTGCTGGTGAGAACAATGCTCATCTAGACTAGTGATAGAAGTAATAATCATATCAGTGCTGGTGAGAACAATGCTCATCTAGACTAGTGATAGAAGTAGTAACCTTATCACTGCTGGAGAGAACAATGCTCATATAGACTAGTGATAGAAGTAGTAACCATATCACTGCTGGTGAGAACAATGCTCATCTAGACTAGTGATAGAATTAGTAACCATATCACTGCTGGTGAGAACAATGCTCATCTAGACTAGTGATAGAAGTAATAATCATATCAGTGCTGGTGAGAACAATGCTCATCTAGACTAGTGATAGAAGTAGTAACCTTATCACTGCTGGAGAGAACAATGCTCATATAGACTAGTGATAGAAGTAGTAACCATATCACTGCTGGTGAGAACAATGCTCATCTAGACTAGTGATAGAATTAGTAACCATATCACTGCTGGTGAGAACAATGCTCATCTAGACTAGTGATAGAAGTAATAATCATATCAGTGCTGGTGAGAACAATGCTCATCTAGACTAGGGATAGAAGTAGTAACCATATCACTGCTGGAGAGAACAATGCTCATATAGACTAGTGATAGAAGTAGTAACCATATCACTGCTGGTGAGAACAATGCTCATCTAGACTAGGGATAGAAGTAGTAACCATATCACTGCTGGTGAGAACAATGCTCATCTAGACTAGTGATAGAAGTAGTAACCATATCACTGCTGGAGAGAACAATGCTCATCTAGACTAGTGATAGAAGTAGTAACCATATCACTGCTGGTGAGAACAATGCTCATCTAGACTAGTGATAGAAGTAATAATCATATCAGTGCTGGTGAGAACAATGCTCATCTAGACTAGGGATAGAAGTAGTAACCATATCACTGCTGGAGAGAACAATGCTCATATAGACTAGTGATAGAAGTAGTAACCATATCACTGCTGGTGAGAACAATGCTCATCTAGACTAGTGATAGAATTAGTAACCATATCACTGCTGGTGAGAACAATGCTCATCTAGACTAGTGATAGAAGTAATAATCATATCAATGCTGGTGAGAACAATGCTCATCTAGACTAGTGATAGAAGTAGTAACCATATCACTGCTGGAGAGAACAATGCTCATATAGACTAGTGATAGAAGAAGGAACCATATCACTGCTGGTGAGAACAATGCTCATCTAGACTAGTGATAGAAGTAGTAACCATATCACTGCTGGTGAGAACAATTCTCATCTAGACTACTGATAGAAGAAGTAACCTTATCACTGCTGGAGAGAACAATGCTCATCTAGACTACTGATAGAAGAAGTAACCTTATCACTGCTGGGTGAGAACAATGCTCATCTAGACTAGTGATAGAAGAAGTAACCATATCACTGCTGGTGAGAACAATGCTCATCTAGACTACTGATAGAAGAAGTAACCTTATCACTGCTGGTGAGAACAATGCTCATCTAGACTAGTGATAGAAGTAGTAACCTTATCACTGCTGGTGAGAGAAAATGCTCATCTAGGCTAGTGATAGAAGTAGTAACCTTATCACTGCTGGTGAGAACAATGCTCATCTAGACTAGTGATAGAAGAAGTAACCTTATCACTGCTGGTGAGAACAATGCTCATCCAGACTAGTGATAGAAGTAGTAACCATATCACTGCTGGTGAGAACAATGCTCATCTAGGCTAGTGATAGAAGAAGTAACCTTATCACTGCTGGTGAGAACAATGCTCATCCAGACTAGTGATAGAAGAAGTAACCTTATCACTGCTGGTGAGAACAATGCTCATCTAGACTAGTGATAGAAGAAGTAACCATATCACTGCTGGTGAGAACAATGCTCATCTAGACTAGTGATAGAAGTAGTAACCATATCACTGCTGGTGAGAAGAATGCTCATCTATACTAGTGATAGATGTAGTAACCATATCACTGCTGGTGAGAACAATGCTCATCTATACTAGTGATAGAAGTAGTAACCATATCACTGCTGGTGAGAACAATGCTCATCTAGACTAGTGATAGAAGTAGTAACCATATCACTGCTGGTGAGAAGAATGCTCATCTAGACTAGTGATAGAAGTAGTAACCATATCACTGCTGGTGAGAAGAATGCTCATCTAGACTAGTGATAGAAGTAGTAACCATATCACTGCTGGTGAGAACAATGCTCATCTAGACTAGTGATAGAAGTAGTAACCATATCACTGCTGGTGAGAGAAAATGCTCATCTAGACTAGTGATAGAAGTAGTAACCTTATCACTGCTGGTGAGAACAATGCTCATCTAGACTAGTGATAGAAGAAGTAACCTTATCACTGCTGGTGAGAACAATGCTCATCCAGACTAGTGATAGAAGTAGTAACCATATCACTGCTGGTGAGAACAATGCTCATCTAGGCTAATGATAGAAGAAGTAACCATATCACTGCTGGTGAGAACAATGCTCATCTAGACTAGTGATAGAAGTAGTAACCATATCACTGCTGGTGAGAAGAATGCTCATCTATACTAGTGATAGATGTAGTAACCATATCACTGCTGGTGAGAACAATGCTCATCTATACTAGTGATAGAAGTAGTAACCATATCACTGCTGGTGAGAACAATGCTCATCTAGACTAGTGATAGAAGTAGTAACCATATCACTGCTGGTGAGAAGAATGCTCATCTAGACTAGTGATAGAAGTAGTAACCATATCACTGCTGGTGAGAACAATGCTCATCTAGACTAGTGATAGAAGTAGTAACCATATCACTGCTGGTGAGAAGAATGCTCATCTAGACTAGTGATAGAAGTAGTAACCATATCACTGCTGGTGAGAACAATGCTCATCTAGACTAGTGATAGAAGTAGTAACCATATCACTGCTGGTGAGAACAATGCTCATCTAGACTAGTGATAGAAGTAGTAACCATATCACTGCTGGTGAGAACAATGCTCATCTAGACTAGTGATAGAAGTAGTAACCATATCACTGCTGGTGAGAACAATGCTCATCTAGACTAGTGATAGAAGTAATAATCATATCAATGCTGGTGAGAACAATGCTCATCTAGACTAGTGATAGAAGAAGTAACCATATCACTGCTGGTGAGAACAATGCTCATCTAGACTAGTGATAGAAGTAGTAACCATATCACTGCTGGTGAGAACAATGCTCATCTAGACTAGTGATAGAAGTAGTAACCATATCACTGCTGGTGAGAACAATGCTCATCTAGACTAGTGATAGAAGTAGTAACCATATCACTGCTGGTGAGAAGAATGCTCATCTAGACTAGTGATAGAAGTAGTAACCATATCACTGCTGGTGAGAACAATGCTCATCTAGACTAGTGATAGAAGTAGTAACCATATCACTGCTGGTGAGAACAATGCTCATCTAGACTAGTGATAGAATTAGTAACCATATCACTGCTGGTGAGAACAATGCTCATCTAGACTAGTGATAGAAGTAATAATCATATCAGTGCTGGTGAGAACAATGCTCATCTAGACTAGTGATAGAAGTAGTAACCTTATCACTGCTGGAGAGAACAATGCTCATATAGACTAGTGATAGAAGTAGTAACCATATCACTGCTGGTGAGAACAATGCTCATCTAGACTAGTGATAGAATTAGTAACCATATCACTGCTGGTGAGAACAATGCTCATCTAGACTAGTGATAGAAGTAATAATCATATCAGTGCTGGTGAGAACAATGCTCATCTAGACTAGGGATAGAAGTAGTAACCATATCACTGCTGGAGAGAACAATGCTCATATAGACTAGTGATAGAAGTAGTAACCATATCACTGCTGGTGAGAACAATGCTCATCTAGACTAGGGATAGAAGTAGTAACCATATCACTGCTGGTGAGAACAATGCTCATCTAGACTAGTGATAGAAGTAGTAACCATATCACTGCTGGAGAGAACAATGCTCATCTAGACTAGTGATAGAAGTAGTAACCATATCACTGCTGGTGAGAACAATGCTCATCTAGACTAGTGATAGAAGTAATAATCATATCAGTGCTGGTGAGAACAATGCTCATCTAGACTAGGGATAGAAGTAGTAACCATATCACTGCTGGAGAGAACAATGCTCATATAGACTAGTGATAGAAGTAGTAACCATATCACTGCTGGTGAGAACAATGCTCATCTAGACTAGTGATAGAATTAGTAACCATATCACTGCTGGTGAGAACAATGCTCATCTAGACTAGTGATAGAAGTAATAATCATATCAATGCTGGTGAGAACAATGCTCATCTAGACTAGTGATAGAATTAGTAACCATATCACTGCTGGTGAGAACAATGCTCATCTAGACTAGTGATAGAAGTAATAATCATATCAGTGCTGGTGAGAACAATGCTCATCTAGACTAGTGATAGAAGTAGTAACCTTATCACTGCTGGAGAGAACAATGCTCATATAGACTAGTGATAGAAGTAGTAACCATATCACTGCTGGTGAGAACAATGCTCATCTAGACTAGTGATAGAATTAGTAACCATATCACTGCTGGTGAGAACAATGCTCATCTAGACTAGTGATAGAAGTAATAATCATATCAGTGCTGGTGAGAACAATGCTCATCTAGACTAGTGATAGAAGTAGTAACCTTATCACTGCTGGAGAGAACAATGCTCATATAGACTAGTGATAGAAGTAGTAACCATATCACTGCTGGTGAGAACAATGCTCATCTAGACTAGTGATAGAATTAGTAACCATATCACTGCTGGTGAGAACAATGCTCATCTAGACTAGTGATAGAAGTAATAATCATATCAGTGCTGGTGAGAACAATGCTCATCTAGACTAGGGATAGAAGTAGTAACCATATCACTGCTGGAGAGAACAATGCTCATCTAGACTAGTGATAGAAGAAGTAACCATATCACTGCTGGTGAGAACAATGCTCATCTAGACTAGGGATAGAAGTAGTAACCATATCACTGCTGGAGAGAACAATGCTCATCTAGACTAGTGATAGAAGAAGTAACCTTATCACTGCTGGTGAGAACAATGCTCATCTAGACTACTGATAGAAGAAGTAACCTTATCACTGCTGGTGAGAACAATGCTCATCTAGACTAGTGATAGAAGTAGTAACCTTATCACTGCTGGTGAGAGAAAATGCTCATCTAGGCTAATGATAGAAGAAGTAACCATATCACTGCTGGTGAGAACAATGCTCATCTAGGCTAATGATAGAAGAAGTAACCATATCACTGCTGGTGGGAACAATGCTCATCTAGACTAGTGATAGAAGTAGTAATCTTATAACTGCTGGTGAGAACAATGCTCATCTAGACTAGTGATAGAAGTAATAATCATATCAGTGCTGGTGAGAACAATGCTCATCTAGACTAGTGATAGAAGTAGTAACCTTATCACTGCTGGAGAGAACAATGCTCATCTAGACTAGTGATAGAATTAGTAACCATATCACTGCTGGTGAGAACAATGCTCATCTAGACTAGTGATAGAAGTAATAATCATATCAGTGCTGGTGAGAACAATGCTCATCTAGGCTAATGATAGAAGAAGTAACCATATCACTGCTGGTGAGAACAATGCTCATCTAGACTAGTGATAGAATTAGTAACCATATCACTGCTGGTGAGAACAATGCTCATCTAGACTAGTGATAGAAGTAATAATCATATCAGTGCTGGTGAGAACAATGCTCATCTAGGCTAATGATAGAAGAAGTAACCATATCACTGCTGGTGAGAACAATGCTCATCCAGACTAGTGATAGAAGTAGTAACCTTATCACTGCTGGAGAGAACAATGCTCATATAGACTAGTGATAGAAGTAGTAACCATATCACTGCTGGTGAGAACAATGCTCATCTAGACTAGTGATAGAATTAGTAACCATATCACTGCTGGTGAGAGAAAATGCTCATCTAGGCTAATGATAGAAGAAGTAACCATATCACTGCTGGTGAGAACAATGCTCATCTAGGCTAATGATAGAAGAAGTAACCATATCACTGCTGGTGAGAACAATGCTCATCTAGACTAGTGATAGAAGTAGTAACCATATCACTGCTGGTGAGAACAATGCTCATCTATACTAGTGATAGAAGTAGTAACCATATCACTGCTGGTGAGAACAATGCTCATCTAGACTAGTGATAGAAGTAGTAACCATATCACTGCTGGTGAGAAGAATGCTCATCTAGACTAGTGATAGAAGTAGTAACCATATCACTGCTGGTGAGAACAATGCTCATCTAGACTAGTGATAGAAGTAGTAACCATATCACTGCTGGTGAGAAGAATGCTCATCTAGACTAGTGATAGAAGTAGTAACCATATCACTGCTGGTGAGAACAATGCTCATCTAGACTAGTGATAGAAGTAGTAACCATATCACTGCTGGTGAGAACAATGCTCATCTAGACTAGTGATAGAAGTAGTAACCATATCACTGCTGGTGGGAACAATGCTCATCTAGACTAGTGATAGAAGTAGTAACCATATCACTGCTGGTGAGAACAATGCTCATCTAGACTAGTGATAGAAGTAATAATCATATCAATGCTGGTGAGAACAATGCTCATCTAGACTAGTGATAGAAGAAGTAACCATATCACTGCTGGTGAGAACAATGCTCATCTAGACTAGTGATAGAAGTAGTAACCATATCACTGCTGGTGAGAACAATGCTCATCTAGACTAGTGATAGAAGTAGTAACCATATCACTGCTGGTGAGAACAATGCTCATATAGACTAGTGATAGAAGTAGTAACCATATCACTGCTGGTGAGAACAATGCTCATCTAGACTAGGGATAGAAGTAGTAACCATATCACTGCTGGTGAGAACAATGCTCATCTAGACTAGTGATAGAAGTAGTAACCATATCACTGCTGGAGAGAACAATGCTCATCTAGACTAGTGATAGAAGTAGTAACCATATCACTGCTGGTGAGAACAATGCTCATCTAGACTAGTGATAGAAGTAATAATCATATCAGTGCTGGTGAGAACAATGCTCATCTAGACTAGGGATAGAAGTAGTAACCATATCACTGCTGGAGAGAACAATGCTCATATAGACTAGTGATAGAAGTAGTAACCATATCACTGCTGGTGAGAACAATGCTCATCTAGACTAGTGATAGAATTAGTAACCATATCACTGCTGGTGAGAACAATGCTCATCTAGACTAGTGATAGAAGTAATAATCATATCAATGCTGGTGAGAACAATGCTCATCTAGACTAGTGATAGAAGTAGTAACCATATCACTGCTGGAGAGAACAATGCTCATATAGACTAGTGATAGAAGAAGGAACCATATCACTGCTGGTGAGAACAATGCTCATCTAGACTAGTGATAGAATTAGTAACCATATCACTGCCGGTGAGAACAATGCTCATCTAGACTAGTGATAGAAGTAGTAACCATATCACTGCTGGTGAGAACAATTCTCATCTAGACTAGTGATAGAATTAGTAACCATATCACTGCTGGTGAGAACAATGCTCATATAGACTAGTGATAGAAGTAGTAACCATATCACTGCTGGTGAGAACAATGCTCATCTAGACTAGTGATAGAATTAGTAACCATATCACTGCTGGTGAGAACAATGCTCATCTAGACTAGTGATAGAAGTAATAATCATATCAGTGCTGGTGAGAACAATGCTCATCTAGACTAGGGATAGAAGTAGTAACCATATCACTGCTGGAGAGAACAATGCTCATATAGACTAGTGATAGAAGTAGTAACCATATCACTGCTGGTGAGAACAATGCTCATCTAGACTAGTGATAGAAGTAGTAACCATATCACTGCTGGAGAGAACAATGCTCATCTAGACTAGTGATAGAAGTAGTAACCATATCACTGCTGGTGAGAACAATGCTCATCTAGACTAGTGATAGAATTAGTAACCATATCACTGCTGGTGAGAACAATGCTCATCTAGACTAGTGATAGAAGTAATAATCATATCAATGCTGGTGAGAACAATGCTCATCTAGACTAGTGATAGAAGTAGTAACCATATCACTGCTGGAGAGAACAATGCTCATATAGACTAGTGATAGAAGAAGGAACCATATCACTGCTGGTGAGAACAATGCTCATCTAGACTAGTGATAGACGTAGTAACCATATCACTGCCGGTGAGAACAATGCTCATCTAGACTAGTGATAGAAGTAGTAACCATATCACTGCTGGAGAGAACAATGCTCATCTAGACTAGTGATAGAAGTAGTAACCATATCACTGCTGGTGAGAACAATTCTCATCTAGACTACTGATAGAAGAAGTAACCTTATCACTGCTGGGTGAGAACAATGCTCATCTAGACTAGTGATAGAAGAAGTAACCATATCACTGCTGGTGAGAACAATGCTCATCTAGACTAGTGATAGAAGAAGTAACCTTATCACTGCTGGTGAGAACAATGCTCATCTAGACTACTGATAGAAGAAGTAACCTTATCACTGCTGGTGAGAACAATGCTCATCTAGACTAGTGATAGAAGTAGTAACCTTATCACTGCTGGTGAGAGAAAATGCTCATCTAGGCTAATGATAGAAGAAGTAACCATATCACTGCTGGTGAGAACAATGCTCATCTAGGCTAATGATAGAAGAAGTAACCATATCACTGCTGGTGAGAACAATGCTCATCCAGACTAGTGATAGAATTAGTAACCATATCACTGCTGGTGAGAACAATGCTCATCTAGACTAGTGATAGAAGTAGTAACCATATCACTGCTGGTGAGAACAATGCTCATCTATACTAGTGATAGAAGTAGTAACCATATCACTGCTGGTGAGAACAATGCTCATCTAGACTAGTGATAGAAGTAGTAACCATATCACTGCTGGTGAGAAGAATGCTCATCTAGACTAGTGATAGAAGTAGTAACCATATCACTGCTGGTGAGAACAATGCTCATCTAGACTAGTGATAGAAGTAGTAACCATATCACTGCTGGTGAGAAGAATGCTCATCTAGACTAGTGATAGAAGTAGTAACCATATCACTGCTGGTGAGAACAATGCTCATCTAGACTAGTGATAGAAGTAGTAACCATATCACTGCTGGTGAGAACAATGCTCATCTAGACTAGTGATAGAAGTAGTAACCATATCACTGCTGGTGAGAACAATGCTCATCTAGACTAGTGATAGAAGTAATAATCATATCAATGCTGGTGAGAACAATGCTCATCTAGACTAGTGATAGAAGAAGTAACCATATCACTGCTGGTGAGAACAATGCTCATCTAGACTAGTGATAGAAGTAGTAACCATATCACTGCTGGTGAGAACAATGCTCATCTAGACTAGTGATAGAAGTAGTAACCATATCACTGCTGGTGAGAACAATGCTCATCTAGACTAGTGATAGAAGTAGTAACCATATCACTGCTGGAGAGAACAATGCTCATCTAGACTAGTGATAGAAGTAGTAACCATATCACTGCTGGTGGGAACAATGCTCATCTAGACTAGTGATAGAAGTAGTAACCATATCACTGCTGGTGAGAACAATGCTCATCTAGACTAGTGATAGAAGAAGTAACCTTATCACTGCTGGTGAGAACAATGCTCATCTAGACTAGTGATAGAAGTAATAACCATATCACTGCTGGTGAGAACAATGCTCATCTATACTAGTGATAGAAGTAGTAACCATATCACTGCTGGTGAGAACAATGCTCATCTAGACTAGTGATAGAAGTAGTAACCATATCACTGCTGGTGGGAACAATGCTCATCTAGACTAGTGATAGAAGTAGTAACCATATCACTGCTGGTGAGAACAATGCTCATCTAGACTAGTGATAGAAGTAATAACCATATCACTGCTGGTGAGAACAATGCTCATCTAGACTAGTGATAGAAGAAGTAACCTTATCACTGCTGGTGAGAAAAATGCTCATCTAAACTAGTGATAGAAGTAGTAACCATATCACTGCTGGTGAGAACAATGCTCATCTAGACTAGTGATAGAAGTAGTAACCATATCACTGCTGGTGAGAACAATGCTCATCTAGACTAGTGATAGACGTAGTAACCATATCACTGCTGGTGAGAACAATGCTCATCTAGACTAGTGATAGAAGTAATAATCATATCAATGCTGGTGAGAACAATGCTCATCTAGACTAGTGATAGAAGTAATAATCATATCAATGCTGGTGAGAACAATGCTCATCTAGACTAGTGATAGAAGTAATAATCATATCAATGCTGGTGAGAACAATGCTCATCTAGACTAGTGATAGAAGAAGTAACCATATCACTGCTGGTGAGAACAATGCTCATCTAGACTAGTGATAGAAGTAGTAACCATATCACTGCTGGTGGGAACAATGCTCATCTAGACTAGTGATGGAAGTAGTAACCATATCAATGCTGGTGAGAACAATGCTCATCTAGACTAGTGATAGAAGTAGTAACCATATCACTGCTGGTGAGAACAATGCTCATCTAGACTAGTGATAGAAGTAGTAACCATATCACTGCTGGTGAGAACAATGCTCATCTAGACTAGTGATAGAAGAAGTAACCATATCACTGCTGGTGAGAACAATGCTCATCTAGACTAGTGATAGAAGTAATAATCATATCAATGCTGGTGAGAACAATGCTCATCTATACTAGTGATAGAAGTAGTAACCATATCACTGCTGGTGAGAACAATGCTCATCTAGACTAGTGATAGAAGTAGTAACCATATCACTGCTGGTGAGAACAATGCTCATCTAGACTAGTGATAGAAGTAGTAACCATATCACTGCTGGTGGGAACAATGCTCATCTAGACTAGTGATGGAAGTAGTAACCATATCACTGCTGGTGAGAACAATGCTCATCTAGACTAGTGATAGAAGTAATAATCATATCAGTGCTGGTGAGAACAATGCTCATCTAGACTAGGGATAGAAGTAGTAACCATATCACTGCTGGAGAGAACAATGCTCATATAGACTAGTGATAGAAGTAGTAACCATATCACTGCTGGTGAGAACAATGCTCATCTAGACTAGTGATAGAATTAGTAACCATATCACTGCTGGTGAGAACAATGCTCATCTAGACTAGTGATAGAAGTAGTAACCATATCACTGCTGGTGAGAACAATGCTCATCTAGACTAGTGATAGAAGTAGTAACCATATCACTGCTGGTGGGAACAATGCTCATCTAGACTAGTGATAGAAGTAGTAACCATATCACTGCTGGTGAGAACAATGCTCATCTAGACTAGTGATAGAAGTAATAATCATATCAATGCTGGTGAGAACAATGCTCATCTAGACTAGTGATAGAAGTAATAACCATATCACTGCTGGTGAGAACAATGCTCATCTATACTAGTGATAGAAGTAGTAACCATATCACTGCTGGTGAGAACAATGCTCATCTAGACTAGTGATAGAAGTAGTAACCATATCACTGCTGGTGGGAACAATGCTCATCTAGACTAGTGATAGAAGTAGTAACCATATCACTGCTGGTGAGAACAATGCTCATCTAGACTAGTGATAGAAGTAATAACCATATCACTGCTGGTAAGAACAATGCTCATCTAGACTAGTGATAGAAGAAGTAACCTTATCACTGCTGGTGAGAAAAATGCTCATCTAAACTAGTGATAGAAGTAGTAACCATATCACTGCTGGTGAGAACAATGCTCATCTAGACTAGTGATAGAAGTAGTAACCATATCACTGCTGGTGAGAACAATGCTCATCTAGACTAGTGATAGACGTAGTAACCATATCACTGCTGGTGAGAACAATGCTCATCTAGACTAGTGATAGAAGTAATAATCATATCAATGCTGGTGAGAACAATGCTCATCTAGACTAGTGATAGAAGTAATAATCATATCAATGCTGGTGAGAACAATGCTCATCTAGACTAGTGATAGAAGTAATAATCATATCAATGCTGGTGAGAACAATGCTCATCTAGACTAGTGATAGAAGAAGTAACCTTATCACTGCTGGTGAGAACAATGCTCATATAGACTAGTGATAGAAGTAGTAACCATATCAATGCTGGTGAGAACAATGCTCATCTAGACTAGTGATAGAAGTAGTAACCATATCACTGCTGGTGAGAACAATGCTCATCTAGACTAGTGATAGAAGTAGTAACCATATCACTGCTGGTGAGAACAATGCTCATCTAGACTAGTGATAGAAGAAGTAACCATATCACTGCTGGTGAGAACAATGCTCATCTAGACTAGTGATAGAAGAAGTAACCATATCAATGCTGGTGAGAACAATGCTCATCTATACTAGTGATAGAAGTAGTAACCATATCACTGCTGGTGAGAACAATGCTCATCTAGACTAGTGATAGAAGTAGTAACCATATCACTGCTGGTGAGAACAATGCTCATCTAGACTAGTGATAGAAGTAGTAACCATATCACTGCTGGTGGGAACAATGCTCATCTAGACTAGTGATGGAAGTAGTAACCATATCACTGCTGGTGAGAACAATGCTCATCTAGACTAGTGATAGAAGTAATAATCATATCAGTGCTGGTGAGAACAATGCTCATCTAGACTAGGGATAGAAGTAGTAACCATATCACTGCTGGAGAGAACAATGCTCATATAGACTAGTGATAGAAGTAGTAACCATATCACTGCTGGTGAGAACAATGCTCATCTAGACTAGTGATAGAATTAGTAACCATATCACTGCTGGTGAGAACAATGCTCATCTAGACTAGTGATAGAAGTAATAATCATATCAATGCTGGTGAGAACAATGCTCATCTAGACTAGTGATAGAAGTAGTAACCATATCACTGCTGGAGAGAACAATGCTCATATAGACTAGTGATAGAAGAAGGAACCATATCACTGCTGGTGAGAACAATGCTCATCTAGACTAGTGATAGAATTAGTAACCATATCACTGCTGGTGAGAACAATGCTCATCTAGACTAGTGATAGAAGTAGTAACCATATCACTGCTGGTGAGAACAATTCTCATCTAGACTACTGATAGAAGAAGTAACCTTATCACTGCTGGGTGAGAACAATGCTCATCTAGACTAGTGATAGAAGAAGTAACCTTATCACTGCTGGGTGAGAACAATGCTCATCTAGACTAGTGATAGAAGAAGTAACCATATCACTGCTGGTGAGAACAATGCTCATCTAGACTAGTGATAGAAGAAGTAACCTTATCACTGCTGGTGAGAACAATGCTCATCTAGACTACTGATAGAAGAAGTAACCATATCACTGCTGGTGAGAACAATGCTCATCTAGACTAGTGATAGAAGTAGTAACCATATTACTGCTGGAGAGAACAATGCTCATCTAGACTAGTGATAGAAGTAGTAACCATATCACTGCTGGTGAGAACAATGCTCATCTAGACTAGTGATAGAAGTAATAATCATATCAATGCTGGTGAGAACAATGCTCATCTAGACTAGTGATAGAAGTAATAATCATATCAATGCTGGTGAGAACAATGCTCATCTAGACTAGTGATAGAAGTAATAATCATATCAATGCTGGTGAGAACAATGCTCATCTAGACTAGTGATAGAAGAAGTAACCTTATCACTGCTGGTGAGAACAATGCTCATATAGACTAGTGATAGAAGTAGTAACCATATCAATGCTGGTGAGAACAATGCTCATCTAGACTAGTGATAGAAGTAATAATCATATCAATGCTGGTGAGAACAATGCTCATCTAGACTAGTGATAGAAGTAATAATCATATCAATGCTGGTGAGAACAATGCTCATCTAGACTAGTGATAGAAGTAATAATCATATCAATGCTGGTGAGAACAATGCTCATCTAGACTAGTGATAGAAGAAGTAACCTTATCACTGCTGGTGAGAACAATGCTCATATAGACTAGTGATAGAAGTAGTAACCATATCAATGCTGGTGAGAACAATGCTCATCTAGACTAGTGATAGAAGTAGTAACCTTATCACTGCTGGTGAGAACAATGCTCATCTAGACTAGTGATAGAAGAAGTAACCATATCACTGCTGGTGAGAACAATGCTCATCTAGACTAGTGATAGAAGTAATAATCATATCAATGCTGGTGAGAACAATGCTCATCTATACTAGTGATAGAAGTAGTAACCATATCACTGCTGGTGAGAACAATGCTCATCTAGACTAGTGATAGAAGTAGTAACCATATCACTGCTGGTGAGAACAATGCTCATCTAGACTAGTGATAGAAGTAGTAACCATATCACTGCTGGTGGGAACAATGCTCATCTAGACTAGTGATGGAAGTAGTAACCATATCACTGCTGGTGAGAACAATGCTCATCTAGACTAGTGATAGAAGTAATAATCATATCAGTGCTGGTGAGAACAATGCTCATCTAGACTAGGGATAGAAGTAGTAACCATATCACTGCTGGAGAGAACAATGCTCATATAGACTAGTGATAGAAGTAGTAACCATATCACTGCTGGTGAGAACAATGCTCATCTAGACTAGTGATAGAATTAGTAACCATATCACTGCTGGTGAGAACAATGCTCATCTAGACTAGTGATAGAAGTAATAATCATATCAATGCTGGTGAGAACAATGCTCATCTAGACTAGTGATAGAAGTAGTAACCATATCACTGCTGGAGAGAACAATGCTCATATAGACTAGTGATAGAAGAAGGAACCATATCACTGCTGGTGAGAACAATGCTCATCTAGACTAGTGATAGAATTAGTAACCATATCACTGCTGGTGAGAACAATGCTCATCTAGACTAGTGATAGAAGTAGTAACCATATCACTGCTGGTGAGAACAATTCTCATCTAGACTACTGATAGAAGAAGTAACCTTATCACTGCTGGGTGAGAACAATGCTCATCTAGACTAGTGATAGAAGAAGTAACCTTATCACTGCTGGGTGAGAACAATGCTCATCTAGACTAGTGATAGAAGAAGTAACCATATCACTGCTGGTGAGAACAATGCTCATCTAGACTAGTGATAGAAGAAGTAACCTTATCACTGCTGGTGAGAACAATGCTCATCTAGACTACTGATAGAAGAAGTAACCTTATCACTGCTGGTGAGAACAATGCTCATCTAGACTAGTGATAGAAGTAGTAACCTTATCACTGCTGGTGAGAGAAAATGCTCATCTAGGCTAATGATAGAAGAAGTAACCATATCACTGCTGGTGAGAACAATGCTCATCTAGGCTAATGATAGAAGTAGTAACCATATCACTGCTGGTGGGAACAATGCTCATCTAGACTAGTGATAGAAGTAGTAACCATATCACTGCTGGTGAGAACAATGCTCATCTAGACTAGTGATAGAAGTAATAATCATATCAATGCTGGTGAGAACAATGCTCATCTAGACTAGTGATAGAAGTAATAACCATATCACTGCTGGTGAGAACAATGCTCATCTAGACTAGTGATAGAAGTAGTAACCATATCACTGCTGGTGAGAACAATGCTCATCTAGACTAGTGATAGAAGTAGTAACCATATCACTGCTGGTGAGAAGAATGCTCATCTAGACTAGTGATAGAAGTAGTAACCATATCACTGCTGGTGAGAACAATGCTCATCTAGACTAGTGATAGAAGTAGTAACCATATCACTGCTGGTGAGAAGAATGCTCATCTAGACTAGTGATAGAAGTAGTAACCATATCACTGCTGGTGAGAACAATGCTCATCTAGACTAGTGATAGAAGTAGTAACCATATCACTGCTGGTGAGAACAATGCTCATCTAGACTAGTGATAGAAGTAGTAACCATATCACTGCTGGTGGGAACAATGCTCATCTAGACTAGTGATAGAAGTAGTAACCATATCACTGCTGGTGAGAACAATGCTCATCTAGACTAGTGATAGAAGTAATAATCATATCATTGCTGGTGAGAACAATGCTCATCTAGACTAGTGATAGAAGAAGTAACCATATCACTGCTGGTGAGAACAATGCTCATCTAGACTAGTGATAGAAGTAGTAACCATATCACTGCTGGTGAGAACAATGCTCATCTAGACTAGTGATAGAAGTAGTAACCATATCACTGCTGGTGGGAACAATGCTCATCTAGACTAGTGATAGAAGTAGTAACCATATCACTGCTGGTGAGAACAATGCTCATCTAGACTAGGGATAGAAGTAGTAACCATATCACTGCTGGAGAGAACAATGCTCATATAGACTAGTGATAGAAGTAGTAACCATATCACTGCTGGTGAGAACAATGCTCATCTAGACTAGTGATAGAATTAGTAACCATATCACTGCTGGTGAGTACAATGCTCATCTAGACTAGTGATAGAAGTAATAATCATATCAATGCTGGTGAGAACAATGCTCATCTAGACTAGTGATAGAAGTAGTAACCATATCACTGCTGGAGAGAACAATGCTCATATAGACTAGTGATAGAAGAAGGAACCATATCACTGCTGGTGAGAACAATGCTCATCTAGACTAGTGATAGAATTAGTAACCATATCACTGCTGGTGAGAACAATGCTCATCTAGACTAGTGATAGAAGTAGTAACCATATCACTGCTGGTGAGAACAATTCTCATCTAGACTACTGATAGAAGAAGTAACCTTATCACTGCTGGGTGAGAACAATGCTCATCTAGACTAGTGATAGAAGAAGTAACCTTATCACTGCTGGGTGAGAACAATGCTCATCTAGACTAGTGATAGAAGAAGTAACCATATCACTGCTGGTGAGAACAATGCTCATCTAGACTAGTGATAGAAGAAGTAACCTTATCACTGCTGGTGAGAACAATGCTCATCTAGACTACTGATAGAAGAAGTAACCATATCACTGCTGGTGAGAACAATGCTCATCTAGACTAGTGATAGAAGTAATAATCATATCAATGCTGGTGAGAACAATGCTCATCTAGACTAGTGATAGAAGTAATAATCATATCAATGCTGGTGAGAACAATGCTCATCTAGACTAGTGATAGAAGAAGTAACCTTATCACTGCTGGTGAGAACAATGCTCATATAGACTAGTGATAGAAGTAGTAACCATATCAATGCTGGTGAGAACAATGCTCATCTAGACTAGTGATAGAAGTAGTAACCTTATCACTGCTGGTGAGAACAATGCTCATCTAGACTAGTGATAGAAGAAGTAACCATATCACTGCTGGTGAGAACAATGCTCATCTAGACTAGTGATAGAAGTAGTAACCATATCACTGCTGGAGAGAACAATGCTTATGTAGACTAGTGATAGAAGTAGTAACCATATCACTGCTGGTGAGAACAATGCTCATCTAGACTAGTGATAGAAGTAGTAACCATATCACTGCTGGTGAGAACAATGCTCATCTAGACTAGTGATAGAAGTAGTAACCATATCACTGCTGGTGGGAACAATGCTCATCTAGACTAGTGATGGAAGTAGTAACCATATCACTGCTGGTGAGAACAATGCTCATCTAGACTAGTGATAGAAGTAATAATCATATCAGTGCTGGTGAGAACAATGCTCATCTAGACTAGGGATAGAAGTAGTAACCATATCACTGCTGGAGAGAACAATGCTCATATAGACTAGTGATAGAAGTAGTAACCATATCACTGCTGGTGAGAACAATGCTCATCTAGACTAGTGATAGAATTAGTAACCATATCACTGCTGGTGAGAACAATGCTCATCTAGACTAGTGATAGAAGTAATAATCATATCAATGCTGGTGAGAACAATGCTCATCTAGACTAGTGATAGAAGTAGTAACCATATCACTGCTGGAGAGAACAATGCTCATATAGACTAGTGATAGAAGAAGGAACCATATCACTGCTGGTGAGAACAATGCTCATCTAGACTAGTGATAGAATTAGTAACCATATCACTGCTGGTGAGAACAATGCTCATCTAGACTAGTGATAGAAGTAGTAACCATATCACTGCTGGTGAGAACAATTCTCATCTAGACTACTGATAGAAGAAGTAACCTTATCACTGCTGGGTGAGAACAATGCTCATCTAGACTAGTGATAGAAGAAGTAACCTTATCACTGCTGGGTGAGAACAATGCTCATCTAGACTAGTGATAGAAGAAGTAACCATATCACTGCTGGTGAGAACAATGCTCATCTAGACTAGTGATAGAAGAAGTAACCTTATCACTGCTGGTGAGAACAATGCTCATCTAGACTACTGATAGAAGAAGTAACCTTATCACTGCTGGTGAGAACAATGCTCATCTAGACTAGTGATAGAAGTAGTAACCATATCACTGCTGGTGAGAGAAAATGCTCATCTAGGCTAATGATAGAAGTAGTAACCATATCACTGCTGGTGAGAACAATGCTCATCTAGGCTAATGATAGAAGTAGTAACCATATCACTGCTGGTGGGAACAATGCTCATCTAGACTAGTGATAGAAGTAGTAACCATATCACTGCTGGTGAGAACAATGCTCATCTAGACTAGTGATAGAAGTAATAATCATATCAATGCTGGTGAGAACAATGCTCATCTAGACTAGTGATAGAAGTAATAACCATATCACTGCTGGTGAGAACAATGCTCATCTAGACTAGTGATAGAAGTAGTAACCATATCACTGCTGGTGAGAACAATGCTCATCTAGACTAGTGATAGAAGTAGTAACCTTATCACTGCTGGTGAGAACAATGCTCATCTATACTAGTGATAGAAGTAGTAACCATATCACTGCTGGTGAGAACAATGCTCATCTAGACTAGTGATAGAAGTAGTAACCATATCACTGCTGGTGAGAAGAATGCTCATCTAGACTAGTGATAGAAGTAGTAACCATATCACTGCTGGTGAGAACAATGCTCATCTAGACTAGTGATAGAAGTAGTAACCATATCACTGCTGGTGAGAAGAATGCTCATCTAGACTAGTGATAGAAGTAGTAACCATATCACTGCTGGTGAGAACAATGCTCATCTAGACTAGTGATAGAAGTAGTAACCATATCACTGCTGGTGAGAACAATGCTCATCTAGACTAGTGATAGAAGTAGTAACCATATCACTGCTGGTGGGAACAATGCTCATCTAGACTAGTGATAGAAGTAGTAACCATATCACTGCTGGTGAGAACAATGCTCATCTAGACTAGTGATAGAAGTAATAATCATATCATTGCTGGTGAGAACAATGCTCATCTAGACTAGTGATAGAAGAAGTAACCATATCACTGCTGGTGAGAACAATGCTCATCTAGACTAGTGATAGAAGTAGTAACCATATCACTGCTGGTGAGAACAATGCTCATCTAGACTAGTGATAGAAGTAGTAACCATATCACTGCTGGTGAGAACAATGCTCATCTAGACTAGTGATAGAAGTAATAATCATATCAATGCTGGTGAGAACAATGCTCATCTAGACTAGTGATAGAAGTAATAACCATATCACTGCTGGTGAGAACAATGCTCATCTATACTAGTGATAGAAGTAGTAACCATATCACTGCTGGTGAGAACAATGCTCATCTAGACTAGTGATAGAAGTAGTAACCATATCACTGCTGGTGGGAACAATGCTCATCTAGACTAGTGATAGAAGTAGTAACCTTATCACTGCTGGTGAGAACAATGCTCATCTAGACTAGTGATAGAAGTAATAACCATATCACTGCTGGTGAGAACAATGCTCATCTAGACTAGTGATAGAAGAAGTAACCTTATCACTGCTGGTGAGAAAAATGCTCATCTAAACTAGTGATAGAAGTAGTAACCATATCACTGCTGGTGAGAACAATGCTCATCTAGACTAGTGATAGAAGTAGTAACCATATCACTGCTGGTGAGAACAATGCTCATCTATACTAGTGATAGAAGTAGTAACCATATCACTGCTGGTGAGAACAATGCTCATCTAGACTAGTGATAGAAGTAGTAACCATATCACTGCTGGTGGGAACAATGCTCATCTAGACCAGTGATAGAAGTAGTAACCATATCACTGCTGGTGAGAACAATGCTCATCTAGACTAGTGATAGAAGTAATAACCATATCACTGCTGGTGAGAACAATGCTCATCTAGACTAGTGATAGAAGAAGTAACCTTATCACTGCTGGTGAGAAAAATGCTCATCTAAACTAGTGATAGAAGTAGTAACCATATCACTGCTGGTGAGAACAATGCTCATCTAGACTAGTGATAGAAGTAGTAACCATATCACTGCTGGTGAGAACAATGCTCATCTAGACTAGTGATAGACGTAGTAACCATATCACTGCTGGTGAGAACAATGCTCATCTAGACTAGTGATAGAAGTAATAATCATATCAATGCTGGTGAGAACAATGCTCATCTAGACTAGTGATAGAAGTAATAATCATATCAATGCTGGTGAGAACAATGCTCATCTAGACTAGTGATAGAAGTAATAATCATATCAATGCTGGTGAGAACAATGCTCATCTAGACTAGTGATAGAAGAAGTAACCTTATCACTGCTGGTGAGAACAATGCTCATATAGACTAGTGATAGAAGTAGTAACCATATCAATGCTGGTGAGAACAATGCTCATCTAGACTAGTGATAGAAGTAGTAACCATATCACTGCTGGTGAGAACAATGCTCATCTAGACTAGTGATAGAAGTAGTAACCATATCACTGCTGGTGAGAACAATGCTCATCTAGACTAGTGATAGAAGTAGTAACCATATCACTGCTGGTGAGAACAATGCTCATCTAGACTAGTGATAGAAGAAGTAACCATATCACTGCTGGTGAGAACAATGCTCATCTAGACTAGTGATAGAAGTAATAATCATATCAATGCTGGTGAGAACAATGCTCATCTATACTAGTGATAGAAGTAGTAACCATATCACTGCTGGTGAGAACAATGCTCATCTAGACTAGTGATAGAAGTAGTAACCATATCACTGCTGGTGAGAACAATGCTCATCTAGACTAGTGATAGAAGTAGTAACCATATCACTGCTGGTGGGAACAATGCTCATCTAGACTAGTGATAGAAGTAGTAACCATATCACTGCTGGTGAGAACAATGCTCATCTAGACTAGTGATAGAAGTAGTAACCATATCACTGCTGGTGGGAACAATGCTCATCTAGACTAGTGATGGAAGTAGTAACCATATCACTGCTGGTGAGAACAATGCTCATCTAGACTAGTGATAGAAGTAATAATCATATCAATGCTGGTGAGAACAATGCTCATCTAGACTAGTGATAGAAGTAGTAACCATATCACTGCTGGTGAGAACAATGCTCATCTATACTAGTGATAGAAGTAGTAACCATATCACTGCTGGTGAGAACAATGCTCATCTAGACTAGTGATAGAAGTAGTAACCATATCACTGCTGGTGAGAACAATGCTCATCTAGACTAGTGATAGAAGAAGTAACCATATCACTGCTGGTGGGAACAATGCTCATCTAGACTAGTGATAGAAGTAGTAACCATATCACTGCTGGTGAGAACAATGCTCATCTAGACTAGTGATAGAAGTAATAACCATATCACTGCTGGTGAGAGCAATGCTCATCTAGACTAGTGATAGAAGAAGTAACCATATCACTGCTGGTGGGAACAATGCTCATCTAGACTAGTGATAGAAGTAGTAACCATATCACTGCTGGTGGGAACAATGCTCATCTAGACTAGTGATAGAAGTAGTAACCATATCACTGCTGGTGGGAACAATGCTCATCTAGACTAGTGATAGAAGTAGTAACCATATCACTGCTGGTGAGAACAATGCTCATCTAGACTAGTGATAGAAGTAATAACCATATCACTGCTGGTGAGAACAATGCTCATCTAGACTAGTGATAGAAGAAGTAACCTTATCACTGCTGGTGAGAACAATGCTCATCTAAACTAGTGATAGAAGTAGTAACCATATCACTGCTGGTGGGAACAATGCTCATCTAGACTAGTGATAGAAGTAGTAACCATATCACTGCTGGTGGGAACAATGCTCATCTAGACTAGTGATAGAAGTAGTAACCATATCACTGCTGGTGAGAACAATGCTCATCTAGACTAGTGATAGAAGTAATAACCATATCACTGCTGGTGAGAACAATGCTCATCTAGACTAGTGATAGAAGAAGTAACCTTATCACTGCTGGTGAGAACAATGCTCATCTAAACTAGTGATAGAAGTAGTAACCATATCACTGCTGGTGAGAACAATGCTCATCTAGACTAGTGATAGAAGTAGTAACCATATCACTGCTGGTGAGAACAATGCTCATCTAGACTAGTGATAGACGTAGTAACCATATCACTGCTGGTGAGAACAATGCTCATCTAGACTAGTGATAGAAGTAATAATCATATCAATGCTGGTGAGAACAATGCTCATCTAGACTAGTGATAGAAGTAGTAACCTTATCACTGCTGGAGAGAACAATGCTCATCTAGACTAGTGATAGAAGAAGTAACCTTATCACTGCTGGTGAGAACAATGCTCATCTAGACTAGTGATAGAAGTAGTAACCTTATCACTGCTGGTGAGAACAATGCTCATCTAGACTAGTGATAGAAGTAATAATCATATCAATGCTGGTGAGAACAATGCTCATCTAGACTAGTGATTGAAGAAGTAACTATATCACTGCTGGTGAGAACAATGCTCATCTAGACTAGTGATAGAAGTAGTAACCATATCACTGCTGGTGAGAACAATGCTCATCTAGACTAGTGATAGAAGTAATAATCATATCAATGCTGGTGAGAACAATGCTCATCTAGACTAGTGATTGAAGAAGTAACCATATCACTGCTGGTGAGAACAATGCTCATCTATACTAGTGATAGAAGTAGTAACCATATCACTGCTGGTGAGAACAATGCTCATCTAGACTAGTGATAGAAGTAGTAACCATATCACTGCTGGTGAGAACAATGCTCATCTAGACTAGTGATAGAAGTAGTAACCATATCACTGCTGGTGAGAACAATGCTCATCTAGACTAGTGATAGAAGTAGTAACCATATCACTGCTGGTGAGAACAATGCTCATCTAGACTAGTGATAGAAGTAGTAACCATATCACTGCTGGTGAGAACAATGCTCATCTAGACTAGTGATAGAAGTAATAACCATATCACTGCTGGTGAAAACAATGCTCATCTAGACTAGTGATAGAAGTAGTAACCTTATCACTGCTGGTGAGAACAATGCTCATCTAAACTAGTGATAGAAGTAGTAACCATATCACTGCTGGTGAGAACAATGCTCATCTATACTAGTGATAGAAGTAGTAACCATATCACTGCTGGTGAGAACAATGCTCATCTAGACTAGTGATAGAAGTAGTAACCATATCACTGCTGGTGGGAACAATGCTCATCTAGACCAGTGATAGAAGTAGTAACCATATCACTGCTGGTGAGAACAATGCTCATCTAGACTAGTGATAGAAGTAATAACCATATCACTGCTGGTGAGAACAATGCTCATCTAGACTAGTGATAGAAGAAGTAACCTTATCACTGCTGGTGAGAACAATGCTCATCTAGATTAGTGATAGAAGTAGTAACCATATCACTGCTGGTGAGAACAATGCTCATCTAGATTAGTGATAGAAGTAGTAACCATATCACTGCTGGTGGGAACAATGCTCATCTAGACCAGTGATAGAAGTAGTAACCATATCACTGCTGGTGAGAACAATGCTCATCTAGACTAGTGATAGAAGTAATAACCATATCACTGCTGGTGAGAACAATGCTCATCTAGACTAGTGATAGAAGAAGTAACCTTATCACTGCTGGTGAGAACAATGCTCATCTAGACTAGTGATAGAAGTAGTAACCATATCACTGCTGGTGGGAACAATGCTCATCTAGACCAGTGATAGAAGTAGTAACCATATCACTGCTGGTGAGAACAATGCTCATCTAGACTAGTGATAGAAGTAATAACCATATCACTGCTGGTGAGAACAATGCTCATCTAGACTAGTGATAGAAGTAATAACCATATCACTGCTGGTGAAAACAATGCTCATCTAGACTAGTGATAGAAGTAGTAACCTTATCACTGCTGGTGAGAACAATGCTCATCTAAACTAGTGATAGAAGTAGTAACCATATCACTGCTGGTGAGAACAATGCTCATCTATACTAGTGATAGAAGTAGTAACCATATCACTGCTGGTGAGAACAATGCTCATCTAGACTAGTGATAGAAGTAGTAACCATATCACTGCTGGTGGGAACAATGCTCATCTAGACCAGTGATAGAAGTAGTAACCATATCACTGCTGGTGAGAACAATGCTCATCTAGACTAGTGATAGAAGTAATAACCATATCACTGCTGGTGAGAACAATGCTCATCTAGACTAGTGATAGAAGAAGTAACCTTATCACTGCTGGTGAGAAAAATGCTCATCTAAACTAGTGATAGAAGTAGTAACCATATCACTGCTGGTGAGAACAATGCTCATCTAGACTAGTGATAGAAGTAGTAACCATATCACTGCTGGTGAGAACAATGCTCATCTAGACTAGTGATAGACGTAGTAACCATATCACTGCTGGTGAGAACAATGCTCATCTAGACTAGTGATAGAAGTAATAATCATATCAATGCTGGTGAGAACAATGCTCATCTAGACTAGTGATAGAAGTAATAATCATATCAATGCTGGTGAGAACAATGCTCATCTAGACTAGTGATAGAAGTAATAATCATATCAATGCTGGTGAGAACAATGCTCATCTAGACTAGTGATAGAAGAAGTAACCTTATCACTGCTGGTGAGAACAATGCTCATATAGACTAGTGATAGAAGTAGTAACCATATCAATGCTGGTGAGAACAATGCTCATCTAGACTAGTGATAGAAGTAGTAACCATATCACTGCTGGTGAGAACAATGCTCATCTAGACTAGTGATAGAAGTAGTAACCATATCACTGCTGGTGAGAACAATGCTCATCTAGACTAGTGATAGAAGTAGTAACCATATCACTGCTGGTGAGAACAATGCTCATCTAGACTAGTGATAGAAGAAGTAACCATATCACTGCTGGTGAGAACAATGCTCATCTAGACTAGTGATAGAAGTAATAATCATATCAATGCTGGTGAGAACAATGCTCATCTATACTAGTGATAGAAGTAGTAACCATATCACTGCTGGTGAGAACAATGCTCATCTAGACTAGTGATAGAAGTAGTAACCATATCACTGCTGGTGAGAACAATGCTCATCTAGACTAGTGATAGAAGTAGTAACCATATCACTGCTGGTGGGAACAATGCTCATCTAGACTAGTGATAGAAGTAGTAACCATATCACTGCTGGTGAGAACAATGCTCATCTAGACTAGTGATAGAAGTAGTAACCATATCACTGCTGGTGGGAACAATGCTCATCTAGACTAGTGATGGAAGTAGTAACCATATCACTGCTGGTGAGAACAATGCTCATCTAGACTAGTGATAGAAGTAATAATCATATCAATGCTGGTGAGAACAATGCTCATCTAGACTAGTGATAGAAGTAGTAACCATATCACTGCTGGTGAGAACAATGCTCATCTATACTAGTGATAGAAGTAGTAACCATATCACTGCTGGTGAGAACAATGCTCATCTAGACTAGTGATAGAAGTAGTAACCATATCACTGCTGGTGAGAACAATGCTCATCTAGACTAGTGATAGAAGAAGTAACCATATCACTGCTGGTGGGAACAATGCTCATCTAGACTAGTGATAGAAGTAGTAACCATATCACTGCTGGTGAGAACAATGCTCATCTAGACTAGTGATAGAAGTAATAACCATATCACTGCTGGTGAGAGCAATGCTCATCTAGACTAGTGATAGAAGAAGTAACCTTATCACTGCTGGTGAGAACAATGCTCATCTAAACTAGTGATAGAAGTAGTAACCATATCACTGCTGGTGGGAACAATGCTCATCTAGACTAGTGATAGAAGTAGTAACCATATCACTGCTGGTGGGAACAATGCTCATCTAGACTAGTGATAGAAGTAGTAACCATATCACTGCTGGTGAGAACAATGCTCATCTAGACTAGTGATAGAAGTAATAACCATATCACTGCTGGTGAGAACAATGCTCATCTAGACTAGTGATAGAAGAAGTAACCTTATCACTGCTGGTGAGAACAATGCTCATCTAAACTAGTGATAGAAGTAGTAACCATATCACTGCTGGTGAGAACAATGCTCATCTAGACTAGTGATAGAAGTAGTAACCATATCACTGCTGGTGGGAACAATGCTCATCTAGACTAGTGATAGAAATAGTAACCATATCACTGCTGGTGAGAACAATGCTCATCTAGACTAGTGATAGAAGTAATAACCATATCACTGCTGGTGAGAACAATGCTCATCTAGACTAGTGATAGAAGAAGTAACCTTATCACTGCTGGTGAGAACAATGCTCATCTAAACTAGTGATAGAAGTAGTAACCATATCACTGCTGGTGAGAACAATGCTCATCTAGACTAGTGATAGAAGTAGTAACCATATCACTGCTGGTGAGAACAATGCTCATCTAGACTAGTGATAGACGTAGTAACCATATCACTGCTGGTGAGAACAATGCTCATCTAGACTAGTGATAGAAGTAATAATCATATCAATGCTGGTGAGAACAATGCTCATCTAGACTAGTGATAGAAGTAGTAACCTTATCACTGCTGGAGAGAACAATGCTCATCTAGACTAGTGATAGAAGAAGTAACCATATCACTGCTGGTGAGAACAATGCTCATCTAGACTAGTGATAGAAGTAGTAACCTTATCACTGCTGGTGAGAACAATGCTCATCTAGACTAGTGATAGAAGTAATAATCATATCAATGCTGGTGAGAACAATGCTCATCTAGACTAGTGATAGAAGAAGTAACCATATCACTGCTGGTGAGAACAATGCTCATCTATACTAGTGATAGAAGTAGTAACCATATCACTGCTGGTGAGAACAATGCTCATCTAGACTAGTGATAGAAGTAGTAACCATATCACTGCTGGTGAGAACAATGCTCATCTAGACTAGTGATAGAAGTAGTAACCATATCACTGCTGGTGAGAACAATGCTCATCTAGACTAGTGATAGAAGTAGTAACCATATCACTGCTGGTGAGAACAATGCTCATCTAGACTAGTGATAGAAGTAGTAACCATATCACTGCTGGTGAGAACAATGCTCATCTAGACTAGTGATAGAAGTAATAACCATATCACTGCTGGTGAAAACAATGCTCATCTAGACTAGTGATAGAAGTAGTAACCTTATCACTGCTGGTGAGAACAATGCTCATCTAAACTAGTGATAGAAGTAGTAACCATATCACTGCTGGTGAGAACAATGCTCATCTAAACTAGTGATAGAAGAAGTAACCATATCACTGCTGATGAGAACAATGCTCATCTAGGCTAGTGATAGAAGTAGTAACCATATCACTGCTGGTGAGAACAATGCTCATCTAGACTAGTGATAGAAGTAGTAACCATATCACTGCTGGTGAGAACAATGCTCATCTAGGCTAGTGATAGAAGTAGTAACCATATCACTGCTGATGAGAACAATGCTCATCTAGACTAGTGATAGAAGTAGTAACCATATCACTGCTGGTGAGAACAATGCTCATCTAGACTAGTGATAGAAGTAGTAACCATATCACTGCTGGTGAGAACAATGCTCATCTAGGCTAATGATAGAAGAAGTAACCATATCACTGCTGGTGGGAACAATGCTCATCTAGACTAGTGATAGAAGAAGTAACCATATCACTGCTGATGAGAACAATGCTCATCTAGGCTAGTGATAGAAGTAGTAACCATATCACTGCTGGTGAGAACAATGCTCATCTAGACTAGTGATAGAAGTAGTAACCATATCACTGCTGGTGAGAACAATGCTCATCTAGGCTAATGATAGAAGAAGTAACCATATCACTGCTGGTGAGAACAATGCTCATCTAGACTAGTGATAGAAGTAGTAACCATATCACTGCTGGTGAGAACAATGCTCATCTAGACTAGGGATAGAAGTAGTAACCATATCACTGCTGGTGAGAACAATGCTCATCTAGACTAGTGATAGAAGTAGTAACCATATCACTGCTGGTGAGAACAATGCTCATCTAGACTAGTGATAGAAGTAATAATCATATCAATGCTGGTGAGAACAATGCTCATCTAGACTAGTGATAGAAGTAGTAACCTTATCACTGCTGGAGAGAACAATGCTCATATAGACTAGTGATAGAATTAGTAACCATATCACTGCTGGTGAGAACAATGCTCATCTAGACTAGTGATAGAAGTAATAATCATATCAATGCTGGTGAGAACAATGCTCATCTAGACTAGTGATAGAAGTAGTAACCTTATCACTGCTGGTGAGAACAATGCTCATCTAGACTAGTGATAGAAGTAGTAACCATATCACTGCTGGAGAGAACAATGCTCATATAGACTAGTGATAGAAGAAGTAACCATATCACTGCTGGTGAGAACAATTCTCATCTAGACTACTGATAGAAGAAGTAACCATATCACTGCTGGTGAGAACAATGCTCATCTAGACTAGTGATAGAATTAGTAACCATATCACTGCTGGTGAGAACAATGCTCATCTAGACTAGTGATAGAAGTAGTAACCATATCACTGCTGGTGAGAACAATTCTCATCTAGACTAGTGATAGAAGAAGTAACCATATCACTGCTGGTGAGAACAATGCTCATATAGACTAGTGATAGAAGAAGTAACCATATCACTGCTGGTGAGAACAATGCTCATCTAGACTAGTGATAGAATTAGTAACCATATCACTGCTGGTGAGAACAATGCTCATCTAGACTAGTGATAGAAGTAGTAACCATATCACTGCTGGTGAGAACAATGCTCATCTAGACTAGTGATAGAAGAAGTAACCATATCACTGCTGGTGAGAACAATGCTCATATAGACTAGTGATAGAAGAAGTAACCATATCACTGCTGGTGAGAACAATTCTCATCTAGACTACTGATAGAAGAAGTAACCTTATCACTGCTGGTGAGAACAATGCTCATCTAGACTACTGATAGAAGAAGTAACCTTATCACTGCTGGTGAGAACAATGCTCATCTAGACTAGTGATAGAAGTAGTAACCTTATCACTGCTGGTGAGAACAATGCTCATCTAGGCTAATGATAGAAGAAGTAACCATATCACTGCTGGTGGGAACAATGCTCATCTAGACCAGTGATAGAAGTAGTAACCATATCACTGCTGGTGAGAACAATGCTCATCTAGGCTAATGATAGAAGAAGTAACCATATCACTGCTGGTGGGAACAATGCTCATCTAGACTAGTGATAGAAGTAGTAATCTTATAACTGCTGGTGAGAACAATGCTCATCCAGACTAGTGATAGAAGTAGTAACCATATCACTGCTGGTGAGAACAATGCTCATCTAGACTAGTGATAGAAGTAATAATCATATCAATGCTGGTGAGAACAATGCTCATCTAGACTAGTGATAGAAGTAGTAACCATATCACTGCTGGTGAGAACAATGCTCATCTATACTAGTGATAGAAGTAGTAACCATATCACTGCTGGTGAGAACAATGCTCATCTAGACTAGTGATAGAAGTAGTAACCATATCACTGCTGGTGAGAAGAATGCTCATCTAGACTAGTGATAGAAGTAGTAACCATATCACTGCTGGTGAGAACAATGCTCATCTAGACTAGTGATAGAAGTAGTAACCATATCACTGCTGGTGGGAACAATGCTCATCTAGACTAGTGATAGAAGTAGTAACCATATCACTGCTGGTGAGAACAATGCTCATCTAGACTAGTGATAGAAGTAGTAACCATATCACTGCTGGTGAGAACAATGCTCATCTATACTAGTGATAGAAGTAGTAACCATATCACTGCTGGTGAGAACAATGCTCATCTAGACTAGTGATAGAAGTAGTAACCATATCACTGCTGGTGGGAACAATGCTCATCTAGACTAGTGATAGAAGTAGTAACCATATCACTGCTGGTGAGAACAATGCTCATCTAGACTAGTGATAGAAGTAATAACCATATCACTGCTGGTGAGAACAATGCTCATCTAGACTAGTGATAGAAGAAGTAACCTTATCACTGCTGGTGAGAACAATGCTCATCTAAACTAGTGATAGAAGTAGTAACCTTATCACTGCTGGTGAGAACAATGCTCATCTAGACTAGTGATAGAAGTAGTAACCATATCACTGCTGGTGAGAACAATGCTCATCTAGACTAGTGATAGAAGTAGTAACCATATCACTGCTGGTGAGAACAATGCTCATCTAGACTAGTGATAGAAGAAGTAACCATATCACTGCTGGTGAGAACAATGCTCATCTAGACTAGTGATAGACGTAGTAACCATATCACTGCTGGTGAGAACAATGCTCATCTAGACTAGTGATAGAAGTAATAATCATATCAATGCTGGTGAGAACAATGCTCATCTAGACTAGTGATAGAAGTAATAATCATATCAATGCTGGTGAGAACAATGCTCATCTAGACTAGTGATAGAAGTAATAATCATATCAATGCTGGTGAGAACAATGCTCATCTAGACTAGTGATAGAAGAAGTAACCTTATCACTGCTGGTGAGAACAATGCTCATCTAGACTAGTGATAGAAGTAGTAACCATATCACTGCTGGTGAGAACAATGCTCATCTAGACTAGTGATAGAAGTAGTAAACATATCACTGCTGGTGAGAACAATGCTCATCTAGACTAGTGATAGACGTAGTAACCTTATCACTGCTGGAGAGAACAATGCTCATCTAGACTAGTGATAGAAGTAGTAACCATATCACTGCTGGTGAGAACAATGCTCATATAGACTAGTGATAGAAGTAGTAACCATATCACTGCTGGTGAGAACAATACTCATCTAGACTAGTGATAGAAGTAGTAACCATATCACTGCTGGTGAGAACAATGCTCATCTATACTAGTGATAGAAGTAGTAACCATATCACTGCTGGTGAGAACAATGCTCATCTAGACTAGTGATAGAAGTAGTAACCATATCACTGCTGGTGAGAACAATGCTCATCTAGACTAGTGATAGAAGTAGTAACCATATCACTGCTGGTGGGAACAATGCTCATCTAGACTAGTGATAGAAGTAGTAACCATATCACTGCTGGTGAGAACAATGCTCATCTAGACTAGTGATAGAAGTAGTAACCATATCACTGCTGGTGAGAACAATGCTCATCTAGACTAGTGATAGAAGTAGTAACCATATCACTGCTGGTGGGAACAATGCTCATCTAGACTAGTGATAGAAGTAGTAACCATATCACTGCTGGTGAGAACAATGCTCATCTAGACTAGTGATAGAAGTAGTAACCATATCACTGCTGGTGGGAACAACGCTCATCTAGACTAGTGATAGACGTAGTAACCATATCACTGCTGGTGAGAACAATGCTCATCTAGACTAGTGATAGAAGAAGTAACCATATCACTGCTGGTGAGAACAATGCTCATCTAGACTAGTGATAGAAGTAGTAACCATATCACTGCTGGTGAGAACAATGCTCATCTAGACTGGTGATAGAAGTAGTAACCTTATCACTGCTGGTGAGAACAATGCTCATCTAGACTAGTGATAGAAGTAGTAACCATATCACTGCTGGTGAGAACAATGCTCATCTAGACTAGTGATAGAAGTAGTAACCATATCACTGCTGGTGAGAACAATGCTCATCTAGACTAGTGATAGACGTAGTAACCATATCACTGCTGGTGAGAACAATGCTCATCTAGACTAGTGATAGAAGTAATAATCATATCAATGCTGGTGAGAACAATGCTCATCTAGACTAGTGATAGAAGTAGTAACCTTATCACTGCTGGAGAGAACAATGCTCATCTAGACTAGTGATAGAAGAAGTAACCATATCACTGCTGGTGAGAACAATGCTCATCTAGACTAGTGATAGAAGTAGTAACCTTATCACTGCTGGAGAGAACAATGCTCATCTAGACTAGTGATAGAAGAAGTAACCATATCACTGCTGGTGAGAACAATGCTCATCTAGTCTAGTGATAGAAGAAGTAACCATATCACTGCTGGTGAGAACAATGCTCATCTAGACTAGTGATAGAAGTAGTAACCATATCACTGCTGGAGAGAACAATGCTCATCTAGGCTAATGATAGAAGAAGTAACCATATCACTGCTGGTGAGAACAATGCTCATATAGACTAGTGATAGAAGAAGTAACCATATCACTGCTGGAGAGAACAATGCTCATCTAGACTAGTGATAGAAGAAGTAACCTTATCACTGCTGGTGAGAACAATGCTCATCTAGACTAGTGATAGAAGTAGTAACCTTATCACTGCTGGTGAGAGAAAATGCTCATCTAGACTAGTGATAGAAGTAGTAACCATATCACTGCTGGTGAGAACAATGCTCATCTAAACTAGTGATAGAAGTAGTAACCATATCACTGCTGGTGAGAACAATGCTTATGTAGACTAGTGATAGAAGTAGTAACCTTATCACTGCTGGTGAGAACAATGCTCATCTAGGCTAATGATAGAAGAAGTAACCATATCACTGCTGGTGGGAACAATGCTCATCTAGACTAGTGATAGAAGTAGTAACCATATCACTGCTGGTGAGAACAATGCTCATCTAGACTAGTGATAGAAGTAGTAACCTTATCACTGCTGGAGAGAACAATGCTCATCTAGACTAGTGATAGAAGAAGTAACCATATCACTGCTGGTGAGAACAATGCTCATCTAGACTAGTGATAGAAGTAGTAACCATATCACTGCTGGTGAGAACAATGCTCATCTAGACTAGTGATAGAAGTAGTAACCATACCACTGCTGGTGAGAACAATGCTCATCTAGTCTAGTGATAGAAGAAGTAACCATATCACTGCTGGTGAGAACAATGCTCATATAGACTAGTGATAGAAGAAGTAACCTTATCACTGCTGGTGAGAACAATGCTTATGTAGACTAGTGATAGAAGTAGTAACCTTATCACTGCTGGTGAGAACAATGCTCATCTAGGCTAATGATAGAAGAAGTAACCATATCACTGCTGGTGGGAACAATGCTCATCTAGACTAGTGATAGAAGTAGTAACCATATCACTGCTGGTGAGAACAATGCTCATCTAGACTAGTGATAGAAGTAATAACCTTATCACTGCTGGTGAGAACAATGCTCATCTAGACTAGTGATAGAAGTAGTAACCATATCACTGCTGGTGAGAACAATGCTCATCTAGACTAGTGATAGAAGTAGTAACCTTATCACTGCTGGAGAGAACAATGCTCATCTAGACTAGTGATAGAAGAAGTAACCATATCACTGCTGGTGAGAACAATGCTCATCTAGACTAGTGATAGAAGTAGTAACCATATCACTGCTGGTGAGAACAATGCTCATCTAGACTAGTGATAGAAGTAGTAACCATACCACTGCTGGTGAGAACAATGCTCATCTAGACTAGTGATAGAAGTAGTAACCATACCACTGCTGGTGAGAACAATGCTCATCTAGTCTAGTGATAGAAGTAGTAATCTTATCACTGCTGGTGAGAACAATGCTCATATAGACTAGTGATAGAAGAAGTAACCATATCACTGCTGGTGAGAACAATGCTCATCTAGACTAGTGATAGAAGTAGTAACCATATCACTGCTGGTGAGAACAATGCTTATGTAGACTAGTGATAGAAGTAGTAACCTTATCACTGCTGGTGAGAACAATGCTCATCTAGACTAGTGATAGAAGTAGTAACCATATCACTGCTGGTGAGAACAATGCTCATCTAGACTAGTGATAGAAGTAGTAACCATATCACTGCTGGTGAGAACAATGCTCATCTAGACTAGTGATAGAAGTAGTAACCATATCACTGCTGGTGAAAACAATGCTCATCTAGACTAGTGATAGAAGTAGTAAACATATCACTGCTGATGAGAACAATGCTCATCTAGGCTAATGATAGAAGAAGTAACCATATCACTGCTGGTGGGAACAATGCTCATCTAGACTAGTGATAGAAGTAGTAACCATATCACTGCTGGTGAAAACAATGCTCATCTAGACTAGTGATAGAAGTAGTAACCATATCACTGCTGGTGAGAACAATGCTCATCTAGACTAGTGATAGAAGTAGTAACCATATCACTGCTGGTGAGAACAATGCTCATCTAGACTAGTGATAGAAGTAGTAACCATATCACTGCTGGTGAAAACAATGCTCATCTAGACTAGTGATAGAAGTAGTAACCATATCACTGCTGGTGAGAACAATGCTCATCTAGACTAGTGATAGAAGTAGTAACCATATCACTGCTGGTGAGAACAATGCTCATCTAGACTAGTGATAGAAGTAATAATCATATCAATGCTGGTGAGAACAATGCTCATCTAGACTAGTGATAGAAGTAGTAACCATATCACTGCTGGTGAGAACAATGCTCATCTAGACTAGTGATAGAAGTAGTAACCATATCACTGCTGGTGAGAACAATGCTCATCTAGACTAGTGATAGAAGTAATAATCATATCAATGCTGGTGAGAACAATGCTCATCTAGACTAGTGATAGACGTAGTAACCATATCACTGCTGGGTGAGAACAATGCTCATCTAGACTAGTGATAGAAGTAGTAACCATATCACTGCTGGTGAGAACAATGCTCATCTAGACTAGTGATAGAAGTAATAATCATATCAATGCTGGTGAGAACAATGCTCATCTAGACTAGTGATAGACGTAGTAACCATATCACTGCTGGTGAGAACAATGCTCATCTACACTAGTGATAGAAGTAGTAATCTTATCACTGCTGGTGAGAACAATGCTCATCTAGACTAGTGATAGAAGAAGTAACCATATCACTGCTGGTGAGAACAATGCTCATCTAGACTAGTGATAGAAGAAGTAACCATATCACTGCTGGTGAGAACAATGCTCATCTAGACTAGTGATAGAAGTAGTAACCATATCACTGCTGGTGAGAACAATGCTCATCTAGACTAGTGATAGAAGTAGTAAACATATCACTGCTGGTGAGAACAATGCTCATCTAGACTAGTGATAGAAGTAGTAACCATATCACTGCTGGTGAGAACAATGCTCATCTACACTAGTGATAGAAGTAGTAATCTTATCACTGCTGGTGAGAACAATGCTCATCTAGACTAGTGATAGAAGAAGTAACCATATCACTGCTGGTGAGAACAATGCTCATCTAGACTAGTGATAGAAGAAGTAACCATATCACTGCTGGTGAGAACAATGCTCATCTAGACTAGTGATAGAAGTAGTAAACATATCACTGCTGATGAGAACAATGCTCATCTAGGCTAATGATAGAAGAAGTAACCATATCACTGCTGGTGAGAACAATGCTCATCTAGACTAGTGATAGAAGAAGTAACCATATCACTGCTGGTGAGAACAATGCTCATCTAGACTAGTGATAGAAGTAGTAACCATATCACTGCTGGTGAGAACAATGCTCATCTAGACTAGTGATAGAAGTAGTAAACATATCACTGCTGATGAGAACAATGCTCATCTAGGCTAATGATAGAAGAAGTAACCATATCACTGCTGGTGGGAACAATGCTCATCTAGACTAGTGATAGAAGTAGTAACCATATCACTGCTGGTGAGAACAATGCTCATCTAGACTAGTGATAGAAGTAGTAACCATATCACTGCTGGTGAAAACAATGCTCATCTAGACTAGTGATAGAAGTAGTAACCATATCACTGCTGGTGAGAACAATGCTCATCTAGACTAGTGATAGAAGTAGTAACCATATCACTGCTGGTGAGAACAATGCTCATCTAGACTAGTGATAGAAGTAATAATCATATCAATGCTGGTGAGAACAATGCTCATCTAGACTAGTGATAGAAGTAGTAACCATATCACTGCTGGTGAGAACAATGCTCATCTAGACTAGTGATAGAAGTAGTAACCATATCACTGCTGGTGAGAACAATGCTCATCTAGACTAGTGATAGAAGTAATAATCATATCAATGCTGGTGAGAACAATGCTCATCTAGACTAGTGATAGACGTAGTAACCATATCACTGCTGGGTGAGAACAATGCTCATCTAGACTAGTGATAGAAGTAGTAACCATATCACTGCTGGTGAGAACAATGCTCATCTAGACTAGTGATAGAAGTAATAATCATATCAATGCTGGTGAGAACAATGCTCATCTAGACTAGTGATAGACGTAGTAACCATATCACTGCTGGTGAGAACAATGCTCATCTACACTAGTGATAGAAGTAGTAATCTTATCACTGCTGGTGAGAACAATGCTAATCTAGACTAGTGATAGAAGAAGTAACCATATCACTGCTGGTGAGAACAATGCTCATCTAGACTAGTGATAGAAGAAGTAACCATATCACTGCTGGTGAGAACAATGCTCATCTAGACTAGTGATAGACGTAGTAACCATATCACTGCTGGTGAGAACAAAACTCATCTACACTAGTGATAGAAGTAGTAATCTTATCACTGCTGGTGAGAACAATGCTCATCTAGACTAGTGATAGAAGTAGTAACCATATCACTGCTGGAGAGAACAATGCTCATCTAGACTAGTGATAGAAGTAGTAACCATATCACTGCTGGTGAGAACAATGCTCATCTAGACTAGTGATAGAAGAAGTAACCATATCACTGCTGGAGAGAACAATGCTCATCTACACTAGTGATAGAAGTAATAACCATATCACTGCTGGTGAGAACAATGCTCATCTAGACTAGTGATAGAAGTAATAATCATATCAATGCTGGTGAGAACAATGCTCATCTAGACTAGTGATAGAAGTAGTAACCTTATCACTGCTGGTGAGAACAATGCTCATCTAGACTAGTGATAGAAGAAGTAACCATATCACTGCTGGTGAGAACAATGCTCATCTAGACTAGTGATAGAAGTAGTAACCATATCACTGCTGGTGAGAACAATGCTCATCTAGACTAGTGATAGAAGTAATAATCATATCAATGCTGGTGAGAACAATGCTCATCTAGACTAGTGATTGAAGAAGTAACCATATCACTGCTGGTGAGAACAATGCTCATCTAGACTAGTGATAGAAGAAGTAACCATATCACTGCTGGTGAGAACAATGCTCATCTAGACTAGTGATAGACGTAGTAACCATATCACTGCTGGTGAGAACAAAACTCATCTACACTAGTGATAGAAGTAGTAATCTTATCACTGCTGGTGAGAACAATGCTCATCTAGACTAGTGATAGAAGTAGTGACCATATCACTGCTGGAGAGAACAATGCTCATCTAGACTAGTGATAGAAGTAGTAACCTTATCACTGCTGGTGAGAACAATTCTCATCTAGACTAGTGATAGAAGTAGTAACCATATCACTGCTGGTGAGAACAATGCTCATCTAGACTAGTGATAGAAGTAGTGACCATATCACTGCTGGAGAGAACAATGCTCATCTAGACTAGTGATAGAAGTAGTAACCTTATCACTGCTGGTGAGAACAATTCTCATCTAGACTAGTGATAGAAGTAGTAACCTTATCACTGCTGGTGAGAACAATGCTCATCTACACTAGTGATAGAAGTAGTAACCATATCACTGCTGGTGAGAACAATGCTCATCTACACTAGTGATAGAAGTAGTAACCATATCACTGCTGGTGAGAACAATGCTCATCTAGACTAGTGATAGAAGTAATAATAATATCAATGCTGGTGAGAACAATGCTCATCTAGACTAGTGATAGAAGTAGTAACCTTATCACTGCTGGTGAGAACAATGCTGATCTAGACTAGTGATAGAAGTAGTAACCATATCAATGGTGGTGAGAATAATGCTCATCTAGACTAGTGATAGAAGAAGTAACCTTATCACTGCTGGTGAGAACAATGCTCATCTAGACTAGTGATAGAAGTAGTAATCTTATCACTGCTGGTGAGAGAAAATGCTCATCTAGACTAGTGATAGAAGTAGTAACCTTATCACTGCTGGGTGAGAACAATGCTCATCTAGACTAGTGATAGAAAAAGTAACCTTATCACTGCTGGTGAGAACAATGCTCATCTAGACTAGTGATAGAAGTAGTAACCATATCACTGCTGGTGAGAACAATGCTCATCTAGACTAGTGATAGAAGAAGTAACCTTATCACTGCTGGTGAGAACAATGCTCATCTAGACTAGTGATAGAAGAAGTAACCTTATCACTGCTGGTGAGAACAATGCTCATCTAGACTAGTGATAGAAGTAGTAATCTTATCACTGCTGGTGAGAGAAAATGCTCATCTAGACTAGTGATAGAAGTAGTAACCATATCACTGCTGGGTGAGAACAATGCTCATCTAGACTAGTGATAGAAAAAGTAACCTTATCACTGCTGGTGAGAACAATGCTCATCTAGACTAGTGATAGAAGTAGTAACCTTATCACTGCTGGAGAGAACAATGCTCATCTAGACTAGTGATAGAAGAAGTAACCTTATCACTGCTGGTGAGAACAATGCTCATCTAGACTAGTGATAGAAGAAGTAACCTTATCACTGCTGGTGAGAACAATGCTCATCTAGACTAGTGATAGAAGTAGTAACCATATCACTGCTGGAGAGAACAATGCTCATCTAGACTAGTGATAGAAGTAGTAACCTTATCACTGCTGGGTGAGAACAATGCTCATCTAGACTAGTGATAGAAGAAGTAACCTTATCACTGCTGGTGAGAACAATGCTCATCTAGACTAGTGATTGAAGTAGTAACCTTATCACTGCTGGTGAGAACAATGCTCATCTAGACTAGTGATAGAAGAAGTAACCTTATCACTGCTGGTGAGAACAATGCTCATCTAGACTAGTGATAGAAGAAGTAACCTTATCACTGCTGGTGAGAACAATGCTCATCTAGACTAGTGATAGAAGAAGTAACCTTATCACTGCTGGTGAGAACAATGCTCATCTAGACTAGTGATAGAAGTATTTTTTTTTTTTTTTTTACCCAAAAACAGACCGATAAATATATGTGGGGTACCACCAAAAAAGTACTATATAACCAAAGAAGAGGGGAGTACCAACCAAATATTAAAAAATGTAAATTTTATTTATAACAATTAAAATACACAAAATATTAAAGAAAAATAGGGGACAAGGCAGAGTAGCCCCAATGCAATCCTAGTATACGTTCAAATAAATATATATATATAAACACTAAGCGGTTTTAGTAAATAAATGCTCACGCATCAGCAGGTTCTGGATTGGTAATAAGTATTATCATGCATATGTAGGAGTTTGTATGGTTCCTGAAGTAAAGAATCCCGTAGTGAAATAGAAAATGTGGGGCAATAGTACGTGTATTAAAAAAATATAAATAAATAAATCAGTAAATATGTAGCTACACAAATGGAGCTAACAAAGTGACAGTGCACATGGCTGAACAGATGAGGAGAGGTAAAGTGCTTAGTGCATATACAACAATCAAGTTCTAGCCACAATGAGCCAGGGATAAAGGGGGCTATGTAGGAGTAGATATCAACCAATGAAGATAATACGGGACAGCTAGATAAAGAGAACAATCGCCACAATCATATGAGGGACTACAAGTAAAATCCCAAGGTTAGGGATAGTGCGGCTCAGTGACAAATACAGTACTAAGTGCACAAGGATAACAGTGCGTATCCAATAATAAAGTCTAAGCCTACTAATGCGAAGGAGGAGCTGTACATATAACGTGAAGACCATGTATTTACCTGCTGAAAAAGGGATTGCCAGGGGGAGGAAAACCCCGACGCGCGTTTCGCAGCGTAGCTTCTTCCAGGGGGTCGTGTGAGTAAGGGGGCACAGTGCAGATCTTATATATGCGGCGATAGAGTCGGCGCTGGCGCCCATCATGCTCAAACCAGGAAGCGGCAGGTCCGGCGTCCCACGTCACCAAGTCCCGCCCCACTCCGACGCGTCAGAGAGGTGGGAAGCAGGATGACGCTCAGGGACGCGTTACCACGGCAACCTAGGCCGGCCGACGGGCGCAAGCGCACAGCGCTGCAGGAGGAAGGCACCACAGAGGGGCAGAATAAAGAAATAAAAGGACTATGCTAAACAACGGCAGAGCGCGGGTGAATGTCATATGTGGCTGGAAACCAAGCAAGTGCTAGTGGGGACTGGAAAGGGCATAAATGCACAAAATGATGAATGGGTAGAAAGGGGCAAAAAGCCAACCAGTCTGAAAAAGTGAGTGGGTGTAGTAGCACATACGGGGATATCAGTGTGTGTCACGTGTAAAGACATAGGTAAAACGTGAGCCCCAAAAGGGGTACAAAATGAGCAAAAAACGTGTACAAAATTGGATACACTACTAATATTAAATAAAAAAAGAAAAAAGAAAAACATGAGAAAAACAGTGCACAAACATAATATGAAAAATAATAAATTAACAGCAATGTTAATCTTGTTGTAGACGAAGAAGATGAAGTCCATCAAAGTGCGTAGTGTGAAGCTTGAACCAACGACGCCACATGAAGAGGTGAATAAGGTAAGTAGCAGCAACTGATCATACCGCATTTGTTAACAAAACATAAATATCTGTGATAAAGAAAAAAACAACTAATGTTAAAATCACATATATAAGACCTGAACAAGGGTATAAAATTAGAGAAATTAAAACTGAAGATCAAAATAAATACTCGTACACATATGGAATAAGGTAAGGCACGAGTATCGATATATATTATTAAAATGATAAAAATAGAAATAGGGAACACTGTGAATGACACCTCAAAACTTGTTTAGAGAAAGGGAGCAAAGCTCATAACCTCATTGAGGCCCTTGGGTTGGAGTGAACCTATCCGTGAAATCCATTTGGTTTCAAGTTGAGCCAGTCTGGTCTTAACATTACCACCTCTAGAGTCCTTAATTATTCTGTCGATGCCAATTACCCGTAGTAAGCCTGAATCACAGTTATGGGCTGCTCTAAAGTGTCGTGGAATCGGCTTCAGAAGTGCCAAATCAGTCACTTCACAGGCATTATTTATATCGCGGACATGTTCACGTGTCCGTATTTTCAATGGTCTAGATGTCATGCCTATGTATACAAGATGGCATGGGCATGTGGCATAATAAATCACACAGTCCGTACCACGTGATGTGGTGGGTGATATGGAAGATCTTACCCTGTGCGTTTTTGAATTCTTGAGCCTTATCCATGTTGTTGCAAGCCAAGCACTTCTTGCATGGGAAGAAACCCCAACTGGGTCCTTTGGAGTTGAAGATGCCGCAGGCAGTCCCACCCTTGTACTGGCTATGAACCAGTATATCCTTAAGATTTTGTGATCTCCTGTATGTGATTGTAGGTGTTGCAGGGACACTCTTTGCTAGTACAGGATCATTCCTAATAATAGGCCAAAATTTGGAGAGGGCTTCTCTCATCGGTTTCCATTTCTCATTATAATTCGAAATGAATCTCACTGTGGATGGCATATTAGGGATATTTCTGGGTTTCTGTTTCAGCAAATCACATCTTGATTTGTTGCTGGCTTTGATCCAACCCTGGTGGATAACTCGTTTAGAGTATCCCCTCTGTGAGAATCGTTGGGCCAGTTCAGAGGCCTGAGTTTGAAATGATGAATCGGTGGAACAGATTCTCCTAGTCCTCAAGAACTGTCCATACGGAATACTGTTCTTCAATGGTCTGGGATGTGATGAAGTGGCATGCAACACTGAATTAACGGAAGTGTCCTTCCTGAATACTTCAGTGTGCAGAAACCCATCTTCGCCCTTAAAGATTTTGGTATCAAGGAAATCAATGCTGGATTGACTGTATTTACTGGTCAATTTAATGTTCAATGTATTGTCGTTAAGTAAATGAATGAAAGAATTCAGATCCTCTTCAGAGCCCTGCCAGATGACAAAAATGTCATCTATGAACCTTACCCAGGTGCATACTTTCTCAATCAGGGGAATGGTGTTAGTTAAGAAGATCATACGCTCCCATGACCCCATAAAAAGGTTTGCATATGAGGGCGCAAAAGCAGCCCCCATAGCAGTCCCCTGCAATTGGAGGTAGAGGACCTCTTTAAATATGAAGAAATTGTGAGTAAGGGCGTACTCTAGTAGGGTCAGCAAAAATTCAATCAAATCATTATCATTACTGGACATGTGGAGAAAACTCCTGACCGCTTCTATCCCATCGTTGTGGCGGATAGACGTATACAGAGATTCTACGTCAAAGGTTACTAACCACATATCAGCTTCAAGTGGAGTGTCCATTAGTCTGCGGAGTACATCGCCTGTATCCTGAATATATGAGGGAAGATTTTCCACCATTGGTTTCAGATGGAAATCAAGAAATCTATTAACCTGCTCACAAAGCGCTCCCCCCCCTGAGACAATCGGACGTCCAGGGGGGTTGGTGGTGGATTTGTGCACCTTAGGAAGCAAATATAGGCAGGGTGTGCGAGGTGTCTCAGGGATTAACCCATCCATAATTTCTTTTGATATGGTACCGTTATAAAATGCTTGTTCCACCAAATCCCTCAATTGGCTTTGGTAGATAGCGGTAGGGTTAAAGGTCAGGCGTTTGTAACAGTTGGCATCCTTCAACTGCCTATATGCTTCCTTCTCGTACAAAGAGGAAGGCCACAACACAATATTTCCCCCTTTATCAGAGGGTTTGATTATGACATTCTTCAATGACTTTAACTCTTTGAGAGCTTTCCTTTGCGGTCTCGTTAGGTTATCGTGTTGTATCCCAACAGGGATACGGCGAAATTCCTCAGACACCAAACGTACAAATAGATCGATGTCAGGGTACATACTGAGCGGTGGAAATTTTTTTGATTTCAAGGTTGGAAACTTACTCACAGTGGAGGCTGCTGGGGTCTCATCATTCAAATCTTCCAGTATGGCAATGATCTCTTGTTCCTGCGATGACCACTCACTTACAGTAGATGGTTTATCGTGTATCTTTTTGAGGACCAGCTTCCTAGCAAAAAGATGTAGATCTTTTAAAGCTGTGAAATAATCAAAGGAGGCCACGGGAGAAAATGTTAAACCCATACCAAGTACATCAACCTGATCCGCAGACAACTCAACATCAGAGAGGTTTATTACCTGGAGTTTGGAGGATTTATTAGAAGATCTCAAGCTCCTATGTTGATAAGGGCTGAATCTATGGCCACCTCCACGTCTGTTCTTGTTACCAGAGCCTCCTTTAAAAGAGTTGGATCCAGACGCACTCTCAACAGATGAGAGTGATGAATTGGATGGAGCCCTCTGAAGCAAGTGTGGTTGTTGCCATCTGTACACATTGTTACTTTGGAAATCATTAAGATCACGCTGAAATTTTTTCGTTTTGGTGTCCTGAATTTCTTTGACCCAAGTTGTGAGGAGTTTGTCGATTTCACTTCTGAATGACTCCATCTCAGTGAGGGGTAAAGTGTTGGTTAATTTCACTTGTATCGTCTCTATTTCCCCTTCCAGGGTTTCCAGAGTTTTTTTGTTCATACCAATAAGGATCTCCATGAGAGATCTAGAGCAAATAGTGCAGGCCTCTTCCCATCTATTGCGAAAAAATGCATCTTCAACGGGAAAGGAAGGTAGGATCCTGACTCTCAAACCCCGGGGTATCAGACTCTTAATTAAATAATTTTCAAGGGAGGCCTTGTTCCACCAGACACGAGCTCGTTTTTTTATAAGAAATTTAAATGAATTTTTCAGTTCAACAGTGCTCCCATTCTCATTACCCATACTCTGCACGTGTTCACCCTTAAAGATAGTATCAATGTTGGAGAGCCATAACTGGTCTCTAGCTTTGATGTCCATGGTCAACAAACTGTGAAAACACAGAAAATTAGTCAATTTACCCAAAAACAGACCGATAAATATATGTGGGGTACCACCAAAAAAGTACTATATAACCAAAGAAGAGGGGAGTACCAACCAAATATTAAAAAATGTAAATTTTATTTATAACAATTAAAATACACAAAATATTAAAGAAAAATAGGGGACAAGGCAGAGTAGCCCCAATGCAATCCTAGTATACGTTCAAATAAATATATATATATAAACACTAAGCGGTTTTAGTAAATAAATGCTCACGCATCAGCATTTTCTATTTCACTACGGGATTCTTTACTTCAGGAACCATACAAACTCCTACATATGCATGATAATACTTATTACCAATCCAGAACCTGCTGATGCGTGAGCATTTATTTACTAAAACCGCTTAGTGTTTATATATATATATTTATTTGAACGTATACTAGGATTGCATTGGGGCTACTCTGCCTTGTCCCCTATTTTTCTTTAATATTTTGTGTATTTTAATTGTTATAAATAAAATTTACATTTTTTAATATTTGGTTGGTACTCCCCTCTTCTTTGGTTATATAGTGATAGAAGTAGTAACCATATCACTGCTGGTGAGAGAAAATGCTCATCTAGACTAGTGATAGAAGTAGTAACCATATCACTGCTGGTGAGAACAATGCTCATCTAGACTAGTGATAGAAGTAGTAACCATATCACTGCTGGTGAGAACAATGCTCATCTAGACTAGTGATAGAAGTAGTAACCATATCACTGCTGGTGAGAACAATGCTCATCTAGACTAGTGATAGAAGTAGTAACCATATCACTGCTGGTGAGAACAATGCTCATCTAGACTAGTGATAGAAGTAGTAACCATATCACTGCTGCTGAGAACAATGCTCATCTAGACTAGTGATAGAAGTAGTAACCATATCACTGCTGGTGAGAACAATGCTCATCTAGACTAGTGATAGAAGTAGTAACCTTATCACTGCTGGGTGAGAACAATGCTCATCTAGACTAGTGATAGAAGAAGTAACCTTATCACTGCTGGTGAGAACAATGCTCATCTAGACTAGTGATAGAAGAAGTAACCATATCACTGCTGGTGAGATCAATGCTCATCTAGACTAGTGATAGAAGAAGTAACCATATCACTGCTGGTGAGAACAATGCTCATCTAGACTAGTGATAGAAGAAGTAACCATATCACTGCTGGTGAGAACAATGCTCATCTAGACTAGTGATAGAAGAAGTAACCATATCACTGCTGCTGAGAACAATGCTCATCTAGACTAGTGATAGAAGTAGTAACCATATCACTGCTGGAGAGAACAATGCTCATCTAGACTAGTGATAGAAGTAGTAACCATATCACTGCTGGGTGAGAACAATGCTCATCTAGACTAGTGATAGAAGTAGTAACCATATCACTGCTGGTGAGAACAATGCTCATCTAGACTAGTGATAGAAGTAGTAACCATATCACTGCTGGTGAGAACAATGCTCATCTAGACTAGTGATAGAAGTAGTAACCATATCACTGCTGCTGAGAACAATGCTCATCTAGACTAGTGATAGAAGTAGTAACCATATCACTGCTGGAGAGAACAATGCTCATCTAGACTAGTGATAGAAGTAGTAACCTTATCACTGCTGGTGAGAACAATGCTCATCTAGACTAGTGATAGAAGTAGTAACCTTATCACTGCTGGGTGAGAACAATGCTCATCTAGACTAGTGATAGAAGAAGTAACCTTATCACTGCTGGAGAGAACAATGCTCATCTAGACTAGTGATAGAAGAAGTAACCATATCACTGCTGGTGAGATCAATGCTCATCTAGACTAGTGATAGAAGAAGTAACCTTATCACTGCTGGAGAGAACAATGCTCATCTAGACTAGTGATAGAAGAAGTAACCATATCACTGCTGGTGAGATCAATGCTCATCTAGACTAGTGATAGTAGTACTGTTACTATAGCATTGCCACTTTATACTATATATGCAGACTAGTAGTACTAGCAAGTATATCACTGCTAATTTGTACTGTATATGCAGACTAGTAGCACTGTTACTATAGCATTGCCGATTTATACTGTATATGCAGACTAGTAGTACTAGCAACTATATCATTGCTAATTTATACTATATATGTAGACTAGTAGTACTAGCAACTATAGCACTGCCGCTTTATACTATATATGCAGACTAGTAGTACTGTGACTTTATAATTGCCAATTTATACTATATATGCAGACTAGTAGTACTGTGACTATATAATTGCCAATTTATACTATATACACAGACTAGTAGTACTGTGACTATATCACTGCCACTTTATACTATATATGCAGACTAGTAGTACTGTCACTATATCATTGCCACTTTATACTATATATGCAGACTAGTAGTACTGTGACTATATCACTGCCAATTTATACTATATATGCAGACTAGTAGTACTGTTACTATAGCACTGTCACTTTATACTATATATGCAGACTAGTAGTACTGTGACTATATCACTGCCAATTTATACTATATATGCAGACTAGTAGTACTGTGACTATATCACTGCCAATTTATACTATATATGCAAACTAGTAGTACTGTGACTATATCACTGCCAATTTATACTATATATGCAAACTAGTAGTACTGTTACTATAGCACTGTCACTTTATACTATATATGCAGACTAGTAGTACTGTGACTATATCACTGCCAATTTATACTATATATGCAGACTAGTAGTACTGTTACTATAGCACTGCCACTTTATACTATATATGCAGACTAGTAGTACTGTGACTATAGCATTGCCAATTTATACTATATATGCAGACTAGTAGTACTGTGACTATAGCATTGCCAATTTATACTATATATGCAGACTAGTAGTACTGTGACTATAGCATTGCCAATTTATACTATATATGCAGACTAGTAGTACTGTGACTATAGCATTGCCAATTTATACTATACATGTAGACTATTAGTACTAATAACCATATCATTACTTGTGGGAACTATATATGCAGACTAGTCGCACTAGTAATCATATTACTATCGATTCGTACTCTGCATGTGGCTGTAGTAATCATGTCACTGCTGGTGTGAGTCATGATCCCATTACTTTACTGCTCCTCCTACCTTGGGTTGATCACAATATTTTCACCTTCCAGGACGATCACTTTCTTTCCCATTGAAGAATTTGTGAGTAAACAACAAATGGAGACTAGAAAAGTATAGAAAAAATGTCTACTACATGGGAACAAAATCCTGGAAACTAAACGGATCTCCTGATCTTCTGCTGTTTGATGGCTGCTGCTGCTCCTCCTCTTTATTTCTGTTTCTAATGCATTGCTGCCACATCCATTCTTCCTCGGTTACCCGGTCACCATCAGATCACTTTAGATCACTCACTAGAAGAATCTCCAACTTTTATTATGTCATGGTCTTACTAAAATATATATATTTTTAAGAAAACTCAGTACAATAAAAAATTTATTTTCAATTATGTATATAAAATGAAAAGAAAATGTAATTAATGACATGTTATTGTTCGATTTCTTTAAACACATTTTTTTTCATTAAATTATCCTACTTTTGCCTTCACCTGCCCCTCCACACACTAAAAAAAATAGTGTATATATATATATATATATATATATATATATATGTATGTATATATATATATATATATATATATATATATATATATATATATATATATATAATGAGCATGTGATCACTGGCATTTAAATACTTTTTCTTTTTTTTGGCATTTTTAAAATGGTTTTGCAACTATTTTTTATGTTTCTCTTATGTTGCATTTGTACAATATTTCTGATAAAATAAAAAAAACTGTAAATAATAATTACAACAATAATAATAAGTAAAAATAGTACAAATAATTATAAAGTTAATTGTGATAATAATAGTAATAATAACAATAAAATACAAAAAATATATAATGTTAATTGTGGTAATAATAGTAATTGTAGTGATGATGATGATAATAATAATAACAATAATAATAGTAAAGGAGTAAAAACTAAAGATAATGATAATTGTGATAATAATAGTAATTGCAGTGATAATAAAAAATAAAGAGTAAAAAACATGTTAGGGCATGTTAGGTTAGGCTATGGGTTGAACTAGATGGACTTATAGTCTTCCTTCAACCTTAATAACTATGTAACTATGTTAATAATAATAGCAAAAATAGTACGATTTATATTATTATTTAACAATAATAATAATAATAATAATCCCAACAATAATAATAAGAACAAAATTGTAAAAATAAATATAAAGTTAATTGGGCTAATAATAGTAATAATAACAATAAAATAATAAAAAATATATAATGTTAATTGTGGTAATAATAGTAATTGTAGTGAGAATAATAATAATAATAATAATAATAATAATAATAATAAAGAGTAAACATAATTTTTATAATAATAGCAAAAATAGTACGATTTATATTATTATTAAATAATAATAATAATAAAGAGTAAAAATAATTTTAATAATAATAGCAAAAATAGTACGATTTATATTATTATTTAATAATAATAATAATCACAACAATAATAATAAGAATTTTTTTTTTAAATAAATATAAAGTTAATTGTGGTAATAATAGTAATTGTAGTGAGAATGATAATAATGATAATAATAATAATAATAATAATTATAATAATAATAAAGAGTAAAAATAATTTTAATAATAGAAAAAATAGTATGATTTATATTATTATTAAATAATAATAATAAAGGGTAAAAATAATGTTAATAATAATAGCAAAAATAGTACAATTTATATTATTATTTATTAATAATAAGAATAACGAGTAAAATGATGTTAATGATGATAACAATAATAGTACTATTTATATTATTATTATCATCATCATTTCTAGCAGTTTAGTAATATGAAGAAATAGAAAAAAAGGAGGAAACAACAAAATAGGAGATATATTTATATTACAGTTTATTGTTCAATGTTTAAAGGTTTTAGCAAAGTGCTTGAAATATTCTCTCTCTAATAACGCCATATCGTCATACAATTAAATATAAAAAATTAAACATCATTATCAACCATTATTTACACAAATAAACAAAATGTAAAATTACAATGCAGTAACAGCAGTTTAGACTGGATTAATAATTACATTTGAAACCATTTACATCCCAGGAAAATCTGTCGAATCATTTTCCATACAGAGTTTCTAGAAAGGAATTTTATTTTATTTTTTTTTCATTTTTTTTTTAAACTGAATGCATAAATTCTATATATAGTGTATATCGTGATATCACGAACGCAAGGTTCATTGTATATTTCAACAATGCAAATTATTACCTACAGCCGCTTCCTAAACTCCTATTAACCCTGAGAGGAACATGGGCACAGAATAAAAATGTTTTTTATTTATTTCTTTTTTTTTTTTCTTTCTTTCTTTTTTTTATGAAAACAAGTCCCCAACATGTAAAGAAAAAAACGTTATTTACATCCCAGTTATTCTTGGAAATAAATGTGAAATGATCTCCTCTGATATTCTGGAAGGATTCCCAGCAATTAATGGCAACAAATATATGTTCTGGTTTTTATAACCACATTTACAGGTGTCTTTAATGATGATGTCTCCATCTGAAAAAAGTAGGTGAGCTGAAGACTTTTTTGACAAAACAAATAAAAAACAAATAAAAAAACAAATAAATAAATAAAACCAATAATGTGAAAATGTATTTCTCCAATTTACAGGAACATCTGACTAATTTTTTTTTTTGGGTGGTTTTTTGTATTTTTTTGTATATTTTTTGTATGTGATGCTTCCCTTTAAATTTCGTTCTATACATAGAAAGGTGGAAAGTCTTTTTTTGTAAAGTGCTTTCCATAGGAAATCGGTATATAAGTGGTTTATAATCAGATCCATTGCAATGAAAGGTGCTGTGCTTCTAGTACATGTCTGAGAGCAATAAGTCAGGGAGCTGCACAAAAGGGGGGTGAGGACATATGCAACCAGTGCTGCTATGATGCTACATTACTATTTCTTTTAAGATTGCCAGCTCTTGGACCCCATGTTAATGCCTTTGGGGGCTTTGTCCAGTCTAGGCAGACTTGTGCTTTGCCCAGTGAATAGTTCACACACTGTACGGTCAGGGATTGCACTTTTATAAGTGTGGGGCATAAAATGCGGGGGCTCCATAGGACTGGGACCCCAGGACAAAGGGTGACAGGACAGCAGCTGGACCTGGGAGGAAGGGTAACTGTGCTGTGCACATCAGCCCACTGGGTGCATGGCTTGGATACCCTGGGTGCCCATGCATGCCCAGTGGGTTGACCATAGAAGGGGAATGACTTAAAGGGCTGAGCCCACCACCCATGCTTGGACCTCCCCCATGATTGGACCCTCCAGTAGGGGCACTTGTGTCAGCTCCAGGATTCTGCTTCTTCCACTTGGTGCGTCTGTTCTGGAACCAGATCTTGACTTGGGTCTCGGTCAGACTTAGCGATAAGGCCAGGTTGAGTCTTTCACAAACTGAGAGGTATCTGGTGGACTTGAACTTGTTCTCTAGAGCAACAAGCTGTTCATAGGTGAAAGCTGTTCGAGCTCTCCTGGGTTTGCCAGACTTGGAGTCAGAGCCAGCCCTCTTCCTCTTGGGTTTGCCATGTTGGCTTTGACCTTGGTTCTGGTTCTTGCCATTGGCTTGTTGCGAGCCAGGAGTGTTACCTAGACCTTCCTCAGAATGGGAAGAGCCAAGACCACCACCTGGCTCTCTGTCCACTGTACCAGATGGAGTGGAGCTGCTGCTTTCTTCACTGCAGACCTCTTCATCCTCCTCGTCCTCTTCTTCTTCCAGGTCACTTCCAGGACTTGGGCTAAAGTCTTGGTTTTGACATTCCTCTCCAGCCTGTCGGTACAACTCTCCATCGTCTGGAAAGAGAAAGTTTCTATTAGATAACATGCTGCCTGTTGATTGCCATCATCCATAGACCAAAGGGTTAATCTATGTACCGTAGGAAAGTGCAGTTATCAATAGAAAAAAAAAATCAATAGGTTCCATCAAAGTGTCATCAATAAAAGCCAAAGCTGAAGAGTCATCATCAATGGCTGATCGCTGACCAAGTATGATCACTAGGACCTGCCATAGAGGAGAGGTGGGTGTCAGGCTGATGAAGGGGCTGCAAATCCCACCACATCTGCCCACCATGCTGATCAATGGTCTAGTGTCCAAGGAAAAAAAAATAAAGCACACAAAGCCTACTGGCAGGACCTGAGGACTGTGCCAACATGCCTGACAATGTGTGCCATGGGCAACTAATGACCAGCCTGGCTTTTCAATTAACAGGTGTAATACAGATATTACATCACTGCATCTTCTAATGAAGATACATATATATATATATATATATATATATATATATATATATATACATACACACAGCTCTGCTCTATTTAAATATACTTAATAAAATATATATAACAAAATATATAAGTAATATGTTGTAAGTAAAAAAATAAACAAGAGGGATATGTATATATATATATAAACATTTTTTTTCCTCTATACATATACATAACATATATATATATATATATATATATATATATATATATACATATATAAAACTATGTTTATTATGTTCCTTTTTATATACATTTTGCATATGGAAAGTGCATTCATTCACTAACGAATTATAAGTGATTAGTACAGAATTCTGCACACAATGTACATACACACAGTGCACATGTATACCACACTGACAATGGCAATTCTCCTTTCCAGTGAGTGATGGCTGTGATCAGTATCTGCACACCCAGCATCCTGGAGCCTGACAAATCATGTGTAATGGGTGAAATGTTTACTAAAGTGCATTTACCTAGGACAATATACGAGCAGGTCGCCATCAGCCCTCCTCAGTGGCCCAGGATCGTGTATTACTGCTCATAGTCTCTGCAGAGATAGGTGAACGCTGGGGCTTCTAGTTTATGTTTCCATGATTATTTTAATTGATTATAAATTAATTATTTAATTTGGGGGTAAAATAATAATAATAATAATAATAATAATTTGTATTATCGTGTATTAGCTGCATTTTACATTGCTAAAATCTCTCTCCCCCATATTGATAGCAGCCCAAAAGTCAGTTATGATATGATATGACTTTCTTGAGGCGGTCTAATTCTACAGACTCTCCATGCGGTCTGTAGGATGGATAAGGTATATTTTTTCGGGGCTTTTGTGTGTGTATATGTATATATATATGTATATATATATATATATACATATATATACTGTATATATATGAATTGGGCTTGTTGATAGCAGACATGACAGTGTTCGGTGGAGCAGCAGTTGGTTGCAGGCAGTACACGTGTTTTCAGGGCTGTGCAGTGATGCAGGACTCTGCTGATCGCCTCCTGGCTGCACAGTGACACAATATACTGTATAACTATATACTGATAGGAAAGTCAGGAAATGATTACAGGGAAAGATTATGTATATATTTACAATGCCATCTTATCATGGAAAAACACAAATATACATTACAATGCACTGTGGTAGGATGCTTGTAGTGAAAATATTTGTAAAACTGAAATCCTAATAAATGAATTAAATAGATAAGAGAGTAAAAATATAAGAAAATAATACAAATAAAACAAATTGTACATATTCAGCTGTAATTAAAGAAAATTTATATAATTGTATATAGATATATAATTTCACATTAATATATATATATGTATATATATATATAGATATATATATAGATATATAGATATACATACTAACGTGAAATAATATAGGTTTTTTTTTCTCTAACACCAGCTCTACACTATCTACAACATTGAAAATAATTCCTATCACACAATTTATTTACCAGCCAATAATCCTCCAATTTAAGTTCTGCTGGATCACCTAAACATAAATGAAATGTCTCCAATAATCATCTGAATTGGAATTTAACTTATCCTAATAATGTCTGCTATTAATATATTTTAATGGATTTTTTTTAAAGGAAAGAAACAATGGTAAAAAAAAAAAAACCCAGAACACTAAAAAAAAAAGTAATTCAATAAATGTCAAAATGAGTTCTAATGTGATATATAAAACCACCATATCTAAATATATTTCCCTTTTTTGCTTTTTTTTTATCAACAGTTTAATTATATAGCTCATTCTTATTAGATTTTATAGAATTGCACTATAATGCAATCATGAAAAGAAGCATACAATTTTATATATATATATATATATATATATATATATATATATATATATCAAATGAAGTCATGAAATGTAAATTTTAGAAATTATATGCATGTGTTATGTGTATGTATATTGTATGCATGTGTTATGTATTTACATATATATATATATCTATATATATATATATATAGATATATATATATATATACAGAGAGAGAGAGAGATCTGTATATATATAATGTATGTAAATTTATATATGTGTATATGTATGTGTATATATATATATATATATATATATATATACAGAGAGAGAGAGAGAGAGATCTGTATATATATATAATGTATGTAAATTTATATATATATGTGTGCGTGTGTATATGTTCACCCATGGGTCCGTAGATCCGTGAGAGGTGTCCTGGAGACCCCTGGATGGTAATAATAAGTGTAATGAATTGTAATCGAGTCATTCTCCTGATTGTGACCCTATAATTTAGATGTTGGGGAGAAGGAGGCTGCTGGTAAGAGATACGCAGCATTCGATAATAGGATATTGATCGGGCAGCTCGGCTGCTCCAGGGGCCGATCCCCCATTATCCACCGCTGCTGCTCAACACAATCTCCCTCCGATGGAATCGAAGGAATTTAATTGTTTTTTTTTTGTTACAGATAAACGAAATTTTGACACAATTATTCAAATTTGTCTTGTAAACCCATGAAGATGAGAAACCTCCCCAAGCCACAGCTGAAGGGTCCTGCTGGAGAAGGCTGCCCCCCTGCTCAGCTGAGGCTTTCCCTAGATTGTACTCTTGCTCTTTTGTGAATGTAGACTCTGTAGGCTGTGGGACTACAACTCACAGGATGCCATATTTCACCTGGGCCAGGGATATGTGCTCTTCCGAATGTCACACACTCTAAGAATCACAGCTGCTGCACTACAACTCCCAGCATGTCATTTCCTGTACTGAACTTGGACCTCACACGTGGTATAGTTCTACCAAGGAATGTAGAGCAATACAGAATTCCATATTGTAGATGGATAAAAGTACCATGGACAGAGGCAGAAGGAAGGAGGAAGGAAGGAAGGAAGGAAGGAAGGAAGGAAGGAAGGAAGGAAGGTAGGTAGGTAGAATGGAAGGAAGGAAGGAAGGTAGAATGGAAGGAAGGAAGGAAGGAAGGAAGGAAGGAAGGAAGGTAGAATGGAAGGAAGGAAGGAAGGAAGGAAGGAAGGAAGGAAGGAAGGAAGGAAGGAAGGAAGGAAGGAAGGAAGGTAGAATGGAAGGAAGGAAGGAAGGAAGGTAGAATGGAAGGAAGGAAGGAAGGAAGGAAGGAAGGAAGGAAGGAAGGAAGGTAGAATGGAAGGAAGGAAGGAAGGAAGGTAGAATGGAAGGAAGGAAGGAAGGAAGGAAGGAAGGAAGGAAGGAAGGTAGAATGGAAGGAAGGAAGGAAGGAAGGAAGAAATAATAATAATAATAGATAATAAAAACATAAAAGACATAGCTGGATAATAGATAAATAATAGATAGATAATAGATAGATAAATAATATGTAAAAAAGAGCTAGATGATAGATGCTAAGTTACATATATATGAGCAGAAATGTTGTTTTTATTCACATGAACCAATAAATCACACACTTTTTGCATCGAAAATCATTTAGAGTGCTGCCTACATTTTGTGAGATAAGATAGATAGATAATAGACAGATAATAGATAGATAGATAATAGGATAGATAGATAATAGATAGATAATAAATAGATAATAGATAGATAGATAATAGATAGATGATAGATAGATGATAGATAGATAGATAGATAATAGATAGATGATAGATAGATAGATAATAGATAGATAATACATAGAGAGGTAGATAATAGACAGATAATAGATAGAAAGATAATAGGATAGATAGATAGATAGGTAGAGAATTGATAGATAATAGGATAGATAGAGAATAGATAGATAATAGATAGATAGATAGATAGATAGATAGATAGATAGATAGATAGATAGATAGATAATAGATGATAGATAGATAGATAGGTAGATAATAAATAGATAGATAGATAGATAATAGATAGATAATAGATAGATAGATAGATAATAAATAGATAGATAGATAGATAATAGATAGATAATAGATAGATAGATAGATAGATAATAGAAGGATAGATAGATAGATAGATAGATAGATAGATAGATAATAGATAGATAGATAATAGATAGATAGATAGATAGATAGATAGATAGATAGATAGATAGATGATAGATAGATAATAGATAGATAGAATTACTTACTTAGAGCATCTGGGGACTTCTTGCAGGTGTCAAAGTCTTCTAAGAAGGGTTTGTGGTTTGGCAGGTCTGTCGCCAGCTCTTCTTGCTTGTCCTCTGCCCTCAGGATGTAGTCACTGGACTTGTTGTACCCCAGGGGACAGTTCCTCTGTTTGCTATTGAATTTATTAGGGTCCAAAATGTCCAGGACAGAAAATGAGGTGGTTCTGTGAACCGCGGGTGGTGCCGGCACCAGCCCTTCTTGTCCCGGAGTGCTGACACTCTGACTGTCCCCCTGCCGGTCCCGGGGGCAGCCATACATCGGGTGGTCGCTGACTGACAGCCTCTGTTCTCCGTCCATGTCCCCGCTGTGCAGGGTGCAGGACGCCGCTTCCACCACCGCCGCCTGGGCCTGGGGCATTGGGATGTCTACCTGAGTCTTGTCCCTGCTCACATTCATTGCTCGGTCCTTGGTCTCTAGAAGAATATTCGCTTCTCCTTGCCTTGGAAACTTCTAAGACGTCCAGCTTAAATCTTGTAGACCCCCAGGGGACTCATATTAGCGGCTATCTCACCAAATGTTAGTGCATGAGACAGGTTTGAGGTCACCTGGACAGTTCTTGAAGTATTGGGACCTCTCAGACTTGGGCTCCTCAGCACCTTCTGAGGTTCTGGGCTTCTCTATGACTCTGGATGTCCCTTCTGCACACCGTTCAGTCCAATCTTTGGTCAGACTTGTGCACCTTGACACCTTTTTTGGACCCTATAAAAGCCTTTGTGGTCCATGAACTTTATAGGTTCCGAGGTTCCAGATTTGCTTTCTTTGTGGTTGTAAAACTCCTCGGACCTTTGAATGACTACTAGACTGAGCTTTATGTGGAGCCTTGTGTGGTTCTATCAACCTTCATGGACAGCTGAGACTTAGGACCTTCTCCACCTGGAAGTATTGAACTCTCTTGGTTGTGGTCTCCTTATCCTTATGACAAGTTGTCTTTTAGTGGTCCAGTAAGAAGGTTATGGAGCTAAAGACTTGGCAGTCAGATTGTAAAGAGCCATTAAAGCTCTTTCCCATGAGTGGAGTGTGAGCAGGAGAGCAGCAGTGTGTCCTCCTCAGCAGCAGATGGTGGAGTGTGAGGAGTGATGCTGAGTGATGCCCTATGGCTGCTCCGCAGCTCCTGCCTCCATTCATCTGTGCAGCATCTAAATAGCCTTATTTGGGAAAGTGGGAGGTGATGGGATTCTTCTTAAATAATTGCCAGGATCAATAATAGCAGGAACTTCTCTACACAATGAGAGCATCAGATCAGACGGCCGAGCACTGACTAAATGGGTCAGAACAGTTACTAGAGCAAAAGGCACTTTGTGACAAGGTAAAATATGAGGCTGGAGATGACTGGAGGCTTCACACAACCTCCAGCCCAAGTGTACCAATGTAGTCAGAGGTGGAGAGACAGAGAGAGGACTCCAAGCATCTATCTATTATCTATATATTATCTATTATCCATCTATATATCTATTATCCATCTATTATCTATTATCTATCTATTATATATCTATATATCTATTATCTATTATCTATCTATTATATATCTATATATCTATTATCTATTATCTATCTATTATATATCTATTATCTATCATCTATATATCTATTATCTATCTATTATATATCCATTATCTATCATCTATATATCTATTATCTATCTATTATATATCTATTATCTATCATCTATATATCTATTATCTCTTATCTATCTATTATCCATTATCTATTATCTATCTGTATATCTATTATCTATCTATCTATTATCTATTTATTATCCATCTATATATCTTTAATCTATTATCTATCTATTATATATCTATTATCTATTATCCATCTATATATCTATTATCTATCTATTTTCTATTATCTATCTATTATCTATATATCTATCTATTATCTATTATCTATCTATTATCTATCTACCTATTATCTATCTATTATCTATCTATTATCTATTATCTATCTATATATCTATTATCTATTATCTACCTATCTATTATCTATCTATTATCTATTATCTATCTATATATCTATTATCTATTATCTACCTATCTATTATCTATCTATTATCTATCTATCTATCTATCTACTATCTATCTATCTATCTATCTATCTATCTATCTATCTATCTATCTATCTATCGATTATCTATCTATCTATTATTTATCTCTATTATCTATCTATTATCTATGTATCTATATATTATATATCTACTGTATCATCTATCATCTATTTTATTTATTTCTTTTATCATCTATCAATCTAGCTATCTTTTATCTATTAGTTATCTATTAGTTATCTATTATCTATCTATTATCTATATATTATATATCTATTATCTATCTATCTATCTATTATCTATCTATCGATTATCTATTTATCTATCTATCTATTATCTGTGTATATATTATCTATCTATCTATTATCTATCTATCTATTATATATCTATATGTTATCTATCTATTATCTATCTATCTATTATATATATATTATCTATCTATCATCTATTATTTATCATCTATCTATTATCTATCTATCAACTATTTTATTTCTTTCTTTTGTCATCTATTAATCTAGCTATCTTTTATCTATTATTTATCTATTATCTATCTATCCATTATCTATCCATTATCTATCTATTATCTATCCATCTTTATCACTTAGATAGATGATAGATTAATAGACAGTCAGTCTGACAGCTATGTATATAAAGGTATGAAAGATAAATTAGATGGACCATATATAGATATGATTGATAAATAAATAAAAGATACTATATATATATATATATATATATATATATATATATACACACACAGGTACACATATATATATATAATGTAATTCAATACATAGCAGAGGCAGATTGTGGAGAAGGTTTTAAGTTAAAATAATCTGAGAGATCGTTATTTTTTAATTATGTAATTTATACCTAGATACATGTAATATCCAAAAACACAGGGGTGTGACTGACATTAAGTAAAACGTGAATATTCTTTGCAGAATCCCCAGATCTGTTATATAATCCTGACTCTGAGCTCCGACTCATTGACAAGCTCAGCTCTGTACATAGAAATACATCACATCTTTTGTTTTTTTTCCTGGAAACAGAACAACAAGAGCTTAGAAATGTAATGTCTGTGTGCAGAGATGAAGCAGAGCTGAGCTGGACACTGATGATTGATGGCAGCGGTATGTGGCACTGTGCCCGGCGATGCTGGGGCTGCTCCTATTATTATTGTGTCCCTGATCATAGTTATATTGTGCATAATCTAAGCCGGGTGACACGACAAACACAGCTCTGCTGGTCCTGTGTGCTGGGGACGGGTGGGGAGGGCTCTAATCATCACAGGCAATGATCCTTCAGAAAGCAGAAATTAAAAGTGCTGAGGGATAATGGGCTAAAGCAATGAGACAGCGGTTTAGGGTGGTACACAGTGACCCGATGGCAGGGCTGAGCTCAGGGGAGTCAGGGCGACCACTGCTCATCAGGAGCCTTCCCCGGCCGGCAGCTGCACCGGCTGATTACCGGCACCGCACTCTGCATGCACCCCATGCCGGCATCATCTGCCATTATACAGGGGCAATACCGAACTATCACTGGGCCAGGAAATCACTTCTCCCTTGTGATGTCAGCTTTTATTTACAGGAAAGATATATATATATATATATATATATATATATATATATATATATATATATATATATATATATATATATATATATATTGGTACCTTATATTATACATCGTCTATCTATTATCTATCTATCTATCTATCTATCTATCTATCTATCTATCTATTATCTATCTATCTTCTATCTATTATCTATCTATCTATCTATCTATCTATCTATATCTATCTATATATCTATCTATTATCGATCATCTATCTATTATCTATCTATTATCTATTATCTACCTATCTATCTATCTATTATCTATCTATCTTCTATCTATTATCTATCTATCTATCTATCTATCTATCTATCTATCTATCTATTATCTATTATCTACCTATCTCTATCTATCTATCTATCTATCTATCTATCTATCTTTCTATCTATCTATCTATCTATCTATTATCTATCTATTATCTATCTATCTATCTATCTATCTATCTATCTATCTATCTATCTATCTATCTATCTATCTATCTATCTCTATCTATTATCTATCTATCTATCTATCTATCTATCTATCTATCTATTATCTATCTATCTTCTATCTATTATCTATATATCTATTATCTATCTATCTATCTATCTATCTATCTTCTATCTATCTATCTATCTATCTATCTACATATCTATCTATTATCGATCATCTATCTATTATCTATCTATTATCTATCTATCTATCTATCTATCTATCTATCTATTATCTATCTGTCTATCTATTATCTATCTATCTATCAATCTATATATCTATCTATTTATCAATCTATCTATCAATTTATCTATCTATTATCTATCTATCTATCTATCTATCTATTATCTATCTATTATCTATCTATCTATCTATTATCTATCTATCTATCTATCTATCTATCTATCTATCTATCTATCTATTATCTATCTATCAATCAATCAATCTATTTATTATCTATCTATCTATCTATTATCTATCTATCTATCTATCTATCTATCTATTATCTATCTGTCTATCTATTATCTATCTATCTATCAATCTATATATCTATCTATTTATCAATCTATCTATCAATTTATCTATCTATCTATTATCTATCTATCTATCTATCTATCTATCTATCTATCTATCTATCTATCTATCTATCTATCTATTATCTATCTATCTATCTATCTATTATCTATCTATCTATCTATCTATCTATCTATCTATCTATCTATTATCTATCTATCAATCAATCAATCTATTTATTATCTATCTATCTATCTATCTATCTATCTATCTATCTATTATCTATCTATCTATCTATTATCTATCTATCTATCTATCTATCTATCTATCTATCTATCTATAAAAAAAACAGAATCTTATAAAGATTCAAAAGAAGAGGCAGCACTCCATTTCTTCAGTGAAAAATGTGGAAGATTTAATCAACCCTCTTGTCTGGGCGACGTTTCGGCTCCATATCTGTCTGTGGACCTGTGTCTATCTCCAGGTCTGTGACGCTGCTGCCATTAGATATGAGCCGGTCCTCACACCCGCCAGGGCCTTATATGATCCTGTGTGATATTTCCAGCATTATTATGGAGCATCAGCTCCTGTGTGGACGCCGCAGATATAAAGATGTTACTATGGCTTCTAATCACAATTGATTGTCAATTAAAGGCTCATTTGCTGCATCTCAATCTATCTGCCATCTCCAGTTATCTGTTCTGCAGGAACTTAGCTGTGAGGGCTGAGTATTGTATGAGTTCTGACAGGTAATATCTCTCTCATCCTCCCGGCTTCACAGAAAGGACAATCTCCACGGGATTTCTGGATAAATCTACATTTGGGTTTCCTTTACATTGATTGATAAAAACTGATTTTGTATAAAATGGTCAGAAAAGTCTAAAGAAAGATCTAAGCATAGAGAAGACTGACAGTGATCAGAGTCTGGTAATTACAGGGCAGCTCTCTCTCTGTATTCCCTGCACAGATAGCAACACATTATATCTATCTATCTATCTATCTATCTATCTATCTATCTATCTATCTATCTATCTATCTATCTATCTATCTATCTATTATCTATCAATCAATCAATCTATCTATCTATCTATCTATCTATTATCTATCTATCTATCTATCTATCTATCTATCTATCTATCTATCTATCTGTCAGTCTATCTATCTATCTATCTATCTATCTATCTATCTATCTATCTATCTATCTATCTATCTATCTATCTCTCTCTATCTATCTACAGTGCCTACAAGTAGTATTCAACCCCCTGCAGATTTAGCAGGTTTACACATTTGGAATTAACTTGGCATTGTGACATTTGGACTGTAGATCAGCCTGGAAGTGTGAAATGCACTGCAGCAAAAAAGAATGTTATTTCTTTCTTTTTTTTTTTTTTTAAATTGTGAAAAGTCTTTTCAGAGGGTCATTTATTATTCAACCCCTCAACCCACCAGAATTCTGTTTGGTTCCCCTAAAGTATTAAGATGTAGTTCAGGCTCAAAGAACAATGAGCTTCACATGTTTGGATTAATTATCTCTTTTTCCAGCCTTTTCTGACTATTTAAGACCCTCCCCAAACTTGTGAACAGCACTCATACATGGTCAACATGGGAAAGACAAAGGAGCATTCCAAGGCCATCAGAGACAAGATCGTGGAGGGTCACAAGGCTGGCAAGGGGTACAAAACCCTTTCCAAGGAGTTGGGCCTACCTGTCTCCACTGTTGGGAGCATCATCCGGAAGTGGAAGGCTTATGGAACTACTGTTGGCCTTCCACAGCCTGGACAGCCTTTGAAAGTTTCCTTCCATGCCGAGGCCAGGCTTGTCCGAAGAGTCAAGGCTAACCCAAGGACAACAAGGAAGGAGCTCCGGGAAGATCTCATGGCAGTGGGGACATTGGTTTCAATCAATACCATAAGTAACGTACTCCACCGCAATGGTCTCCGTTCCAGATGAGCCCGTAAGGTACCTTTACTTTCAAAGCGTCATGTCAAGGCTCGTCTACAGTTTGCTCATGATCACTTGGAGGACTCTGAGACTGACTGGTTCAAGGTTCTCTGGTCTGATGAGACCAAGATCGAGATCTTTGGTGCCAACCACACACGTGACGTTTGGAGACTGGATGGCACTGCATACGGCCCCAAGAATACCATCCCTACAGTCAAGCATGGTGGTGGCAGCATCATGCTGTGGGGCTGTTTCTCAGCTAAGGGGCCTGGCCATCTGGTCCGCATCCATGGGAAGATGGATAGCACGGCCTACCTGGAGATTTTGGCCAAGAACCTCCGCTCCTCCATCAAGGATCTTAAGATGGGTCGTCATTTCATCTTCCAACAAGACAACGACCCAAAGCACACAGCCAAGAAAACCAAGGCCTGGTTCAAGAGGCAAAAAATCAAGGTGTTGCAGTGGCCTAGTCAGTCTCCTGACCTTAACCCAATTGAAAACTTGTGGAAGGAGCTCAAGATTAAATTTCACATGAGACACCCAAAGAACCTAGATAACTTGGAGAAGATCTGCATGGAAGAGTGGGCCAAGATAACTCCAGAGACCTGTGCCGGCCTGATCAGGTCTTATAAAAGACGATTATTAGCTGTAATTGCAAACAAAGGTTATTCCACAAAATATTAAACCTAGGGGTTGAATAATAATTGACCCACACATTTATGTTTAAAACTTATAAAAATTTAACTGAGCAACAAAACTTTTTGGTTTTGTAAGATTTATGCATCTGTTAATAAATCCTGCTCTTGTTTGAAGTTTGAAGGCTCTAACTTATTTGCATCTTATTAAACCTGCTAAATCTGCAGGGGGTTGAATACTACTTGTAGGCACTGTATCTGTCAGTCTATCTATCTATCTATCTATCTATCTATCTATCTATCTATCTATCTATCTATCTATCTATCTATCTATCTATCTATCTATCTATCTATCTATCTATCTATCTATATCAAAAATGAAAACCAGAAAATCACATTGTATAAATTATATAAATGTATTTGCATTTTGCAGTGAAATAATAAGTATTTGATCCCCGACCAACCATTAAGAGTTCTGGTTCCTACAGACCAGTTAAAAGCTCCTAATCAACTCGTTACCCGCATTAAAGACCGCTCTCTTACATAGTCACCTTTATAAAAGACTCCTGTCCACAGACTCAATTAATCAGTCATACTCTATCCTCTACAACATGGGCAAGACCAAAGAGCTTTATAAGGATGTCAGGGACAAGATCATAGACCTGCACAAAGCTGGAATGGGCTACAAAACCATAAGTATGATGCTGGGTGAGAAGGAGACAACTGTTGGAGCAATGGTAAGAAAATGGAAGAAATACAAAATGACTGTCAATCGACATCGATCTGGGGCACTATGCAAAATCTCACCTCGTGGGGTCATCTTGATCATGAGGAAGATGAGAGATCAGCCTAAAACTACACAGGGCAACTTGTTAATGATCTCAAGACAGCTGGGACCACAGTCACCAAGAAATTATGCCGTAAAGGTCTAAAATCCCGCAAGGTCCCCCTGCTCAAGAAGGCACATGTGCAGGCACATCTGAAGTTTGCCAATGAACACTTGGATGATTCTGTGAATGATTGGGAGAAGGTCCTGTGGTCAGATGAGACAAAAATTGAGGTATTTGGCATTTACTCATCTCTCCATGTTTGGAGGATGAGAAATGCTGCCTATGACCCAAAGAACACCATACCCACTGTCAAGCATGGAGGTGGAAACATTATGTTTTGGGGGTGTTTCTCTGCTAAGGGCACAAGATTACTTCCCTGCATCAATGGGAGAATGGATGGAGCCATGTAGCATAAAATCCTGAGTGACAATCTCTTTCCCTCCCCCAAGATATTAAAAATGGGTCGTGGCTGGGTCTTCCAGGAAGACAATGACCCAAAACATACAGCAAAGGCAAAGGAGTAGCTCAAAAAGAATCACATTAAGGTCATGGAGTGGCCTAGTCAGTCTCCAAACCTTAATCCCATAGAAGCTTATGGAGGGTGTTGAAGCTCCGAGTTGTCATATCTACAATGCCTACAAGTAGTATTCAACCCCCTGCAGATTTAGCAGGTTTAATAAGATGCAAATAAGTTAGAGCCTTCAAACTTCAAACAAGAGCAGGATTTATTAACAGATGCATAAATCTTAGAACCCAAAAAGTTTTGTTGCTCAGTTAAATTTTTATAAATTTTAAACATAAAAGTGTTGGTCAATTATTATTCAACCCCTAGGTTTAATATTTTTTGGAATAACCTTTGTTTGCAATTACAGCTAATAATCGTCTTTTATAAGACCTGATCAGGCCGGCACAGGTCTCTGGAGTTATCTTGGCCCACTCCTCCATGCAGATCTTCTCCAAGTTATCTAGGTTCTTTGGGTGTCTCATGTGGACTTTAATCTTGAGCTCCTTACACAAGTTTTCAATTGGGTTAAGGTCAGGAGACTGACTAGGCCACTGCAACACCTTGATTTTTTGCCTCTTGAACCAGGCCTTAGTTTTCTTGGCTGTGTGCTTTGGGTCGTTGTCTTGTTGGAAGATGAAATGACGACCCATCTTAAGATCCTTGATGGAGGAGCGGAGGTTCTTGGCCAAAATCTCCAGGTAGGCCGTGCTATCCATCTTCCCATGGATGCGGACCAGATGGCCAGGCCCCTTGGCTGAGAAACAGCCCCACAGCATGATGCTGCCATCACCATGCTTGACTGTAGGGATGGTATTCTTGGGGTCGTATGCAGTGCCATCCAGTCTCCAAACGTCACGTGTGTGGTTGGCATCAAAGATCTCGATCTTGGTCTCATCAGACCAGAGAACCTTGAACCAGTCAGTCTCAGAGTCCTCCAAGTGATCATGAGCAAACTGTAGACGAGCCTTGACATGACGCTTTGAAAGTAAAGGTACCTTACGGGCTCGTCTGGAACGGAGACCATTGCGGTGGAGTACGTTACTTATGCTATTGACTGAAACCAATGTCCCCACTGCCATGAGATCTTCCCGGAGCTCCTTTCTTGTTGTCCTTGGGTTAGCCTTGACTCTTCGGACAAGCCTGGCCTCGGCACGGGAGGAAACTTTTAAAGGCTGTCCAGGCCGTTGAAGGCTAACAGTAGTTCCATAAGCCTTCCACTTCCGGATGATGCTCCCAACAGTGGAGACAGGTAGGCCCAACTCCTTGGAAAGGGTTTTGTACCCCTTGCCAGCCTTGTGACCCTCCACGATCTTGTCTCTGATGGCCTTGGAATGCTCCTTTGTCTTTCCCATGTTGACCATGTATGAGTGCTGTTCACAAGTTTGGGGAGGGTCTTAAATAGTCAGAAAAGGCTGGAAAAAGAGATAATTAATTGAAACATGTGAAGCTCATTTTTCTTTGTGCCTGAACTACTTCTTAATACTTTAGGGGAACCAAACAGAATTCTGGTGGGTTGAGGGGTTGAATAATAAATGACCCTCTGAAAAGACTTTTCACAATTTAAAAAAAAAAATAAACAAAGAAATAACATTCTTTTTTGCTGCAGTGCATTTCACACTTCCAGGCTGATCTACAGTTCAAATGTCACAATGCCAAGTTAATTCCAAATGTGTAAACCTGCTAAATCTGCAGGGGGTTGAATACTACTTGTAGGTACTGTATTTGTTATTATTATTTATTTATATAGCACCATTGATTCCATGGTGCTGTACATGAGAAGGGTTTACATGCAAATTACAGATATCACTTATAGTAAGAAAACTAACAATGACGGACTGATACAGAGGTTTCGAGGACCCTGCCCTTGCGGGTTTATATACTACAGGATGGTGGGGAAGGAGACAATAGGTTGAGGGTATCTATCTATCTATCTATCTATCTATCTATCTATCTATCTATCTATCTATCTATCTATCTATCTATCTATCTATCTATCTATCTATCTATCTATCATCTATACAGAAAAAACCTGATCAGCACCTCCAAAGTGTGATCATGTACAAGCTGCGAGACTGCATTTTCTAAAAAAGGAAAACACAGCAGCACTATGTATAAGTTTAGGCCATGTGAAAACATTGAAAAACATTGAATCCAGATTTTACTACTCAAAAAATGTACTTACAAAAATGAATAAAAATGAAGGTTCTTAACGCATAATTTGGCCAATTCATGTATGCCCATCTACCACGGCAAGGTGACCTTCCTCTGATGGGTCCCTGTTCTAATTTATATGTCACTCTTGGAGCAATCATTTATTGTTGGGGGCTTTGGGTGCCATCATATTGTGTGGAGGAGCTGAGGGGGCCATCATACTGTGTGGGAGGTTGGGGTTTGGGATCCATCATATTACGTGGGGGAGCTGTAGTGGCCATCATACTGTGTATATGGGGAGTAATATGGGGCCATCATACAGTGTGTGGGAGGCTGTGTTAGCCATCATCATAATGTGTGGAGGCGAGGGCTGTGGGGTGATACTACTGTGTGAGTCCATAATATTGTGCGAGGGGGCTGTGGACCCAATCATAATGTGCCTGGGGACTTCATACTGTGTGGGAAGCCATCATACTGTGAGGGTGCTGCAGAGGATATTATACTGCGTGGTGCCATTATACTATGTGTGGGAGAGATGTAGGAAGCATCATACTGTGTGTCAGGGCCATCAAAGTATGTGGGATACCTGTTGGAGCATCACACTGGTTAGTGAACCATTGTTCGGAGTTCGAGACTGTGGAGTCTATCATACTGTGTCATGGGGCTATGGGAGCCCATCATAGTGTGTGTGTGTGGGTGCCTGTGGGGTCATTATACTGTATGCAGGCCTTAGGAGCCAACATACTGTGTTTGGGGAACTACTGTGCTGCAGAGTGGGCTGTGGGTCCATAAAATTATGCGTGGGGACCAGTAGGACCATAGTGTGCAGGGGTGACTGTGAAGGTCAACATACTGTGTGGGAGGCTGTGGGAGCTATCATGCTGTATGTGGTCTGTGGGGACCATCATACTATGTGGGGGTCAACATACTACGTGAGGAACTCTGGAAGCAATGATACCGTGTGGGGGAGCTGTGGGGCCGTCATACTGTGTGGCGCCATCACAGTGTGTGTGGAAGCTGTGGGGTCAATCATATTGTGTGGGGGGCTGTGGAGGTCATAGTATTGTGAGACCAATTATATTGTTTGTTGATCATTTTGTTTCCATCAAACTGTGTGGGGAGCTGAGGGGCCTGTCATACTGTGTGTGGGTGACCATAGGAACATATTACTGTGTGGGGATGAGGGGTTATCATACTGTGTGTGGAAGTCTGTGGGGTCCATTATACTTTGTGAGGAGGGCTGTGAATGATTGTGATTGTGGGGCCATCATACTGTGTGTGAGGCTGCGGGGGCCATCATACGGTGACATTAGGGACATAATGCTGTGTGGGGGCTTTGGAGGGCCATTATCCTCTGTACGCGGGGATTACTGTTTTATCATCATAATGTTTGGGGGCAGTGGGCCATCATACAGTGTGTGAGGGAATTACACATCTACTGCTTGGGTGCAACCCAACAGGGACCTTTTAATTGTAGAAACAATTGATTTGTTTAATTAGTTTCATAGTGGCTTTTGACTAAATAGTAGTGATGAGCGAATATACTCGTTACTCGAGATTTCTCGAACATGCTCGGGGGTCCTCCGAATATTTTTTAGTGCTCGGAGATTTAGTTTTTCTTGCCGCAGCTGGATGATTTACATCTGTTAGCCAGCATAAGTACATGTGGGGGTTGCCTGGTTGCTAGGGAATCCCCACATGTACTTATGCTGGCTAACAGATGTAAATCATTCAGCTGCGGCAAGAAAAACTAAATCTCCGAGCACTAAAAAATACTTGGAGGTCACCCGAGCGTGCTCGAGAAATCTCGAGTAACAAGTATATTCGCTCATCACTACTAAATAGTCTTTCAGATGTTTGGGCCTTCATGCTGTAATAGATGGTTGATTAGATAGATACCTCTCCAAGAAGGTACTGTCCTGTGAGTCCTGTTTTATGATGATCTACGAGATTCTGTTGACCGGTGTTCCTGGCTCTGTTATATGTTGTATTAATGTATTAGTGAGTATATTTGGCTGTGGGTTAATCAAAGTGTGTGGGGCAATCATAGATTGTGGGGGTCAGCATACTGTGTGTGGGAGCTTTGGGGTCATCATAATGTGTTGGGAGCCATCATATTGTATGTGGGAGCTATATATACATTATACTCTATGTAGGGAACTGCCAGTTGTAGCTAAGCTCAAGTGGTGTGTGCTTGCTCTGTTCTCTGAGTTTTTGTACTATTCTGATCCTTGTTTCTTGACCTTGGATTTGCCTTTGACTATCCATTTGCCTAGCCCCTTTGTCTTGATCTGCTACCTTCCTGGAATTCTGATCTTGGACTTTGACCTTAGTTTACGACAAGCTTGTGTGTTTTCTGATCCTGGACCTCTTGACTACTGTGCCTCATGGCTTGTCTATGAGTAGTGACTAGAGTCACAGTTATATTCTGGTGCGTGTGTTGCTGTTTTATACTGATGTGTGTTGTTATACACTAATGTGTGTTATATACTAATGTGTCAGTACATAACATACACTGTGTGTGCGTGTAGCATACAGTATCTGTATAAAATACAGTTTGTGGATGGATATAGCATACACTGTGCGTCTGTAACATACAGTGTGTGTGCTGCATCCAAAGTTATAAATTCTGGCACTGTATATGGTAATCACCAAATGAACTAGCAAAATTATGCTCATTCATCGGGTGATTGGATCGTTTATGCTGGAACAAAAAAGTCATTGTTCTCGGCAGCACCTTGCCCAAGTTAAAGGATGTGCTGTCAATATCATGAAATATATCTGACAGAATGATCTATTAGTGATCATTCTAATCCCATAATTCTTCATCAACCAGGTTGGTAAACAAGGGCTGATTGATTTGAATATAGTTGATTGTTGCTAATTTAACGAACGGAAATCAGCTTGTGTAAATGCACACTAAATGATTCTGTCTGATGGCATAATATGTTAGCATTTGGCCGCCTTTTTTTAAATTTTTGATCAGGGTCACACTGCCTGTAAGTGACCC